>NC_139977.1:12789570-13147070 GCF_963993115.1 Abramis brama
GCAATTTCTTTAAAAGCAAATATCTCCCTTTGCTTTCAACTTTGAGCATTGTAACTTTGCAGATGTTGTTTATGCTCAAACAGCAACATTACACACTAACTAAAGTTAGAAAAGTGAAATCATAATCAACCACCCCTTTAACAAAATATATAAATGTCAATGAGGACCATTTCATGATATTTCTTGTAATGTCACGCAGAGTTCACTGCGGAGGTCTTATAGTGACCAGTCCTTTGGTCGAACCCCGCCTGGGACCCCCACACACTCCAGACAAACACTGCGCTCCCAGTCTCCGTAAGTCCAGCTCATTCTTTAAGCACTTAGTGGGAATAAAATCATTATAGTGTTATAGTGACCTGTCATATACAAAGAAGCTGACAAATATGATTGACCACTATGAAAATACACTTTTTATATATATATATATATATATAGTGAGGAAAATAAGTATTTGAACACCCTGCTATTTTGCAAGTTCTCCCACTTGGAAATCATGGAGGGGTCTGAAATTGTCATCGTAGGTGCATGTCCACTGTGAGAGACATAATCTAAAAAAAAAAAATCCAGAAATCACAATGTATGATTTTTTAAATATTTATTTGTATGATACAGCTGCAAATAAGTATTTGAACACCTGTCTATCAGCTAGAATTCTGACCCTCAAAGACCTGTTAGTCTGCCTTTAAAATGTCCACCTCCACTCCATTTATTATCCTAAATTAGATGCACCTGTTTGAGGTCGTTAGCTGCATAAAGACACCTGTCCACCCCATACAATCAGTAAGAATCCAACTACTAACATGGCCAAGACCAAAGAGCTGTCCAAAGACACTAGAGACAAAATTGTACACCTCCACAAGGCTGGAAAGGGCTACGGGGAAATTGCCAAGCAGCTTGGTGAAAAAAGGTCCACTGTTGGAGCAATCATTAGAAAATGGAAGAAGCTAAACATGACTGTCAATCTCCCTCGGACTGGGGCTCCATGCAAGATCTCACCTCGTGGGGTCTCAATGATCCTAAGAAAGGTGAGAAATCAGCCCAGAACTACACGGGAGGAGCTGGTCAATGACCTGAAAAGAGCTGGGACCACCGTTTCCAAGGTTACTGTTGGTAATACACTAAGACGTCATGGTTTGAAATCATGCATGGCACGGAAGGTTCCCCTGCTTAAACCAGCACATGTCAAGGCCCGTCTTAAGTTTGCCAATGACCATTTGGATGATCCAGAGGAGTCATGGGAGAAAGTCATGTGGTCAGATGAGACCAAAATATAACTTTTTGGTCATAATTCCACTAAACGTGTTTGGAGGAAGAAGAATGATGAGTACCATCCCAAGAACACCATCCCTACTGTGAAGCATGGGGGTGGTAGCATCATGCTTTGGGGGTGTTTTTCTGCACATGGGACAGGGCGACTGCACTGTATTAAGGAGAGGATGACCGGGGCCATGTATTGCGAGATTTTGGGGAACAACCTCCTTCCCTCAGTTAGAGCATTGAAGATGGGTCGAGGCTGGGTCTTCCAACATGACAATGACCCGAAGCACACAGCCAGGATAACCAAGGAGTGGCTCTGTAAGAAGCATATCAAGGTTCTGGCGTGGCCTAGCCAGTCTCCAGACCTAAACCCAATAGAGAATCTTTGGAGGGAGCTCAAACTCCGTGTTTCTCAGCGACAGCCCAGAAACCTGACTGATCTAGAGAAGATCTGTGTGGAGGAGTGGGCCAAAATCCCTCCTGCAGTGTGTGCAAACCTGGTGAAAAACTACAGGAAACGTTTGACCTCTGTAATTGCAAACAAAAGCTACTGTACCAAATATTAACATTGATTTTCTCAGGTGTTCAAATACTTATTTGCAGCTGTATCATACAAATAAATAGTTAAAAAATCATACATTGTGATTTCTGGATTTTTTTTTTTAGATTATGTCTCTCACAGTGGACATGCACCTACGATGACAATTTCAGACCCCTCCATGATTTCTAAGTGGGAGAACTTGCAAAATAGCAGGGTGTTCAAATACTTATTTTCCTCACTGTATATATATAGGGTTTTGCACAATATATTTTTTAATACAAATCTCTGTAAATATACATATTTATATACATAATACACAATGTATAATGATTTTGCACAATTATTTTTTTTCAATATGTTTATATGTAAACGAATACAGTGATAAACATATTGGTAGTTGACATAATGTTACATGGATTTTTATTGTCAATATCAGGATTTTAAGTGAAGTGTAGGTAACAGGTCAGCATTTCATTTTAAATGGTCCTACAGTGTGACAAGATTAATTTTTCATTCCATGTAGTCTCTCAATTAACTTGAGCTCATAAAAGCAGTATACATAATTATAAAATAATTATCAAATGCTGTTTTAAATTCAGTTTTACTACTTTTTTTAGCCCCTGGTTTCAAAGACAAGGCTTAAGCTAGTCCCAGACTAAAATGCATGTTTTAGCTGTTTTAACTGAAAGCAAATCTTAAAATATTTCAGTGACATTGTTTTGTCTCAAGTTGCACACGGGAATATTTTTTTCTAAGGCACATTTATAAAAGCTATATGTCCTAATCCTGGCTTAATCTAAGCCCTGTCTGTGAAACCAGGCCTAAATGTATTTCATTGTCGCTACCCTAATACAAGATTTTCAGAGAAGTACTACAGTATGTGTTCATCATTTCATAGCCTTTATATACACGCCTCACTACCACTAAACATCCACTAGAGGGCAGGAGAGATTGGTTGTTACATTTGGTCAGTTCACATCATCTTCTGCTCTAAAGGAGATGCTTATTTACCCGATGAGACATGAAGACTGTCAGGTTTGTGTATTACAGCTGTCCTAGTAATCAGTCTTTAAATAACAGCGGTGCCCCTCTATGTCCATACCCCTGTCCGCAATAGCCGCGGTGTTGGACATACAGACCCGTCCCCGCCAAAGCCCCCGGGGCTTCCCTCTATCCCGCCCAACCTGCTGTCCCCACAGAGCATGCTACAGGTCGCCAAGGAGCTGGGCCAGCAGGCGTCCCAGAAACTCCTGCAAAAGTACTCCTCCAGGTGACACACGGATCCTCATCCTGCACGCCATGCTTTCCCCCTTCCCGCTAACCTGGCATATTCAGCCGTCAGCTGTTTGCTTTGACCTTTGAACCCATGCTGTTTAGTTGTTTCTGATTGAACTGCATCAGCTCGGTTTCCTGCCTGGCTTTCAGAGTTGGTGTCTGCAGATTCACATCAGAGCTTTGGGCTTTGATTGGATTCACTTCTATTGCTTTACCTGAGCAACTAACTAGCTTTGAGCTTTTAGTTCCGCCTTTCTACTCATTTTAAAATGGATTTGTTCACAAAATCATGTTCAATGTGGACTTCTGTGGTTCCTGGTTGTCTCTCTTGTGTTTTAAGGTTTGGTTACCCGGAAAACCATCCCTCTCAGGCTGTGGAGGTTCAACCTGATCAGAGCAGGACAAGGTGACAGTGGCTCATGCATGCAATAGCGGGACGCTGCTGTATGTTGTTAATGGAGAGTCTTTTATCATAACGGAAGCACATTGAATTAGTTAAAGCAGTGATGGAAGGGAGGGCAGGGCGTTCAGTGTGTTTCGGGTTGAAAGATGTCGAAGTGTCTTTGTTAACGCCACGTTCCGTCCCACAGTGCCTCGCAGGAGTTCTGGCTCAGTCCCGAAGAGGACTCTGGCACTGCTGTCGAGTTGATGGTGCTCCGCAGACAGGTCAGATTTCACTGAGACCCAGGTTTATTATTATTCCATTGTGTAGGTTCATTTTCTATGACAAGCATACATCATTTTACGTTACCCTACACAAAAATAGAAATGTGTAAAATATGAAAATGAGGATTTTGCACAAATTTTTCAGTGGCACTTTACAATAAGGTTTCATTAATGAACTGCATTTCTACAGCATTTATTAATCTTTAATTAATGTTAATTTCAACAGTAACAAATGTATTACTCATGGTTAGTTCATGTTAGGTAATACACTAACTAATGTCAACAAATGAAACCTTATAGTAAAGTGTTACCAGTTTTTCAATATGAAATATTTTGCATTATATGAATAGTGTGCATCATACAGTAATATGCAAATCTGTTGTTGACAATGTAATGTTACATTATTACATAGTAATTTTGATGGGTTATTTGGACCCATATTAATTGACCTTGTGATATTTTGGTCTGTCACTTCACTAGTCATTTAGAATTTGGTCACTAGAGAAATAGTATTTTTTTATTATTAGTATCATTATTGTAATATTTCTGAGTTTATAATGTTACCAAATTATTACTAGCAATGTTTGGTAACAAATACCAATAACCAAATGACAGAAAAACAAACGTACAGCATGAGGAATTTAGTCTAATTCACAAACAAATAACTCTTTATGAGCTGCTTCTTTTTTCCCATAAAATATTGGTTTGGCTTTTTTGTTTATTATTAGTAACTTAAAAAAAAAAAAAAAAAAAATCATACTTTTATTCAGTAGGGATGCATTAAATTAATCAAAAGCGACAGTAAAAACATTTATAATGTTACAAAAGATTTTTATTTCAAATAAATGCTGTTCTTTTCTGTAAAAGAACAAAGAACCCTGAAAAAATGTGTCCCGGTTTCCAAAGAAATATTAAGCAGCACAACTGTGTTCAACATTTATCATGTGACACTGAAGACTGGAGTGATTCTGAAAATTCAGCTTTACAATCACTGGAATAAATTTCATTTTAAATGTATTAAAATTTTGATCAAATAAATGCAGCCTTGGTGAGCATAAGAGACTTCTTTCAAAAACATATTATAGACCACAATTTTTTTTAACTGTAGTTTATACCCTATGAAATCTGTTTTAATGATTTTCCAAATTCAGTTTTTTTTTTTTCTGGATTCCGTTTTTTTTTTTTTTTCAGTTTTAATTTTATTGGACTCCAATTAATGGTAAATTAAATTTTAGGTTTAATTAATTAATTAATAATTAATTTAATTAATTTTAATGGAAACACATAATTTAACAACAATTTATTAAAAGTTTAACAAAAATTACATGTTTAGGGCCCTATGAAATGCGTTTCTTTTCTTTTTCTCAAATTCCATTTTATTTTTACCAAATTCTGTGTTTTCTGTTTCAAGTCTTCTGGATTCCATTTTAATGGTTTGATTACATTTTAACATGTCTAATTAATTGAATTCATAAAAACAATTTTAATATATATTTTAATTTTTCTTATTTCTATTAAATAATTGTGATTATTCCTTAAAAAATCGTTTTAATAATAATTTATTATTATTATTATTAGTGTTATTGCATTGAGATGTAGCTAAATTCAACTGTACAACAGTAATATATTTCTGTCACAATTTTAAGTTAAACTGAACTTTTATTTTGACGGGTTGCCGTGAAGACCTTTCCCAGATAGCACACGTACGTCTGCAAGATGTCTGTTAAAGATCACTTCATCTGGAAAGCATCTGCCGTTTACTAACATCTGATAGACGTCTTTAAGATGTCAGTTTTACATACATTCTAAACGCCTAAACAACTTAAAGACATTTTCTAAACGTCTATTTGACATCTGACAGGAAACATCCTAGGCGTATTGCAGATGAACAAACACTCTGAAAAGATACGTCTTCCAGATGTAAACACGCATATCAAATATACGTCTCCGTGATAGTGTGCTATCAGGGTTGAGTCTCTACTGTGTTTATGATATGACGATAGTTGTTCTATATTATTGTGCATCACATTGATTGTGTTCCTTGGCTTTGATTGGTTCAGGTGGTGAAGATGAGCAGGAGGGTAGCAGGTCTGGAGAGACAGAACACAGAGCGCAGACAGACAGAGCTGGTGCTCTTCTCTCTCTTACTGTCTGCCTGTCTGATCAACGGCTGGCTGTGGATGCGCAGATGACGGCTCACCTCGCAACACTACAAGAGCAGCAGAGCCCGCGAACTACAACACTGTGCACATATTTGTGTTCCAGTGATTTACACGGATGCATTCGTTCCATCCCAATTATGGTAAACTGCTCCTATAGAGGACTGTCTTCAGAATGAGGCATAAATGTTTGCACCATCCATTATATGTGCGTTGTGAGTTCATGCTAGCGACATGGGTCACTTTGCTCTACAAGTGGTTTGAGGGAACTTAAGCATGTTTTTCTCACAGATGTCATTCAGTAATGCCATCTCTCTTTGGCTCTTTGATCAGACTAGTAGTAGCTAGTTTGTTTCGTGTTTTATGTATTCTGCAAACTATGTAAATGAGATTCTGCACGCTTTACAAGCCTTGCAGGTTATGAAAGTCTAAATATGAGGGTTTATATTTAGTTTTTCTTTTTCTTCCAATTAGGCACTTGAATAGCCTTCATCCATTTTAACACATTTGCCTAGCCTGATGAATGTATATTTAAAATAATAAAAATTAATTATTCTCAGATGCCTCATTCTCTAAATGTTAACGTGCTGTGAATCGCATTGATGCCGGTCAAAAAACAACTAAATGATGCAATTGGATCAGTTTATTAAAAAATTAAATTAACCAAGAAAAAAAAAAAAAGGTACTGAAACGCTTTAGACTATAAACCAAATGAAATATGTAAAGCCTTATACAACATCTGCATGAGATAAGATGGAAAATGAAAAACAGGAATACCATTTAATTCAAATTAATTGTCAAGCAGCAACTAGAGTGACATTTTGTAATGAATCAAATACTAGTGAAATGAATGAAAACCGTCCTCGTGAGGAGAAAGAATACGTAAAATGCCCATTGATGGGACAAAAGGGTAGATGCTATACAAAACAATAATACAAAAACACATTCACGTAATTCGTCCTGAGATGGACTACGACACATTCTCCTTTAGAAGCTCAAACTTTAAAGTATCAAATGTAGCAAGACCATCAAGATGGGTTTAGATAACTACGCTGAGGCTTGAGGTGGAACAAACTGATAAATGTGGTAATGAAATCCAGACTAGATTAGCCTCACAGTGAGGTTAAACTTTAACTCTGTTTAGTTGCGCTTTTTCCGTATGTAGACACTTTTAAAGCATTCTGTTGTGGACCGTATCAGTTTGCGTTCAGTGAACTATTTCAAATGTAATGTGGGTTTATCAGCATTTTGTCCCACCTTTGTCTCAGTCCACTCTTAGGTCCATTGTCTTGGTTTGTGCCTAAATTAGATGTGCTCTTCAAACTTGCTGAAACGGTCTTAAATACCCAGCCGTTGAGTGTTTTGACAATGGGTCATCTAACGGTACCGGAAATGTTTTCAGATTTTATTTAAAACAGAAAGACAGGAAGGAACTAGTTTCTATCTCAAGCAAACGAGATAAAAGATTGATTGTGTACAAAATGTCAAGTACCGAGGCACACAGTGCGCTGAACTGAGACTGACTGTGCTCAAATACTTAATACTTGTAAATGAATTCAATTTGGTCCATGTGAATTCCATATGAAATCAACTACTGTGAAATTTGTTTCCATAACATCAAATGGTATGGAATCTAATTTTCAGGGAAATATATGTGGTGGTTTAAACAAAAACTGAACTGTAAATATGAAACTGCTATGTAGGATCTCATCATACAATGGCTCCACATTAGTCACGTGACCTTTAGGGCTCAGGTGATTGGCTCAAAACCTTTGAGAGGAAATGGAATGCTAACGGATCTCTTTCTCAAGGTGGCATTATTATATACCTCGTGATTTGGCAGAATATGCTTAGCGCCCAGTTTAAATTGCTCAAAAGTTTTGGGTCGGTATGAACGGTAGTGTAGTCATTCATACATGCTTTTGAGTTCTTTGAAATGATGACCTGCTTTAGAAACTTAAACTTGCTCGTTCATTTATGCGTAAATGACAAATCACAGAACAATGCACGCATCATCTGGACAGCATTGTGTATTAACGGTCATATTTGTGTATAAGCACCTGAGAAACACGAGTGAATTCACAAATAAATCAGCTGAATGTTGTTGTAACGTCTGCCAGGGAACGTTTTAGAAATGTGCAGACACTGAATGTGACGTTCCAGATGAAAACGGACATTTCGAACAGACGTCACATTGACGTCAGGGACTGAGTGTCAAGCAAAAGAAAATCTCTCGCAAATTTAGATCCAGAGGTCACTCGGAGGAAATTCCACAAACTATGAAGCACATGAGAAAATAATGAAAGCAGTCAAATCAGATGGTTTCATAGATATTTCCTGATTTCACGGAAGAATCTCATTTACACATCCGTGTAATCTCGAGTTAGGTTAGACCAGGGGTGTCCAAACTCCAAGAAAGTCATGTTCCTGAATACACATATTTGTTGATCCTGGAACAACATTCCTGTTCGTAAATTTAGCCCTAACCATATCCCTGATCGGAGGGAAATGATAGGTGAATAACACTGATGTAGAAGCACCTGACTGGTAGCAAGCCTAAACTTGACACACTGTAAACTTGTCCCTCAAATCCGATTGGTTGATTAGAATGTTGTTCCAGGATCAACAAAGATGGTGATCCATGAACATGATGTACTTGGTAAAATCACGTTCACCGTCCAAATCCGGTCCTGGAGGGCAACTGTCCTGCACAGTTTAGCTCCAACTTGCCTCAACACGCCTGCCTGCAAGTTGATTATCTGGTTGAGGTGTGTTTAATTGGGGTTGGATCTAAACTCTGCAGAAGCAGGATTGGACACCACTGGTTTAGACCCTCTTAATAACCTGAGGATCATTGCTTGGCCCTTCTATAAAACATTTGCGTCGTCTTTACAGATTCCTTTGGTCAAGAGTTAAATGTCTTGCAACCACAAGACTGGGAAAAAAAAGCTATCAACAAAATGAATTCGGAGTAACGATCACATTGAAACGAGAGGTTTGGAGGATTTCCAAACTGTGAAAGGACAGACCTGGAAGTCCGGTGTGTGTGTGTGTGTGGTACCTCTCAACCAAGGGAGCTCTACTGGAATGATAGACCTTAGTTATGATTGGAAAAACTACAGACTCTCACACAGACAAACCCAAAACCAGTTGGGTCACTCATACTTTCACATACTTCTGAGCTTCTGGACACACAGGTGAATGCTTGTTGGTCCATTGCTCTTAAACAGTGCGCTGTGAACCATACAGAACGTGCCGTACAGACATTGCGTCCTAGAATAAAAAAAAGGCCCTACGACATTCAGATTTACAGTATTCCAATGCAGTATTTACACATAACAACTGTCCGGCAACTCACCATTTTGCTAGATACTCAAGTGCCACATTTGTATTATTAGTACATATACACAACAAAACAATTGCATACCCAAAAAAAAAAAGTAAAAACAAACAAAGTAGTGCAATAAATGTAAAAGATTATGGCAGTACATTTGGTCCGAGGGTCTGGAGGGGGGAAAATTCCACCAGACAATACTGTACAAAAAAAAGTGTTGATTGTGAATGTTGTTGTATACTGTTGTTCGCCGATTTGTGTAAAGAGTTTGTTCCTAAACATCTGTCCTGACATCTTGATCTGAAAATGTAATGGAGGGAAGGATTCCTTCACCTGCTTTGTTTCTTTATCAATATGTGTGAGATCAGATGAGTATTTCCACCATCTCGCTGTCCACATCCTGCGGCGGGAGAGACTGCACTGGCGCTCTCCTCTCTAATGTATTGGTGTGAAACACTGGCACATCTGTGGAGACAAAGCAGATGCAGATGTTTATGGGTCAATGGTGAATAAGAGTGTCCAAGGTAAAGAAAAGAAAATCTTTCAAAAAGCTAGTTTTGTGCCACGTTCTTTTCTAATGTACTCTTTGTATTCATGTTGGTTTAATAGGGTTTTAAGTAATGTGGTGCGACCAAGTAAAAGTAAAAACATTCTCCTTACACCTCGGAGTGTTCACATTTTAAGTATTTTCAAAAATGTTTTTATATATATTTTTCACACATCTATTTTTAATTAATAAATATTACGTTTTTGAGTCGCACCACATGACATTTCACAACCTGAACTAGTGTTGCCTTATCGTAAAGAAGTCAAATTATCTGAGATTAAGAGATTTTATTTTCCTCTGCATGCATTTAGTCATTTAAATATTTATAATAATATTTTAAAACTACTTCAGTGCATTTATCTAAGAAATAAAAATAAGTTGTGCCAAACTAAGAATTTCATTATTTTTCTTCGTCACTACATCAAGACAGTTGCATCACCCTGACGTTTCTTACTTTATGGACCCCTAAAAAAATATCAAAATTCATTTTAGTTTAGAATTGCATGTTCAATGTATTGCTGAATCATTTATATATATATATATAAGTCATTTCATTGATAATTTTATCCATTTGTCCTTTCTGTTTTACTTTCCACGGCTCACCAGTTGCATGGAAAGACAAACATTTAGCTCAATGCCGTTCAACCAGTCATTAGTGGTTGTTGGGTTGGTTTCCCATAATGAAAACAAAGAAGAAACACACATGTTTACACACAACTGAAGAAACACACAGGTTTACACACTTTAACATGATTTGTGTGTGTGTGTGCGAGCTGTACCGGCGATGCGGTCGGGTATGTAGACGGGGCTCGGGCTGCTGATCCGGCTGGGTCCGGGAACGCTCTGCAGGGCAGGTGTGCTCGGCGTGCTCGGCTTGCTGGCCTCCTGACCCTTCTCCGTCTGGGTGCAGCTGTCTCTGCTGCCAGTCTTTGAGTGTGTGGCAGCTGGCATCGGGGTGGAGGGCAGGACTGGAGATGGAGAGGAGGAGATGGACCCTGTCCTCAAAGAGTCACCTCTGAACTCTGGGCCCAGCAGAACACCTGGAACATCAAGAGGAAGAGTGAATAAAATAACAGGATATATTAATAGATTATATTGCAAAATTTCACCACTTGGTATACAAGTACATATGCTTTAATATTATTGGGAAATGACAATTTCCGAGCTGTACTTTTATGAATCTCTCTGAATACTCAATGATTTGCTGGAAGGTGTGCAATAAAACAGTTTAATGCACAGGTAGTTCCAGTCGGTTTAATCATTGTTCTATATTAATGCACTGTTTTTAATGAAGTGCGCACACACATACGTCACTAAGAGATAGCACTGCTCAAACAAACACAGAAACTTCTCAACGCTGCCCCACGACTTTTATTGATAAAAGATCTTCGCAACTGAATCGCTACATTATATTTATCAGCAACAAAGGGGTAAAGTTATTAAACTCACAGCTTCATTGTTAATAGAGACGCTGAACAGATGCAGGTTATTCACACGCATCTCTTTCTCTCAATAAATGCTATGAATTCATTCATTAAAATAAAATGTCATTTTACTACTATATCTCTGTGTCTGTTTCAAAGCAACTGACGAAAATAACTGTCATTTTTACTCTTCTGGTTAAATATTGCGCTGCAAACATCAATAAAAGCTTTAAGTTGTTAATACTGGCAAATGACAATGGTATAAGCAGGATAATCCACGGCTAGATGTGCATTAAACGATTTGAATGCTCTGCGTCGAGTGGTTCTTTGCCTCCATGTTGTGCATTAAGATAACCATGAATTATCCCTAACATATAGACCTAAATAATAAAACACTGCAATATATGCCAGTATACAAATTCATGTTTTGAGATTCATAATGTGTGATTTTGGCATGTTGGGAGATTAAAATGGTAAATATACTACCGGCCAAAAGTTTTTTTTTAAATGTAATTTATTCCTGTGATGTTAAAGCTGAATTTTCAGCAGCCATTACTCCAGTCTTCAGTGTCACAATATTAGTAAAAATATGTATTATTGTATTACTTTTTTGCTACTGGGGGCTTCTCTGAGGGTTAATTTCAGATCTATTTCTCCCTTCACACTGGACTCACGTACCCAGACTGCCCTTCCAGCTGCGGTCTTCCCTGCGTTCCTCCGTGATGGGGCTGCTCCCGCTGAGGCCCAGAGAGTGTGACAGCAGCCCGGAGCCGCTGGAGCTGCCAGTGCCCATAGCGATGGACATGAGGGACTTGGAGGGCCTCATGGCCGGGGCGTCTAATTTGCTGGCCGGATCTTTGCGCGAGCGCTGATGCAGCACCTTTATCATGGCGTCCTTCTCTATGATCTGAGCGTGCAGGTTCTTGATCCTGCTCTCCATGTCCAGGCAGCGGCGGTTGGCCATGAGGATCTCCTCTTCTTCTTTCTGGATACGTGCCTCCACCGAAGTGTCGTAGCTGCTGCTGGGGGAGTGGCTGATGATGACAGAGGACGTGTCTCTGGATAGGTTAGAAGTTAACACACAAAAAACAATGAGAAATGATAGGTTATGTTGTTTTGGAGGCATTTTTTATTTTTTTGTTTCATTTAGAATTAATCATGCATTTCTACTTTTATTTGTATCTAATAGCAATTACATCTATTAGTTTCATTTTATGTAGTTTCAGTATTCATAATCACTTTGAATGAAAGCATCTGCTAAATAAACACATTCTATTGTTTCCCATTCGTACTGTAGTGCACTTTATAGTTCCAGTTTAGTGTTATTGTTTCGCCAAATCACAATTTTATGTCTTTTTTAGTTAAAAATATAGTATTAGTTTTCAGCACGATACCCTTGAGAAATCTTGAATGACTTACTATGTATTCCTACAGTGTTGGCTTAGTGTATAGCAGTGAACTTGCGTACCTTTGTGTGGCCACAGAAGCAGCGGCGTCCAGCGCAAACTGTCTCATGACGCTCTCCTCCAGGTATTTCTGTTCCCATTTGGTCATGTCGGCCTCCAGGGCCAAAATCCTCTCCTCTTTTTCTCTCAGGTGTTCCATCAGAGCCGCTGTGCTGAACTCAGGACCAACTGTGTTCTGAGAACCACCATGCCTCTGTGAGAGTGAGAGAGAGAGAGAGGAAGAACCAATAAGAAATCTTCAATTCTGACTAAAAATATGTAGCTAAAATAGCTATTTTTCCCATTTAAGTTAGCTAAACAAGACAATATCAAGAGTTGCCATCAATGCTAAACTGATTGATTGCCTGTGCTGTATATTTTATGCTTCCTAAGGGTACCTTTACACGATGTACTAAAAAAGTACTAAATTTTTTTGCATACAGACGACAACATCAAAATGATCCTTGTTCATACGGATCCAGGAAAACGACTAAAAATGCTGCATTCTGCTGTCAGACCAATGCAATCTGCTCAGTGTGAAATAGACGCTCAGCGCATCGCCACGCTGCTGGCGTTTTAAAAAAGCACCGCTCCCATTGAAAACAATTGGAAAAATATGCTAGCCTCGGAAAAAAACGCTTTGGTGGTCACACGGCCTAAAGGTGAGGTCACATTTACCGTTGTTCGGCAAATTTATATGTGCAAAATCCACTTATTTCAATGTGAATCCATGTGTTCAGGGATTTTGCGTAAAGGCAAAAGATTTCCCCACACTGATATCGCATCAGGTTCATGTTAGTCATGAGGATTCGCTGTGTTGACTAACAGCAATCTGCTTGGTTTGAAAGTGACATCTGTGCGAGTGGTGCTTCATATATAGCTACACTATTGACAATAGACAATGGGCATTTTTTGTCCGTGAAATTTCGCTAATGTGACCACACCTTAACATTCGAGTACCGCTGATCTAAAGTATTCTTATCTCATCTGAAGGTTGTTTCAGGTGTCCAGGTTGAATGAACAGCACAGAGGAAGGATGTCCAGTTTCTGGGCCCCTAATGAAGAATACAGCTGTCTACTACTCCTCCTCATCCTCTTCTCTCAACACAAACACACATTCACAAAGGAGGCTGAGTTGCAACCTTTCCTCCAGATTAGGGGTCAGTAAAAATTCGACACACAGAAAGAGGGTACGTAGGTAAACAGTTCATCTCCGCAGGGACAGCGTGAGCTCTTGTTGCCTACAACTGAGACCCATCCATGTATGGATGTTTGTGTGAAAAGAGGAATTGGTTGCATTGAGCAGTTTAATACAAGGGTTTTCAAACTTGGGTCTGGGGAAAGGTTCAAAGAGGAAAAAATATATATATTTCACACAAATATATATCTGAATCAGGGTTTCCGTTGTCCGGTAATTGCCGGACATTGGCCGGAAAAAAAATTAAATGTCCGACAAAATTAAATCTCTCCGGTCAAATTGTCCGATTAAAATTGTCTAATAATCCTGCCCCCCTAACACAATCTGAATTTGAGAATAAGCCTAAAATGTATAAGCAAAAATACACTGACCTTTGGCTATGTTATAAAGGAACAGGCTCTACCGTTTGAAAGTTATTAAACATTATTACATGGCTTGGTTGAATTCCAATGTGGAATGCGGTCTGTTATTTCTTGATATCAGACCGCTGCGAAGCACTAACGGCGCCAGGATTTTGATTGTAGGTCGGCCTCCAGAAAACTGGATGGGCCAGTTAAAATAAGCCAAAAAATAAAAAATAAAAACGGGTTCCCCTTCATCTCTGTTTCAGCGCTTTTCTGGGCACTGAGGACAGTGACTCAGTAGCCTACCTGAATTTAATGCGTAAAAAAACAAAAAAAAACTTAAACAGGATTTTTTTGTTGCTTTTTTAGTACAATTACAATTTCATTTAATTTATTGTTTTATACAATTATAGGCCTATTATTTTTAGTTTATTAACAGCAACAACAGCTGTAAAGATGAAGTTGACGATCGCCATCTCCTTATGAACGCGCCTATAGAGAGAAATGCACATCATGGATTACATAATCAGAGAGTAGCCTATTTCTTTTCGTTTTAAATTGTTAAAAAGACATTTCAAGCTTTCTTAAGATATATTTCATGTCTGTGAGGCCTACGCTGAGTTTCGTTAAATTAGGATGAGATGCGCTCCCGTTCACGAGCAATAAGTGACCGCGCGGGCGCCTGCATGATTAGGCCTATCGTCTGCTATATTTTGCTGCTCGTCTGCTATCGTCTGCTTCTTATTTATTAAATCCAGGCAATTGGTTGATAAAAAAAATTATTAAAATTAAGATAGAATTTATACAAAACGAAATTCACTTCAAAAAAGTCTTTCTGCAAAACAAAACTTAATTAAGTGGTCAAAATCATGTCTGACCCGCTCCATGTCTCTCGATATTGCGCATCCTATCTTACTCGTGCGGTTCACTTTTCATAATCAACATAAATTAAAAAATAACATTATAATATTTTAACAAATATTAAACTAAATAAGCTTATTTAATGGCTACAACACATATAGTAGACCTAGACTCTCTATTTGTACAAATTGCTGCACATTCATTTTATTCTGAATTTTGCACACATAAGTTGAAAGGCATTTGTTTGTGCATGCATGTAAAACATATCTGCAACATTTATCAAGTTCACTGATAATTATGCGTGCATTTATTAATTATTATCTTAATAAATAATGAAACAAGGACGAAGCATATAAACTGCGTTGTTTGTTTAGAATGGAATGGATCGCAAATAGATCCGAATGAAGAAACGAACCATAGTAGAAAATGTTTTTTTCCGTCTATTTGAAAGTTAGGCTAATAAACATGTTGCATTCGGCCTGATTATGTCATTTTTTAAGCTACATAGCCTGCCTCCAGTTTTCCTCAACTTGACTAATTAAGAGGCGATATTTGACCGGCATATCATCAAAATGTCCGGAAAACGAAACCTCTGCCGGTCACTTTGACCGGCACCATTTTTTTCT
The DNA here is from genome assembly GCF_963993115.1 of Abramis brama. Classification (NCBI taxonomy): domain Eukaryota; kingdom Metazoa; phylum Chordata; class Actinopteri; order Cypriniformes; family Leuciscidae; genus Abramis; species Abramis brama. Next base: position 12,805,248 of record NC_139977.1, read on the forward strand.
AGCGGAAACTCTGATCTGAATATTGTTATCTTTTGCTGGAAATAAGGTTGTTATAATAACAAACAGTTCTGTTCCAGAATGTGGCCAATTCGAGGTAAGCTTGTGCATCACTTACCTGTTGCATTCGCAGTGATTCCAGCTCCCTCTCCAGTCGAGTGCGTAGCCGATGCTCCAGCTGTTCTCTCTTCTCGCACGCGGCCTGAAGCTGTGCTAAAGCCTGCTGCATCCGCTCCACCTTCTCCACATATACCTGCTTTTTCTTCAGCTATGCAAACACAGAATGCAGGTCAGATGCTGCTGCTCGCGCCGCACACAGAAGCCCCCATCCACCTTACAATGCCTCCTTGTATCCTTCAACCTCTCTCTCCTCTACATCTCTCAAATCCACCAGTGGCCATAATTGCAGCCAAAATGAATGCCCCAATTTAGCTCGGGGGGGGGGGGACATCATAACACAGAAGAGTGAGAGAGCGAGTGTTAAAGTATTTGGCTCCCGTTTGGAAAGGGTGGGTGGAGAGGGCAAGAATTCAGCCATCTTCAAGTCCTTTCATGCCAGACAACTCAAGAGGCTTTGTTCTGGGAACAAGCGGGCGTTTGTGACAGGGTAGAACAAAAGTGGAACAGCCCGGTGCATTTTGGGACGCAAGGGTGCGCCCCCCGTTCAACGATAGCCAAAAGGCCATCTGGGAGCACGCCAGAAGAGCTCAACCACAGACTCCAACTGTTACAAACACTTATGAGCGGAGTTCAGAACCATCAACGCTACTTCGGTTTTTTCTGTTTTTTTCTTGAAGCTTTTTTTGGCCTCAGTACATGTTGTGTGGTTTCAAAGAAAGTTCCAGCCAACGGTTCACTCAAGCTTGAAGATCTTAACTGCAGAGATGAGAAGTTGACGGGAAGGACTTCAAAGAACTTGAGAAGGTTGAGCTTAAACATTGTGGCGGAGTACCACAGGGATGTGTTTGGGGGGTAAGTGGGTTATGACTCAATGAAATGTCCATTTAATGCTGGTTTCAATAAAGTTCACCCACTGTTTACTAACAACAGACACTCATAAGCAGAAAATATTGACAGATGTTAGCTTATTTCCCAAAATTCAATCTGCTCTGCTGTATTGTTCAACAGTCAGTTCATTTCAAAGCAAACTGTGTAATATCTGGAATATATCAAGCCCTCTCTAAGATGTGCCAAACAGGCAAACTACCTCAGCCCTTCTTTTGGATGGCAGCATGATTCAGCAATTACCCGTCCAAAATAAATAGATCAATAAATGAAAACAGAACTCATTTGAGATTTCTCAAATTGAGTTTTGAGAGAGTGATGTACAATAGCACCACAAGGGGGCACACGTATACATTAACGCAGAAATATGGTCACAGAAATTGTAGAAAATGTAAATGAATTTTGTTAACATGTAGGTGAGAATATGAACATGGGAACCTAAATGTCTGTTTTGCTCTGGTAGTGTCCCAATTTTAAATTCAAAACATTTTTAAAAAATGGCTATTAAAAAGTATGAATACATCGTAAGTTTGTAAAACACAGCTTTAGAGTCAAAGCATGCAAAACGAATTCCTAAAGAGGTACACGGGTACCCTTGATTATCAGTGAGCTTTACCTCCTCCTCCAGCTTGACCACTTTTGCTTGGGCATTGTTTAAGGCCTGGTCACGGATCTCAATGTGCCTGCGCTGGTCCTCGTTGGCGGAGCGAAGCGAATTCAACTCGATATCCAGCTTCTCCTTCTCTCTCTGGCTCTCTTTATCTGATAAATGAGTAAAATGGATATTCTACACTTTCTTTCCCAATATATTGCAACTGACATTTGCTTACAAATAAATGGTATTTCAAAACAAACCCATGATTAATACAAGTGCATCACATTGGTTTCAAGAAAGTTTTAGATTTCTACTAGATGTAAAGGTCCACTCACTCTGAGTCAGAAGCTGTGAGATGGTTTTGCGATTGTCCTCGGTGCCCTCACAGTCTTTTGCTGCAAGCTGCTTGTTGGCTGTTTCCATTCGCTCTATTGAGAGAAAGAGACAATACCATCATGCTTTCTTCTGATTTTATAGTTTAAAAATATGACAATGCTTCATAAAGTTTGTGTGAGAGATTAAATCAGTGTTAGAAAATATGATACCAAAACTAGACCATCTGGGTCAAACAGATCAAAAGTATCCATGTGAAAGTTTATATGCTATCTCATTAACAAATATGGTTATTATTTCTTTGTAGAGAAAACCACAATCAAGGCCTTCCAAAATACTAAAGAGCAAAATAAAAATATTTGATATTTGAAACAGCTGTGATTATTTCAACAGATGCTTAGTGCACTATTCTCCATCCTACCAAAAACACCCTAGATTCTCACACATTATGTACCACTGGGACTGGTTGCTCAGCAATTTGGTAAACAAAAATCTAACAAACATTTTATATTTACATTTTATTTTACAATTCCCAAAGAGCGGTCTTGCCATAATTCACACTGTGCTGTTAAGTCAAAAACTGGCCCAGATAAAAGGGCCATTATATAGAAGGGGTAGCTGTTTTTTTTTTAAATGGCAAACCATTCATCAAGGAAGCAGGCCAAACGTTAAAACAATATTTCCCCCGTGTTAAGTCAACCAGACTGTGAGATGAGCATTCCAGAATCAAATGCCTTTCCCCCACTGAGCCTCAGTGCCTCTCAATAAAATTAAGATTCTTATCTAGATTTCAAATATAAATGAGGCTACAAGTGGTTGCCAAGAAGTTGCCAAAAAGTATTACTGACCGTCAACTCATTTGTGTCCCTAGCACAAACATATGTGCAATGTGCACCGAAGTTTTATAGATTATGATTTGTTGAAATCCCTGACCCTAAAAATAATCAAGAGTAACATTGATGGATGCCTTTGCAAACAACACTAATTATCGATTGCAAGAAATCTACTTTAGTAAAATCTATGCTTGAACAATATCTGTAGTAGTATATCAGGCTACAGAATATATGAGAATCGCAGGGTGAAAGAAAGAACGGCAAAAGAGAGAGAAGAAAAATTTGCTGTAAAACTCTTGGAGCTCCCTGTGGACAAAGTCTGGGCATACTGCCATAAATCAGGGGTTCTCTGTTCTCTGCTGGACTAAAGAACACAGTGAGGCATGATCGTAGAGGTGGCCACACTCTGGCAGAGCGGGCCTGCTGACAGCAGCAGAAAAATGAGAGCGAGAGACTATTGCTTTGGATTCCAATAGAAACTGCACAGAGCCACAAGATATGACACAAAAGAAAGCAAACTGAATGAAACTTCAAATGCTTTGAACTTGGAGAAGAATAAGAAGCCTCTTTGAATGGGAAGCACAGAATGTTGGAGCCAGGTGGGACCACCACAACGTTCTCATTTACTGACCCTGTAGTGTTTCTCCATCTGATGATCATACACATAATATTAACAAAATTTGGAAGCTCTACTCTACTGCAACCCGTTATATCTTACTGTGAACCAGTAATCCATTTCATAAGCAGATCTACTCTTGCTGTTACAATTCATGGACACTCCTTTCATAATATTCTCCTCATACTCTCTTAAAATCTGCTTTTCCATTCAGTTATCCTGCTTTGTTCTCACCTCTTAGGTCCCTGTTGAAGTCGTGTACCCTGCGCACCTCCATCTCCAGCTTATTTCTCATGGTCTTCTCAAGAGCTTCCCTCTTTGTGGATGATTTGGCCAGGTTTTCATAGGCTTCAGACACCATTTGGATCTCAGTCTCCAGCTGAAAAGTAAAAAGACTTCTTATAGAAAGTATGGATTTTTGAACTTCAAAATGATACAGTATGGAAAGTAGCCTTCGTTTTTTTGCATGAAATAAAACCTATTCCAAAGAACACCTTCAAATCTCTTCTACCCCTTCTGTGCCAAAATGGTGCTGCTCACAGAGCTGAAAATTGGCGATCTGAGAGCCTATTACAGGGTTTCCCAACCCTGTTCCTGGAGGCACACCAACACTACATACTTTTGCACTCTTCCTGATTCAACTCATTAGCTTGTAAGTAGAGACTAAAAGACCAGAAATAGATGGTAGGATAAGAGAGACATCCAAAATGTGTACTGTTGGTTGATTTGCCTCCAGCAACAAGAATGGGAAACACTGGATCTTGAACTGGCCCACATTTCCACAGACTTGAGAACTGTTACAATATGGGTTACATGTCTGTGGTACCTGTTACAACCTGAATGAAACCAGCATTCAGCATTTTTTCCCATATCTCCTCAAGAATCTCCACAGAAGACCAAATTGTAAACAGATCACTGCTGAATGCTTTTGTTAACTCAGCAGCTAGCTAGCCAAACTGTCGTTGTTCTGAAAACTTTACTTGGTGACGTTTTCCTGCCTCCTGACATAATCATAATATAATGTGAACCTTCAAAGACGTTCTAACCTTTTGTAGTTTGGACACCTTTTCCCCACACACTTCCAGCTCTTGCTTAAGCAAGCGGTTCTCTTCGGACAGCATATCCACCATCTGCTGGGCACGGGCCAGCATGGCGTAAGGGTCCCCCTGCATGGAGTGTGGATGTGAGTAGTGTTGTCCTGGATTCTGTTGCTGCTGTTGGGAGCCCTGCTGGTGGTACTGGTGCTGGTGCATGTGGAGGCCCCTGGGAGCTGACCCGTAAGGATCATGAGGGAACACATGGCTGCGTTGATGGGGAGGGTGACCTGGACCTGGGCCGTATGGATCACCTTGGTGGGAACCGGGCCCCTGTGGGCTACGAGCACACATAGGGAAGGGCTCTCCCTGGTGACCCATATGTGGAGGATGGTGGGAAGAAGCCAAGATGCTGCTGAGAGTGGAAGACTGAGCACGGGAGAGAGAGCCCCCTGACGTAACAGAAGATGAAGGGCTATGGTGATGGACAGACCTTTGAGAGTGACTTGAACTCTCCTTACTTGACCTAATGAGGGCAGAGAAATAAATAATATTCATATTTTGACTGATTACAAAAGTGTAAACATTATAAAAATTATTGAGAACTTTCAGTGACCTACAAATACTTTAGGCTGAATATAAACGTGCATAACCAACGGCTTTCTTTTAACAGATTAAAACACTGTTGGAAAACAACTTGTCCAAAGTAGAAACTATGTAATGCATTCCAACCGTTCATGAAAATATTTTTCACAGGTCAACATTCCTGGTTCTCTGCAACATAATAAAGAAACTGTCGTGTTGTGACATGTAGATGATTATTAGAATTAGATATGCATTCTTTTGCTATACGTTACACACTGGCTCTGAGGTAAATGAATTCAGGGAAACAGGCAAAACTGGCTTTTCCCATAACTGGTTTCCTGACAACAAGTCCCAGCATCGAAGGGAAGGGCTGTTTTAAGATTCATCATTTGGAATTTTTCAACAACTGATAAGTCAGGGAATTTGCGGGAATTTGTGTTTTGAGGTGTATTGTTCCAGTTCCCACAAATGTCCTATAATTCAGTCCACACTTTAGCTTGGAACTCTATAGCTTTAGCTTTTGTAAGCACTCTTTTAGCTCACCGGAAAGAGCCATACTCTGGTGGTGGCTGGTACCGGACGTGAGGAATGTCAGCTCTTGCTGGCTGGCTTGTGCCACGGTGGTCTGGGTAGAAGTGTCCAGGCTCCTGGTGCTGATGGTGCTGCTGCTGGTGCTGCTGCTGCTGTTTGGGTGGAGAGGGCATTGCTTTAAATGGATAGTCTGGTGGTGGACCCCTGTGTTGGGGCCCAGAGGGTTTATAATAGTCTCCTGGAAGTCCAGGTGGAGGCAACTGGGGGGAAAGTGGTGAACTGGTAACAGGCGCATGGGCCTTGACCCCGCTGGTGGCCAAAGAGAGCTGCATTAGTCTTTCACTGAGTGAACGTACATGGCCTTGCTTTAGATCCTTGAGCCCGTCGTCTTGGTGAACTTTGCTTCCATTCACCCTTTGTACCGTGGGCCTGCCCTCTGGGGGTCGCACTTTAGGGTTGCTGAGGCCAGTCACATAAAATGCTGCACCTACTGACTGGGGTATCTGTGGTTGAGGCTGCTGGGGCTGATGACCGCGGAAGTACTGTGACTGCACCTTGGCTTGGTCATAGGTGGGTAGGTCTTCGGGATTCTGCCCTTGTCCGCTCAAGCAGCTTCCACTGCCTCCACTGCCGCCACCTCCTCCTCCCGCAGTGCGTGTGCTGAGCTTCTCCATGCCACTGTCTGTCTGCAGCTCCTGGCCCTGAGGCTCCTGCCTCGCAATGTGAGGGACCATCGAGAGCTCGTCCCCTGGGCTGCCAGGGCCCGGGTATCCACTCACTGGACCTTGCTGCTGCTGCTGCTGCTGCTGTTGTTGTTGCTGTTGTTGCAGGGCAAGATAATTTCGGCCGTCGCCATAGCGCATTTGCTCCTGCAAGAGCCGCTGCAGAACTGTATGGCCACTACCGCTGCTTCCTGATGTGTCCTCGGAAACTGAGGCTGCCGCCCTCATTTCCAGCTCCCGTGACCTACCCACCTCATGGAAGGAGGAGCTTCGGGCACGGTCCACACTCCCTATGTAAAACACACCAATGTATGATGAATAAACATAGTCACTACCTATTATCACAAGCTATACCATATGAAGTAGTTACAAAGAAGTCAGTTTAAGAAGCTGAAATGAAAGTAAACAGACTGAAGGAGATTGACAAATCTTCTGCATGTTCTAAGAAAACTGCCTGAAATCTCAGACCCCAACTGTCCCAAACTCTTTACACGTTGACAGCTGGGCACCATAGTCTTTAAGGTTTTTATTGGTAAATTATGACACCATTTTTTACTTTAAATGTGTCAATGGCAACTCTCCGATGATCTTCAACCACTACTAATCACTATTAACTTGTTAACTGAGGATTAATAAAAATTGTTTTGTTCTAAATTATAAAGATCAGGAAGAGCCCAGGGTCAAGGTGTTGAAGTCCACCCATGATGCAAATCATGTTACCAATGCCATATACAGTATATATACCACATTACTGTACAACAGCTCCATTCCTTTAACATGCATTGCAGTTGAGTCATCCGATTATCCAAAGCTTACACATCTTCAAAGCTTAAACCCCAATCTCCCTACTGTCGGCTTGAGCTGTAGATAGTAGATACTTAGAAATCACACAGAGCAATTTAAAACAACAAGTGAGCTGTTAACGCATACAAAGCCATTATGTGGAAACCATTCCATAATATTAGAGCCAATGTGGAGTGTAATGTGTAGCACTACATTACTGTAACTACATTACTACTGCAAAATGAAAGGTTACTATAATTTATATACATTGTTTCTCTTAATGATGTTTATCCGGAATGGTTGCCACTACTGGCATTGAACAGAGTTTGTAGTTTAGTGGTTAATGCACCATCTAAAAAAAGTAATGAAGGGGAACTTATTACGTCTATTGCTTTCTGATATTCCCCGCATTCTCAAGGAGGATGAGGCTTTTTTCCGAAACATCTGTGGTGAATAAATAAATAAGTGTAAAGTGAGTCAGAAACAGAGGAATCAGTGTACAACTGCTTTCCAATTTGGAAAGCCAGAGAAAGTGGGAGATAGAGTGAAAGAAAAATACATTTCATAATGACCTCCCCCCCCCCTCCCATACTTTAACTTCCACTTCCTGTCATTCTCCAATCTTTCGCTCACTGAGACCTCCTCAGAGTCAATGAAAGAGATGGCCACAAACAAAAGCAGGATGAGAAAATGAAATGGCGAGGTCAAAAAAAAAACTCACGGTTAAGATGAATGAAATGATGGCTGATTTCTGTCGATGAGTAAGTGGCACTTCATATATTTGAAAAGCTGAAAATTGTGCCAAAAAGATATTTGTCAGCAGTTTTATGTTACTTGTGTTTACACAACCTTCGTCCAGTGTGGTTAGAGAAACTTTGTCGGGCATACCTTTGGATCTAGTACTTTAAACACCTTTACTGCAAAAATGTAACTGCTTTTATGAATAATTTTAAGCATAAAATATAGCACAGGACTTTTTAAGTGATAAAAACTATATCCAAACAGGTTCTACATTTTTGTACATTTTGAATCACAGAGACGAAATGAACTAACCCATAACTTCTAGTGGTTTCTTTTGTCCCACTGATGTCCACCCCACCCATCTAGGCTCCTCTGATGTTCTCCAGTCACTGTGTGCAACTTTATGTCTCCATTAGTCTACAGTATATTCGACCAGGTCACCTACCTGTGCGGCTGCTGTCGTGTGTCACTACTGGCTGCTCATCGTGCTGACATTCACTGGGGTCACTGCTCTGAAGAAGCTCCTCAAGTTGCTCCAAAACACACAGCCGGTCCGTGAGGTCCCGAATGCCAAGCCACTCTATAACAGGAAGGCACTCTGGCGAGTTAGAACAATGGGGGTGGGGTCCAAAGACAGACACTTTTTTTTTTTCAAAGGCTTTTTTTGAGGGGTTGTAGAAAGAAATATAGTTCATGTGAAAGATAGGGGATGTGAGGTATGTTCATTTCCTGATTGAGACAGAACCAAAAAAGAAATGCCCTTGTGTTTTTTTTTTACCTTCTCACAGCCATTGGGGACCATTCTGCAGCTGTGTAGTTAGGTGATAGAAAAATACCATGCTAAGCTACTGGACAGAAATTCTGACAGATATAAAATAGTTTAAGGTAGTGAGACTGGTTCCAAATCAGTTGGTAGAGATAGCATGGGGTAGTGGTTCAATCTAAACAGGATGTAGGGATGTGCATAGTTTTAAATGACTGGCATAAGCTGCATTTATGCCCAAAAAAATGCCATAGCACTCAATGTAATCTGTGGAATTTTGATGCTTTAAGGACTGACAAAAGTCTCTGAAATTATTTAAAAGATATATTCTTCCCATAATGCAAATCTAATGAAAACAGGTCAGTGACATATTTTACCCTGAAACCTTTTTAAGGTCATTTAGATTTATTTTTATTGTGACATACACATTAAAATTCTCATTACTGTAATTCAGGATGTTTTACTTGTGAGTTTCTCATTTCTGTATTTTATATGGGATTACATAGCAGTTAAACATACTACATTGACATAATTACTTAATTGAAATAATCATATTTTCTTGGGCTGTCAAAGTTAACGTGTTAATGTACATGATGAAATACGTTTTTTAATACATGGTTTTGTTATTTAATGACTGCAGGTTTGGGTTCACTGTTTGGATTTCCCATGCACTGCAAAGCATGTTGATGGAATATAGATTATGTTGATTTTGTTTGTTTTTGCATCACAGTAAAGAGAATTGTGTGGATGCAAAAAAAAAGAAAAAAAAAAGGTCGTAAAATAGGCTTTATTTTCTTTAAGAAAAATATAATTTTTATTAGAACAGTTCTTGACAGGTTTTGTGAGTTTCAAAACCTAGGAAAATCCTCTTTCAGACAACACAATGTAAGAGAAGACTCATTACAAGAACTCTCTACAAGAATCACTCACACAAAACTCCACATAGCTATGAAACAGTCTGAATCATACAATAAACCAGACCCCTCTATAATACGCCCCCAACCTCGTCAAAAACAGAAATAGGCTACAGAAGCCTCCTCCCCTCACACTCCTGCTGACGCTCGAACTTCAAGTTCCTTGACTGTTTCAGATAAACAGTTTATTCCACCGCCAGAGTGCCCAGAATGAATTCATGGAATCTGACATGGTTAAAAGTCCACAGATAGGTCTCCCAACAAAAGTTTCCAAAGGTTCTGACCTCAGAGTCCTGCCATGGTTGTGTCAGTGACACGATGTGCTTACATTTTAAGTACTGAGCAAGGTATGGAGCATGTCAAGCATGATTCCCAGAACTACAAACCTGGGAGAATGTTTATCTATCCAATTAACTTCATGAACACATTCCCTTCAAATTTCCTATCTACAATGTGCATACAGCAAATGCCCTCGATAACTTTAAACAAAGTTCAAACATTATCGTTTTAGGTGAATTTTAACTTTGAAGAACTTTGCATCCTTTTTACAGTGCAATCACAACAAGACAATTCACTGAAAACCATGAAAAAGCTGAAAAATACAGCCAACACAAATTCAACTCACAGATATCCTTTCCACCAAAGACGTCTTGTGTGAGAAAACTCCACTGAACTCTCCTTAACAGTTGACCATCCTAACCATTAGTCTCGAGTCGCACTCCTTTGTTCACACGCTCAAGGATATTACTGCAGTAAGCTTGTACACTGAACTAGCTAATGCATTCCATCAGGTGTGGCTGTGAGGATAGGTGGGCTGGATCACTGCCAGTTATCTACACACCTTCAAACCTGCCTGCTGTTAACACTCCAACTTGCGTCAAAATGATCTAATTATCCAAGACTGGGTGTGCGATACATATCTAAAATCTGACTAAGATCATGGTTGAAAAAAAATATTGTGATTATACAAATTACTTTTCAAGTACTGCAGGACAGAATGTCAGTGACAATGCAACATCTACATTTCATTATATTTATGCATTGGCAGACAGCAGGTTTACACTTCAGTACACTATCAGTTCATGCATTCCCTGGGAATCGAACCCTTGACGTTGCTGGTGCCACGCTCTACTGTTTGAGCTACATGAATATAAAAGCCAATTATTCAATTTAGGAAACAAGATGTCGTCTATGTAATATCACACAGTATTTTTCTTACACAGCATAAATGGGTCTTTATACATGTGAATATAGATATTTAAAGAAGGGGGGCGCAAAAAGGGATCATCATATTAGGGGGCACTTGTCCATCAAAAGGCCAAAGAAAACCCCCAGACAAGTTGGTTGTTGGAGGACTAGTTCATTAATTGACCATCATGACCCATCAATAACCCTAACAATGTTGTCAACAGACAAATCCCTGAATGTCAGGCCAACTTGAGCAAAGAATGCACCTGCTGCGAACAGTTGAGTAATGTAGAAACAGGTGGCAAACCACAAGTCCTCCGATAAGAAACTGAAACACCTGGCTTGTCGTAACACAGCCAGCAGTTATTCCTTCCTCGTATTCCTAACTGCTGCCGCCCGTGTCTTCTTCCAAGAGCAATTAAACAAAGCCAAGGGCAACATAGGTACTGGGCAACAACTTGCTGTCAAGCTATCAGAAAGGGTGCAATTAATAAAAAAGGCTTTATCTTCTGGAGTTTGTTTTTTTGTAAAGAAATAAATGAATCATGGCAGGGTTCAATACACATGTAATCCATATAAAAATATCCCCTCTAGTGTGCCAATAAAGTTGAGCAAACATTATCAGTTAAAACAATCTCACTTCCTTGACAATAAGTTATTTGGTTATGAGAAAAATTCTGAAGTTCATGAATATAAACCGTTTCAAAATGTCAGATTTTAAAGGTACACTTTGTAACTATTTTGGTTCAAATTTACTAAATTTAAACAAAGAGTCAATACATCATCAATCCTTCCAAAACATGATTTTTTCCCCCTAATTCACTATGGAAAGTCTATTACAAGTGTTTATATTTTAGACCAAGCAGGATGGTTTTGACCAGAAATTGTGTACATACATCACTTGCCCGTCTCATCATATCCGTAAATAGAGAAAAGTTTCTCTGGCTACTTTGACACGTGTGGGAGTGGCATAGGTTAGTTGTTACCACGAGCGAGAAAGATTAACATAGAGCAGCTAAATCTCGAACCTCCGAGGAATCACCTGTTTAAAAACAACGCAGAACAGAAGACAGTCTGCTGGCAAAAAGAGAGCGTGACTGAACTCGTAATAAAACAAGAATCAACATTGCTTGGCTTTTCGGAGATGGCGAGAACTGAGGGATTTGAAATGTTGTAAAAGCGAAGTGGAGATGGCGTTTTTATTACTCAACAGGTCAGTAAGGTATTTTATTGAACAGGTGAATTGCCATATGTAGCTCTCTAACAGATTTCATTGTAAAGCATTAGGCTATCTATTGTGAAGGGTCATTTCATTATGGTTTTTGTAGCGCTGTGCTGGAATTTATTTTCAAAGAACCATGTCTATTAAAAACAACAGTAATGTCTTCAGCTAATCAGCTTGAGATCCTTTCCATCTAAACTGCTTATATCTCTTACGCCTAGTAGTGAATGTTTTATGAGCAGTAGGATAACCATAATCATCCGCACAGACATGCAGAGCCGAAGCACAACCAAAACAATATTCTTCTGTAAAATGCATGCAGTTTTGTTTTTAACCGCCAAAAGTTACATTGAGTACGTTTAAAATTCAGTGCTAGCTATACTTAGAAAGATCGGATAATTCAAAATGGATGTATTTCTGTAACCTGGTTTCTGATGGTCTGGAACATTTTGAATGGATGCTGACATTATCTAAATATTTACATTTCGTGCACAAGCTTCCCAGGGCCCCCACGCAGACAGTGCTTACTCGGGGTAATAGATCAGGAATGTGTCCCAGGGTAGGTTTGAGTACAGGCCCGATGCTGGCACACTATCAAACAGCCTCTGACAGTACAGTTCATTCCTGCCCTCATTATGCTGAGACACTCCAGGGTCTCAGTACAGTGCTGACAGATGTCCAGGTTCATATCTGATCTAGGATTGATGTTAATGCTTAACTTATAACATTCTGGAATTGAAGAGTTGCCCCCAACTGGTTTCTTGATCATTACATTTGGACATGCTTGATAAACTCCGAAACTATTTCCAAAAATACCCAGTAGTTTGGTGTATAGGGTGACTAATCACATCACATCTAATCTTTCAACACACTTCTCCTTTTACATTTCCAGTGTTTTTAGTCATAAAGACCACAAGCTGACACAATAGAATTAATAACCAAACAGATATGTATAGAAGTCTAAAGAGAACATCATGTAGTGGTGTTGTGATATTCTTAGCTAATGCAACAATAAACAGATCATGGGTCAATGACATATTAGCAAGTCCATTTCTTAGAAATGTAGTCTGTATTTAAATTGAGTCTGGAATGACGGTAAAAATGTCATGTGGTGTGACCATCGAGTTGTCATATTTTCCTTACACTTTGAAAACGTGTCAGTGTACACACACACACATACAGTATATATATATATTTTTAAATATATTTTCAGGGTTAAAAATAATTTTACAAATTACGAATTTTTAATTCATATATTTTATGATTTAGGCCTAGTATAGTTCTCTTGTCATAAAAAGTCAAATTAACTGATATTTTAAAAGATTTATGCCATGAGGGTCCTCTTCATGATGCAATTTCCTGTTTTGGTTTGGTTTTTTGCATAATGGTTGGACCATGTTGGTCATACATCATGAAGACTAAAATGTTAGTAAAGCAATTTTGTTAAAACATTTTTCTAAGAATTAATAATATAGGATTATACCAAAAACTTTTTTAAAACTACTTTTTCTATTATGATTACATTTTTAACTTATGCTGACCAAAGCAATTCATAAATTAAAATAATTTTCATAATTGAAGGTATATTCAAGTTACTGTGTGAATTGCATCGTAACATTTTTATATAAATTAATAGATTTGGACATAAAAATGAGCGTCATGTGATTGACCCATACGCGCATGTTACTATAGGCAAGAACTTTACCCTTTGGTTCCACTTTTCAGAGAACTGTGACAAAAGGAAGCAGGATTTTCCATTGCATTTTCTTGTCTTACTTCCCGATCTCTGATGAATATTGCCGTTGGCAACAACGGTAAACTGTCTAATGCTGACAAGTGGTCAGGCAGCATTCCACAAGGGCTAGAGTTTCACCACGACAACCTCCTAAACATAAACCTTAAAACATTAAAGCGGGAAAAATCAGGAGTGTGACCTTAGAAAACGTCTGTTAAGGCAGAGCGAGCAGCCCTCGGATAGTTAAAAACGCCACCCCCAACTTTCGCAGGCACTGTTTACATAACAGGGGAGCATTAGTGGAAGGTTTCCAGGGGTTTAATGAACTCCAGAGAGCTCGTCCATGTTAAGAATTCTTTTATGCTTTATGTAGGACATGATAACACTGACAATATTGTTATTGGTGAAGGAGGAGCTAATACTGAAGTAAGTTTGTGTGTGTTTGAAGAGAGATGTGGATGATGATGAGGCCACAAGAACAGCATAAAGGAAGAAGATATATGGGTTTATTCACCTTAAAGTCTCTGTGAATTTGAGTGCAGTTTTATATATATATATATATATTTTTTTTTTATATAAAAAAATGTTTTTATAGTTATTATTATTATTATTATTATTTACACAGTGATTAGGCTGTTTTTTATGCCAGTTATATACTAAATATGCTATTGTTAGTGAGTTCCAGGTGGTATTTAGGGGGTGGGACCATTTCATTCTAGAGGTCATATGATTGGACAAAAATCTGTGTAGTGCAACATGAGTCATATATAATTTTGCTTTGGTTTCCTGGTAAAGAAAACAGTAAGATCTCAAGTAACGTCTCAAAACTAAAAGACAGACTTTTAGTTTTGGAAAAAGAAGACGTGCACCCCAAACCATAACAAACTATTCTCACATACAAATTTAATTAGTCTTCTAGCATGCATCCAATGAGTGGATAAGACGGTGACAAAGGAACAGTCCGAGAACAAAGACACATGCAGACAGAGAGATTAAGGCAGAAGGGGGAATTGAGAAACACATGGCAGGAACTGAGCAGGAAACGCAACATTCCATTCTGGAAAGGTCTGGCGCTGCAACCGTGGAGAAAGCGTAAAGCTCAGCCTCCCCCTGTGTCCATTACCTCCAGCTCAGAGAGATTCTCACACTGCAGGACTGGAAAAGAAGTAGGCCAAGAAACTCTGACACATCTGCTCCTTCTCTCTACCGCCGTTTCCATGTTCGTCGCAATATGTCTTCGCGACATCAATTCACCTCCTCCCTCAATTGAGCTGCTTTCTTGGAATTCAACCGTGATTAATTTCAAGGGATTACGTTCTTTTAAACATGTGAGAGGCCTGATGGGAAGTCAGTGCTGAGAGAAACCAGAGGACAGCACTCAGGGCCACAACACTTCAGTGCACACAGTGGATTTGACTGTTTTAGGACAGAATACACTTCCAAAATACTCACTTTTTTTACATGGTTGCTTGGCAATACCAAGTTGTATTGTCAAGGCATTCTCTGAAGTACCATGTGAAACCACTATAGATGAATATACTGATCATACAGTACAATGGGTGAATCTGGGAATCTCTTTTTTGATATTGACAAAAAAAAATAATCTCAATTTTTTGGGGGATTTTGTTGATAATGATTATCAGATACTTTGGCAGGTTTAGGACTGCCGTGGACAGCTGAAGCCTAAAGTTTTTGTTATTCTTCATATTCTGTGCGGTGGTTAGTTCGGAGCAGTGACAGATATAACATTTTCCAATAAGTTTAAATTGATTTTTACCATTTTATCTGCATGTTTTTCTTACCTAATTAAATGTAGCCTATACATCATTTATGATAGCAAATTATTACATTTACTCAAATTCACTATAGGGTTGTTAACACTCAAATGAAGTCAGTATCAACTAAATCAGACTTTGCAATGCAGAGGAAACACAGATGCTGCATCTGAAGTGGTATTTAGATGTCTTTACACAGACTGTTTAATGCAGCTCAGAGGTGACATAAATCATTTTACCTGCCATTACAAATGTATGTTTTGATGTTTGATGATATATGAAATTATTTTAAAATTGAAAAGATACTTTAAAGAGGCTATATGCAACTTTTTCCCCAAAATAAACGTAACAATAGCCTTTTTATTTGACCATTTATGACTCAAACATCTCCTGATGAGCATACTGACACCTTGTCAGCTCACAGTGGGTGCACCTATAAGCCTGTATCCTATTTTTCCTATTTTCTGTCGGGTCGGATTTTTCGCGCGCTGTCTGCGGATGTGACGTCAAGCGCGTTCATGTTAAACGTTTCAGATCACTCTGCCACCACCGCTAGTCAGCAAACAAACTTAGTTTCTCAAACAATATATGTATTTGACTGTTCTTACCTCTGTAAACATAATGTTGACTTCTTTGCAGCGGATGACTTGTGAAGTGTGCACGTACGAGAGCGAGCAGAAAGGAAGAGCAGTTCCGTTTTTTGGCCACAAGGTGTCAGTCGCGAGTTTAAATTTCAGAAAATCGCATGTAGCCTCTTTAAATATAAAACTAAAACCGCCAGTAGGTGGCAGCAAGTCACTGTTAATTAGCGAATCATTGAGTCATTAAAGGGTTAGTTCACCCAAAAATGAAAATTCTGTCAGTAATTACTCACCCTCATGTTGTTCCAACCCTGTAAGACTTTCGTTCATCTTCGGAACATAAATTAAGATATTTTTGATGAAATCTGAGAGCTGGCTCATTCCTTCATAGGCTGCAAGGTAACTGACATCTACCAGCCCAGAAAAGTTAGTAAAGAGATCGTTAAAATAGTCCAAGTGACTACAGCGGCTCAACCTTAAGTTTATCAAGTGACAAGAATACTTTTTGTGCGCAAAAACAAACAAAAATAACGACTTTATTCAACCATCTCTTTTCTTCCATGTCATTCTCCTAAGCTGTTGACGTAGTGTAACAGCGCAGCGCTTCTGGGTTGTACGTCAGAACGTAGGCTCACTATGGCCAGCATCACACACATGACCAGCGTCGGCCAATAGTGAGCCTACGTTCTGACGTACAACCCAGAAGCGCTGCGCTGTTACACTACGTGAACTCACTCAGAGGCCCACACAGAAGAAAATGAATAGTTGAATAAAGTCGTTATTTTTGTTTTGTTTTTGCGCACAAAAAGTATTCTCGTCGCTTGATAAACTTAAGGTTGAGCCACTGTAGTCACTTGGACTATTTTAACAATGTCTTTACTAACTTTTCTGGGCTGGCAGATAGCGATTACCTAGCAGCCTATGAAGGAGTGAGACAGCTCTCAGATTTCATCAAAAATATCTTAAGATGAATGAAAGTCTTACGGGGTTCGAACAACATGAGGGTGAGTAATTACTGACAGAATTTTCATTTTTGGGTGAACTAACCCTTTAATTCAACCGATTCGTTCTAATGGACTGATTGATTCAGTAACGAAACACCGCTGTGTGTTGCTCAGAAACGCAAAACAGTTCTGCTGTGGCATGTTTGGAACTATTTTCATTGATGAAATAGAGCAAAACAGGCAATACTGTGTCTAAAATATAAGTCACTTAATTGTTTATTAAACTCAGTGGTGGACAAAGGACACAAATCAAGTACTTGGGTAAAAGTAGGGATGCACAATATATCGGCCACCATATCGGTACCGGATGATAAATATTCATTTTAAATATTACCGTAAACGGCCCGAAAAGAAAATTTAATTAAAGCCGATATATAATGGATAATTTCCTTCAGCTAAGACACTTGAGATGCACACTGTTCTCCATAATGTTTTTGAATTGCTTGAAATATGATTGGAATCACTTCAAAAAGGAAAAATATAGTTAACTGCAACATGTGCAGCGCAAGTCTGTCGTATAGGCTACATAAAATTATAAAGAGAACATTATAATTGTGTGCTTGGGACAATGGTTTTTAATGGTGAGACTTCTGTTTTTGTAATCGGGCATTACATAAAAATTTGGATTTAGATTTATCGACCAAAATTTTCATTTTAACTGAAAGCAACTTGCACTGGCATATCTTAAAATGTTTCTGTCATTGTTGTGTCTCAAGATGCACACCAGTAATGTTTTTTTCGAAGGTACGTTTATAAAAGCTACTGAAATGCCCTAATTGAACTAAGGCCTAATCCTGGCTTACTCTAAGCCCTGTAGGTGAAACCGGGCCAAAATATATTAAAATATCAGTTTAGGTTACTGATAGGCTACGTCATGTGTGAAAACAAATTATATAGGCTAGGTATATAGCTTAAATAAGATTAATTAAAATAAGAAAAAACTAAATTCGTGTTGACAAAGAATATAAAAACAGACATCACATAGGACTAAATGCATACAATTTTAAGAACCCTATGCAAACATACAAGTTTTTTTATAATTTGTTTGCATGTGCATTAATTGGTAGGCTATTATTTTAATGTTATGTTTAGGGTTGTTTTTTTTACCTAGTCTACCCTGTTGAGATGGTTATGTGAACATGTCTGCATTCAAGCATTACAGTGAGCGGCCTTAAACAGCTTGCCCTTTTACAGCAGATTTTGTTCACAAACAACTGACAGTCATGACCTAAATATGATTTTCATTTATAATGACCAATCCTAAAATTCGGCATTTGTAACTTACTTTTCGCGCCATCAGATGCGCGTGTACTCAAGTTCCGAGGATCTCCCGGTTCGTGGCTAATTTTCAGTCAGACTAGTGAATTCAGTCAACAGCAGACTCACTCTGAGTTGTTGACTTGAGAATAGCTGCAATCGGATCAGTACAATTCACGAATGAATCATTTTGTGTGATTTGCGAACCGATTTAACAGGCTCATTGAAAAGAATCACCTCGTTCGTGTTTTGGAGCATGCAACAATTTCTTCAATTCAAAGTAACGAGGAACGGGATGTTTTTTAGCTATTGTAGTCGAGTAAAAATGCTTTCGAATGTAGTGAATACTCCAGTAAAGTACAAATACTTGAAAAATGCACTTAAGTACTGTAGTAACTGTACTGTAAAGTAAAACAATACTTTGTTACTGTCCTCCACTGATTAAACGGTTGTATAAAATCAATATCGCATTTACAATTGTGTTGATATTTGGGGGGAAATGGAACGGTGTGTGTGATTGCTTAACTATATCATATGATATAAATACTGTATAGCCTAAAAGACACATACTCATACAGGGGCGTTTTTACTGCATTTTAATAGAGTAAATCATGCAGTGAATGCGTGATTTCTAAATGCGCATGTGTAGTAGTCTGACCAAAACTGAAAAAGCTGCATCACACGCAGTGTATGCAATCTCAAGGTGTGTTTTTATTAGGTTTTTGCGAAGTGAGAGAGGGACATACTCAATGTCCGATTGCAAATCGTTAAAACAACAATTACAATATTATCATAGACGATTCATATCACACACCCCTACAGTCTTACTCTTTCCACTAACCTCCAAAATAGATATATTATCAAGGTTTCATTTATCATCAGATATCAGCATTTAATGACCACTGAGTTTTTAAAGGGGCTGAACAAATACTGGTATCCTAAAGGTCACTTTATCTTTAGTCAAAAAGTAAAAGAAAAGGAAAGAGCTGCAACAGAGGCCCTGCAAACCTGTGTGCCATTATGGCAGAAAAATCCAACATGAGTCACAGAATAATTCCCTCTATTTCTTCTCTTCCTCCATACTCAAACTGCAACAAGGTCTCTATAATGTGGTTTTTCCCCCCACAAGTCCCTGATACAGGCCCAAGTATTTGGAAACAGCGCTGCTCCCCTCGATTCCCTCTCAACCCCCACCCACTCTTCCATCCAAAGCCTTAATGAAAAGCATGTGCAGGAGATGCTTCATCTTTGCCACTGAAGCTCTGCACCAGTTTCTTTCCCTCGGTAGAGGAAAAAAGATATAGTCCCCCCCCATTTTGTCAGAGGAAAAAAAATACATCTATAAAATCTGAAATTTACGACCGAAGTGACAATTAACAGAGTTACGGTCATGTACAACAGATGTGGGGGGATGCAAGCGGCAAGATCTTGGTCAAATATTTCCAATGTCTGAACAATTTTAATATCTATATCAAATATCTTTGTTAATAAACAGGAAGATTCAAAATGATTTTTTCCAGAGATAACAGCAGCATAAAAGAACACATTCAATTACATTTTTACATTTTAAATTGATAAATCTCACCTTTTAAAAATGGAAATGTGACCAGGTCATGTTTAAAAAATGATATTTAAATAAATAAATAAATGTGTATACCACCACATATGTGTGTGTGTGTGTGTGTGTATATATATGTGTGTGTATACCACTAGAGCAACACCACTAATGAAACATTTTTGGCAAAGTAAATCTTCAGTCAACCAAATGGTCAAGTTATTTTAACACTTTATAATAAGGTCCCATTGGCTAATGCATTAAAAAACATTAAAGCATTACTAACAATGAGCAATACATTTGTTACAGTAGCCTATTTATTAATCTTTGTCAAATAATAAAAATACAACATTGTTAGTTCATGACGTTAGCTCAGGTCCATTAAATAACAATAATAGATACAACTTTTGATTTTAATAAATGCTGAAATTAACATAACATTAGCTAAGATTATAAAATGCTTTAGAAGTACTTTTCATTGTTGGTTAAATTAATTTGTAAAAAAAAAAAAAAAAAAAAAAAAAGTTAACAAATGGACCCTTATTGTAAAGTGTTACTGTTATTTTATCAACAAAAAACAAAGAAAGGTCAAAGCATTATATACACAATTTGACCATCCAGAGTCAAATCACTGTCTGGTTTGTGGTGGCCTCCCCCAAATTCTGAAATTTTGAGTGACACATCCAGCTAAAGCAATTAACAGGCCCAAGATGAGTGTATGGCGAGACGCTGCACCTCGCCCATGTGATTGTCTGAAAAATAGTGACACATTCCAGATTCCACCAAAGGGGTGTCTGACTTCAGTTCCCTGAGGTAAGCAGGTACACATCATGCTGGGGCATTGGGTTACACAAGACACTGTCTGAGATATACTTTGATAGTTAGCACTAGGGCAACAGCTATTTTGATAATCGATTCATTCTTTTAATTAGGCTATTTTAGGTTGAGTTATATGTGTATTTACTTGTCATTTGGAAATGTGAAATGGATTCAACCCGTCTTATAATGTTGCTGTTATTTTTGTAAAAGTCATTTTGAACCTACATTTTTATATACAAAGACATATTACAAATTATTACAAATATTACCTAATACACAGAAGAGGCTTTAGTTTGATCTTGTAGTTTTACAGTTATTTTTTTTGTTAGCACAACGGCCAAGCAAAATGAAAGTCTTAATGGGATAGTTACCCCAAAAAGACAATTCTGTCATCATTTATTTACTCACCCTCATGTTTTTCCAAACCTGTATGAGTTTCTTTCTTCTGCTGAACACAAAATTTGAAGAATGTCAGTAACCAAACTGTTGATGGGCCCCACTGACTTTTTTTTTTATACTATGGAAGTCAATGGGGCCCATCAACAGTTTGGTTACCCTTATTCTTCAAAATATCTTCTTTTGTGTTCAACAGAAGAAATTCATTCTGGTTTGTAACAACTTGGGTGAGTAAATGATGACAGAATTGTCATTTTTGGGTGAACTATCCCTTTAAAGGTTCAGCAGAGACTCAACTAACCAATAATGATGTCTGCTGTCAACTTTTCATTATCAGTTTCATCAACATTCCTAAGTTAGTAAGATATGGCATCCCTTTACCGATGTCTTTGAAAAGGTGTTTTTGTGTTAAATGGACACGGCCGTTTCCCTCGAGGGGATCGGGGGATGCGGTGTTCTCAGCTGGACACGACCTAATTGTAAAACTTCAAGAAGAACTGCAGGCTTTTGGACTCCCAAAAAGCTCAGTGGAAAAGGCAGTTGGGTGATTTGGAGGCTGAGTCAGCAAGCAGAACTCTGGCCCCTCTTAAAAAAAGAGAGGAGGGAGGCAGGGGGCAAAGGAAGTGAGGGATGGAAAGAGATGGAGAGAGGAGGGAAAAGCGAAAGAGCTGACATTCCTGCACCGTGAGTCAACGCCGCTAGGCACTTTTCTGGCAATCCTTCACTACCTTTACAACTAAAAGCACCGGAAAGCACTGATAAAAGGAAGAGAGAGGAGACCATCCGAATGCTGAGCGTCCAACTAATAAAGCTGTGGGTTCATTCTGGAAGTGTGGCGGACATTTCTTGGAATGTTGTCCATGGCTACCTCAGTAACCATTTTGGTTATCTCCCAACATTCAGAGGGAGCACTTAAATGCAAAGCACTCAATGAAAGCATTATGAGGAAGGGTCTGTACTCCTGCTAGCAATGGTTAAGTAGTAAAAGGCAATTAGTTTCACCTAATAAAGCCCAAGCATTCCTCATAACTTGGCCTCTTGCTTTGATTTCCAATAACACATGACTGCATTCCTGCCCTATGTAGTGTGCATATCTGTGTCCTGCTCCCCCTCTGCCCTGAGCGGCATTCCTCAGAGGAGTGGGGTGACATCCGTCAGCAGGACCTCTAATGATCCTGTGCAGCCAAATTCACTACTTAACATAAATTACAATGGAAGTAAGTGCAATGGTAAAAGTAAATGAGGCTGACAGCTATTGTGAATATGTGTGGCAAAAATTTGTCATATCACCTAAAACATGATTCTGCAGAATAAATATGCATATTAATACCTTATATTCACATAGTATTAAGAGCCTAGTAGTACACAGTGTTCATGTATGTCGCGAGGCCATATGGAGCAGGTTGACTTGTAGCAAATGTGTCAGAACTGCGCATGTCATACTCGTTCCTATGTACAGAGTAACAGCAATGCAATTCATTCACTGCAAGAGGATGCATGTAAAGTTTACACATAAACTGAAAGCATAAGACATTTTATTAAATAGGTTTATCAAAGCACGAAATCGTTAAAACAAGGATAAACCTCACATTTGCATTCGCAATGTTGGAACTTTTGAAGGCTGAGTAAAACTCGCTTAACTTCAAAAATAATCGTTGTAAATCGACTTAAATAATGATTTTTCACATGAGTAATCTGTTATAAGGTATTTACCTTCTTAAGTTTTCGCCAAGTCCCGCTTTATTTCGATCTGCCGCCGGTTTTGTGCGTCCGAAGTTTTAAGTCCGTTACAAGTTTTTCGGCGGATTCCAACGCGTCGAACACGCTTCACAAAGTGTAACGCGTCAGACCGAGGGGAACTTTGCGATCATCTTTGCACTATTGTTCACAAAAAAACGCGTTCCCCCTTCTCCTTGTCATTTTTGAGTTGTTGAAATGTGTTTTCTTCCACTAGAAGTGTGCTGTGAGGGGAAGGACTAGGACTGCCCTCCTCTTCATACGAAACTTGCAGCGAAATTACTTGCAAACTCACTTGCAAACTCAAGTAGTTTGAGGAGAAAAAAAAACTGTTCCCCTTTGCTGAGAACTTTAAGGGAATCCAAAGCATTTTTTTCTAAAGCCAGGAGAGCCCTCCTTCGGAGAGTTTGTCGATTGTTCCTGTTCTTCTGTTGGCTTTAAGGAACGTCGCTCAAGCAAGAAAAGTACAAAAAGCTTTTGTGTGGCTTGAAGATCAGGAGCCTGTCAAAGAGTCTTATGTGTAGCGCAGCCCACAGATTCAGTCACTTCAGAAGAAAATAATTAAAGAAATATAAAAAGTCTTGCTTTCCTCCTCAATAAATGCCATATTTGTTTATAATATGCTTCTTCATCTATTTAAGAAATAGTTATCCATAATTTACTCACCCTCAAGCCACCCTATGTATAAGACTTTCTTCTTTCAACACAATCAGAGTTATATTAAAAAATATCCTGGCTCTTCCCAGATTTAATGGCACTGAATAGTGCCCGAGTTTTTGAAGCTCCAAAAAGCGCATCCATCCATCATAAAAGTAATCCATACGACTCCAGTGGGTAAATAAATTCCTTCTGAAGTGAAGCAATGGGTTTTTGTAAGAAAATATCCATGTTTTCATGAGAGAGTTGAGTCCCGCGGAAGGGTAACCTCTGACATGACAGTTTTAAAGAAAAATGTTGGAGGATTTCAATACGTTTTTTGTGAGAGTCGTCTATTCTTACGCTATGTCATAGGTCCCTTCCGCGGGACTCAACTCTCGCATGAACGTGTGTAAAATAATGTAGGCTAAGTTGCCATCATGTACGTGGCTTTCCACTGTACCGCCATTGTTATTATCAGTACATTTTACAGTAACAAATGGATTTCAATAGTTCAAATAGGTAGCCTATGTTAATCTTACATAATTTAATGACATAAACAGGAGCTGTAAAATAATAAAATACCATTCCCTAAAGTTCTAAAAACCACAGCAGTAAATTTAACAAGAAATTGTTAAGTGTTATTGTCAATATTTCTCTGTACTCTGAGAACAGCTGCAGTACAATAGCAAATATGGCTGCATTTGCAAAAGCCTAATGATAATGGCTTGAAAGATGCCTTTCTACTAAATAAACAAAACCACACCCTATAATGGCTCTATCCTCTCATACTTTCTAAGATGAATAGCTCTACATTTGTTTGAAGTAATGGTAAATGTTCAGAGGGGTTTTGTAAACAACAAAGGATTGTTACTGACAGGCTCAGACCTGTAAAATAAATATATTACCTACCTCAATGAGAAACAGACTACTACATGTGACAAAAATACTGAGGCCATTCAGTTTGCATGAACACTTATTCATACAAACTAATTAACACCTATAGCGACATTAAACATACTCTGTGTAAAGATGGGTAATAAAAATGCTTAAAATCAGGCCTGAAAGTGTCTTTCTTTCTCTTTTCTTTTTTAAAATGTAAGACAAGAAAAGCATGTATTCTTACCTAAAACTGAATCAGTGACTTCCAGGAGATCTAATCCAGAAAATCCATTTTCTGTGAAGGAATAAATATGTAAAACTGTTTACATACTCTTCTTATGAGAACTAACTATGAACACAGTTTCTTAATGATGAGACACTTCAAACTTATATTACTTGTGTTTGGGGTGGAAATATAATGGCATCTCACTATAACTAGGATCCAAAACAAAAAGTAAATCTCAGCAAAACATGAAGGTTGAACACTGTAACTGAGCGCCCTCTTGTGATGGCGCCACGTTAGACAAAGACAAATGATTACTTTAACTACAACACACACAAAAGTCTACCGCCTTTTAATTTGAACGTCTTCGTGATGTTGTAACTTTGTATGATCGATGAAAATGAATCACCTCACCCACAAAACTCTGTGCATATTGAGGAAATCCAATATGCTTCATCCATGTGGACACTTGGTCAGGGCTCCACTCCTCGATTGAAATCATGCTTGTTGTATTTACACTCTCGTCTTCTGCATCTTTTCTTTAAAAAACTACATCACACAAGCACTGAATGTAACATACAAACACCAAACAATTCCCTAATATAAAGATCTCGATTTCAGACTGTTTACCAAAGTTATTGTTTGGAATAAATTGTGAATAAAATCCTATGAAAGCCTTTCGTTGGATCATTACACATGTACAGTAAGCTAGCCCATTAATCTGATCTCTACCACTTCTGTACGTTGTGATACAGTTGTTGGTTAGATAAATACCCTCTAATAAGTCTTGACTTATTCTTCGCATGTGACATAATTTCAAAACATAATCTTACCTCGAGCCCTAAAAGAGCCCCGCACTTTTCGCTCACAGCTGTTGTTGAATGACGCATACACACCTCGGCAGGTGAGGGCGGAGCTAAGACGACGTGCATTATGGGAAATGTAGTCCAGATAAGGGGCTTTCAAATTTATGCAGTAGTGGCTAAAAAGTGATGTCCGGAGAGGTTATTTGCACAATATTTGCTTTTAATGACACTTTAGGTTAAAATATGAGGAATAGACTGAAAAAAAGTGGAAAAAAATGTGTACATAGGCCCCACATTATTCAATTAAGTTAAACAAACAAAATTTGTTCATGTAACTCCAACATCTAAATTCCAACATAATGGAATTAAGTCATTTTAAGTGACCTGATTCATGTATAGAAATTCATAAATTCATTCTTCTAATTCGGTTTCTTATATTTTAGTGTGTCTCACAACCAAATCAAAAGACTGTGCTAGCTAGTTAACAAACTTTTAGCTAACAATAGCACACAAAATTCTTAGCTTCAGTTGCTCTAACAAAGCAGAAAAGGGATTATTGTATCAGTCCACACCCTAAGCAAATGCTCCACAATGGTAACCCAGTGTAATTAAAAAGGGTTCTAATAATTCCAACATAATTCAACCTTAAACACTATTAGGCATTATTATCAAGTCTCCCCCTTTTCTCATCTTGCACAAAAACACACAAAATAACACTTAATTTCAAAATGTACTCTCTCTAGATTCAGCCATATGCAAAGCATGCTGGGAACTAACAAGCACTGCCCAATTTCAGTTAATTCAACACAAGTCATTCATGTAATTCCAACACAAACGGATTAAGTAAACTTCAATTTTACATATATTGTGGATAGAACACAAACTAAGTTAGGACAAAATCTATAGCAATTGTGTTGCTATTTTAACTAAGCAATTTGAATAAGCAGTAAAAAAAAATTTTTTTTAGTGATGTTAAAGACTATTGGGAAGAAGAATACACTAAGGTATGAAAATGACCAAATTATTTGGCAAGAAAGGCAAACTCCGGCAAATAATTAAATATGGGTTTTATTGTATTAAGCAAAAAAGGCATAGAAAAACAAAAATCTCACAGGTCAGGAAGAAAGCATTCATTGACTAATGTAATTGTTGGTTTTCCTTTGTTTTTGATTACCGAAGCCATTCTCCTGGGCATTGACTCAACTAACATTGTGCACGTGTCATGCTTAACTTCTTTTCAACCCTCCTTAAGTTCTTCCCAAAGCTAGGCTTTATTGGAAGACCTGCATGACTAATCACAATTCAGGATTATAATTTCCCAAAGGTTTTCACGAGTTCTCACTTACATACAGGGGGTAAAGTTTAATGCGTATTTGGCGTGCTGTCCGGGGGAGGGCTCCGAGCTCGGAGGTCGGCCCAAACCCCGAGTACTCCCCCCCCCCGTATGTAAGTGGTTAGGACTAGAAGTGTGGAGAAGGGGTGGTGGAGGGATGCAGCTAAACTGTCAATGGATTGAGGTGAGACTGCTGAATGTATACCTCTTACCATTGAATGCTGAGTACTCTCCACTTGTGTTAATTATCTGAACGTGCTCCTCCCGAACTTTGTTAATAAAACATCATTTAAAGTTCAGGGGACTTTTGCTGCATGCACAGTGTGTTTGGAATCATCATCACGGAAAATACACATTTTTATCTCCAAACAGATCTTGGCTACATTGTTCAGGAGGATTCTGAATGGACCAAATATTGGCCCATTTTCAAAGTCCCAGCATCTTTGTACATCCTTCCAACACCTGCTGGAAACATGCATCCCCAATACCATTATATTTCCCCTGCTGTACTTAATGGCACCACGCAAACTTTTGGTATTAAAACACCATCCAAGGTTGCTCAGTTTTAAGTTGTCGGACTGCAGAACATTGTTTTACACAAGTAAAATTTATCAGTGTTTCTGGTTTACTAAAAATAACTTGCTCGTAAGGGGTTTGCTATATATGGCTTTATGTGACTACACCATATGTATGCAGGTAAAGTATGCATGTACACTTAGCGATAATATATTAAAATATTACATTGTGTGCAGACACAAAAAATGACTAGGAAAAAAAGGTTTAAATATCTTTTTATTATTCTTTCCACGACAGGTCGTCTGGGTCTAACATTAGCCCATTATAATAATTCCAGAGCAGAACATCTATCTCAAGCTGCAGGTCTATGACAAGTGCAATGTGGGGAGAAAAGTGTCTACATTTTTACAGGTCCTCAACATCTGTGGGAAGGCAACAAATATCAAATATAAACTCTAGAATTACAACACACAATGGTTTACACTGAATGCACACATTCAGACTACAACGGGACACACATGAACACTTAAGCAGGTAACAATTATAACAGGAATCGTCATTACTGTTGATGTCAACCTTTCGCTCATAACCGATGGAAATATCTTGAATGAGAAACCCTTTAGGTAATTTGATAGAAGAAAAACAAATGGATGTGTATGAGTGAACAGGGCTGTGTTTCAAAAAGCATTGTAAGCATAAATTGATCATAGAACCATTGCAACCAATGGTCTCTACGATCAACTTAGCTCACAATGCTTTTGAGAAAAGCAGCCCAGGTCATGGAGTCTAGCACAGCATACTGTTAGCGGTCCATAGAGAGTGGAGTAGTCGTCTTTTGCATCCCCGATAGGTTATAGAATGCTGAAACGCTGAGTGAATAAGGATGACAGCTTCTTGGGAGATGAGCACCCAACCTCAGAGCGCTTATACGCTGCTGAGGGCATCGACACCAGGCAACACTTTACCCTCCAGCAGCTCCAGACTGGCTCCGCCTCCAGTGCTCACATGACTGACCTTATCTTCTGTGTCCCACTTGGCACAGCAGGTTGCGGTGTCTCCCCCACCTGAAATTAAAAGAAAAAAAGTCAATTATTAGTCTATTATAGAGATCGATATAAACCTTTTGATGGCTGTTGTTATCTTAGAGAGCAGGGTGGCCTACATGATATTACACTATTAAATTTAAAGATTTAAAGTAAATGACACACAACAATAGATAGATAGATGGATAGATTTAATGCCATGTCAGCATCTAAGGCTATTTTCATGGCAAAAATTAAAAACCCAAGTCATGTCAATGGTGAGAATTAAAAATTGCCAAATATCTGCCAATAATAATCAGCCTAGACAATATATCAGTCTACCACTAGTCTATTAGATGTGTGCCATTACATGTATTCCAGGCAAAAGCCAGCCACTTGAATGAAAAACAAAAATAAATGAAATTCTCACCAATAATGGTGATGCAGCCATTTTTGGTCGCTTCCACAACTTTGTCCATCAAGTTCTTGGTTCCACGAGCGAAGTTGTCCCACTCGAACACACCAACAGGTCCGTTCCACACAATCTGCTTGGCTCTGGCTACAGCCTCCGCATAGAGCTTTGAGCTCTCGGGACCACAGTCCAGACCCTGGATGGAAGGACAACCAGAAGGGCTTCTTTTGACAACTGCTTCTAGTTCACTTACAGGAAAAGGAGATGATCTTATAGCTCTAAACAAGCTAACATGTGTCTGCCTTACCATCCATCCAGCTGGAATACCATCTGCTACTGATGCAGTCCCCGTTGCCGCCTTCTCGTCAAACTTGTCTGAGGTGACGAAGTCAACAGGAAGTGAGATCTTCACGCCGTTCTTCTCAGCTTTAGCCATGAGGTCTTTCACAATTTTGGCACCCTCTTCATCATACAAGGAAGTGCCGATCTGAGCACAACAAGAAAACAATATTTTTAACTCCAGGAGGGTATTCCAGAAATCAGGTTATGCGACATACCCCCAGATAAGTTTATGGATAAATAAACGAATAACCTCAACTTCCAATTCCAAAAATTGAGGTAATGTTCAGGGTTGCGTTTCCCAAAAGCATCGTAAACCTAAGTTGATCGTAGAACAATTGCCACCAATAGTCTCTACGATCCACAATCAGACTTAACAAAACAAGCCCCCCCCAAAAAAACACTTTGGTTTGCAGTGTGAAGGAAGCTTCAGGCCACTCACCTCCATGTTCTTGAGAACCTTGAGGAAGGTAAAGGCCATTCCTCCACCAATGATCATCTCATTCACCTGGTCCAACATGTTGTTGATCAGCTGAATCTTATCTTTGACCTTGGCCCTGTCCGATCAAAACAACAATCAATCAAATGAAGCCTTTTCAATGAAATGTTAATTTTTTTAATTAAATCTTATTGGGATGAGACTGAGAAACTTTCGCCTCTGACAAATCGCAGGAAGTGCCTTACAACTGTCTGATTATAAGACAAAAGCTTAAGGCTTTTTGTGCATTGGAGTTCAGTTTATCAATGGGCCAATTCCCTGAGTGACCTTTGTTATTTGGAACAAACATCAGATATGAACTGCTTCAGTAAGTACATAATGAGTGTGTAAGTTGTGCAATGGCCTGACTTTTGCAAGTCATTTGCATTCAATTATCCATTTCCACAAGAACACTTTGTAGTGATCATGGCTTTATTTGCCATCATCCTGCACAGTTGAATCACAACGGTTTTGCCATTTCACCATCAGAAAATAACACTATAAAAAAGGTAGAAATCTACAAATGTTTAAATAAATATGATTCTTTCTTCAGCCAGATATGTGAGGAACCGTAGAACAAGGACATTGTCACACATCCAGTTGCATAAGAGGATAAACGCAACTATTCCTGGACTGTCACTGATGCTTTCTCAAGTGGTTTTCAATGGAGAAAAGACGGATGCTTCCTAAAAAAAGACTGAAGTACAGCCCAATATTCTTTCAGTCATTCATTTCGGTTGGTGAACTCTGTAAAAGCCCTTAGATCTTGAACAAGATCTTGCAGGACCAAAGCAAGGTCTTTTGATGTTTTTAATCACTGCTTATCCTCCTTAAGCAAGACAGTATTCAGAACTAAAAAGATAAGCTATCAGAGTACTCCGTCAATAACACTCACCCCCCGAGAATGGCCAGGAAAGGCCTCTGTGGTTTCTCAAGAGCCATGGCAAAGTAGTCCAGCTCCTTCTTCATCAGAAAACCAGCTGCCTTCTGAGGGAGATTCACTCCAACCATGGAGCTAGAGGGAGACATTAGGCATGAAAACCAAGGGGAAACAATTTGTGTCATGTTGATATTTTTCCGACTAAACACAATGTGAGTTTTTATTTTCCTATCACGGTTTTGTGTAATGGAGTACCTATGAGCTCTGTGCGCAGTTCCAAAGGCATCGTTGACGTAAACATCACCCAGCTTGGACAGGGAGGCTCGGAAAGAATCGATTTCCGCCTGACTTGCTTTGGTCTGAAAAGATAAATCAAAATCATTTATAAGTCATATGATGCCACCTGAAGAGAACGCGCGCCCCATTTGATTTAAACATTTTCATTTCTCTGAATATTTATCTTTGTGTGAACAGCCTTTAGTCCAGTTTCCTCTTGGGAAATTGATTCATTGTCATTTTATTTTGTCAATATTATTTAGTTTTAATCACATTATTGGGCGGGTTTTGGGGAGCTTTTGGGCTGGAAATCCAGCCAATCTGGCAACACTGCTTTTCAGTGTTATGTGAAATCAATGTGTAAACCAACAAAATGGTGAACTTACAGTTGTGTTTGCATAGTAAACTGGAGAAAGTATTTTAAACCCAAGGACCCCTGGATCAAGACCAACGATACATGCCGTTATGATCACATTACTGCCATCCACATGCACTCAAAGTTCATAACTTCTAAACTACTGTGAATGAAAGGTTACACAGGCACCCAGGAAATGCCAAGCTGCAGTTCACTGCAAAGGGCATGGCAGTTTCCCTGTCTCTTTCTTTGGTCTCTACTCGTCCCTCTCCTTCTCTTCTCCTCTTCCCAGCATGCATTCCAGCCAGGGCTTCGAGGACCAGAAAAGCCACATGGTCACACACGACCTTCCTACAAATGTCAATAGGTCAGCTGAGTCTGATCTCTGCGTGCACACACAGCCAAAGAAGGCTCTAACAGTAGTAGCTTGTGCTTTGCAGATAAGCTCCAACACAAAGATAAAAGCCAATTATTAGCCTCTCGAGCCAAAACAGAATGATTTGGTAAGAGATTTGTAAAACCAGCCTTATTACAGAGGGTACATTACTGCCTATTCAAAGCTACACAAACTAACCTGCTATCATTTCATTTCATTTCTTTAAGTGTATGGCATTTCAGGCCAAAGATTCTACTGTATGATCAAATTTAAGGTCTGTATCTGGCATTTAATTCAACGTAAACTCTTGAGGCTTCTTTCTGGGCCGAACACTGTCAAAGGAAGGAAAGACCATTATACACAGGGCAACTTTTTGAGCAATGTTGCTGGGCAATGTTGCTGTCAACGGGCAACCAGATGAGACACAGGGCCCACGACCGATCTAAATCATCCAGATAGAAATGTATTGCCCATTTTCAATCGGAAAGTGCCCAAGCAACAATCACTCGGCAAGACTGCCCAAAAAGATTGCCCATTGCTCAAAAAGTTGCCCTGTGTATCATCACCTTAAGAACATTATTTAACACATTCATTATAGATTTACTAGTATTTGAACAATCTTTTCATTGCCTTTATTAACATTCAACCACATGACCGTTTACATTATGAAAGCGATCCGATCGAATGAGTTTACGACAACCTCTGGAAGTGGTCAAAAAGGGGACAAGCTCAAAACGGTTTAAACCCCGTTTACACCTGCATTTAGCGTCATCCACTTGTGAACCAATCGACCGAAACGCATCTTAATACCAGGTGTAAACAGGGCCTAAGATGACCATGGACTTTTTACCTGCAGAGCCACTGACATGCGCTGCACTGACCTTGTTCCCCGATGCATCTTTGCCCTTGCCCTCCTCGGCCACATGGAAACGCAGGTTCTCCAGCAAAATGACAGAACCGGCAGGTGGGTCTGCACAGGCTTTCTCCACATCTGGACCCACACAGTCCTTCAGGAACTGAATGTCTCTTTAGAGGCAAATTAAACAGCAAGGTCAGTGGCGAAGACTAGTACTAAGCTGAATTAAGTATGCATTACCATTAAGATGTCATCTTGACAACGCTTTTCTACGATACATTTCTAATGTTTACGCAGTAAAACTATTCATCAGTGCCGTTAAACAGATGTAGCTTGAAGGTTTACATTATCTCTAACTGATGGTGTAATATGTATAGGTAAAGAAGTCTATATTGAGCTTTCCTACTTTCCCAGCAGGCTCTTGAGTTCTGCAGCCACAGGCTCCAGAGAGTACTTGTCTGGCATGGGGACTCCATCAGGCCGGCCCAAGTGGCTCATCAGGACTACAGCTTTGGCCCCATTATCTAAACAGTGCTGAATTGATGGGACTGCAGCCTTGATTCTGATGAGAGCATATATAATATTAGTTACAAATACTGTAGCACAAGGCCAACATGTGTTTTTCAACTGTGAGTCAGGTCTATATACAATATAACTTACAACATAATACAACATACAACATAATAATAATAAAAAAACACACATTCGTATTCGTCTCAAATGGTTGCTCAAATTCAACATTAAAAATACTGCTGACATTCTATGAACCAACATTTATTGAGTAATCTTAATATTTTCTTTAATATTTTGCAAGAAAATATAGACATGAATAAGTGAATGATTAGCCTATATAAAACAAACATTTTATAAATAAAGCTGTGAGACAATTTTCAAGGTAAAAACCCTCCAGTCAACAGTTTGAGCACATGAACAGCACAAAGTGGAATTATGGTGATTTCAATGAGATTAGAAAGAACCATTATTGGTTAAGAATGCAACAATATTGGTATATCAGCAATATCCATCTCACCTCTGGTTATTTGTTATAGTCTTGTCTTTCATAGGGACGTTGAAGTCAACCCTATTGGAGAGAGAGAAAAATAAATAGATCATAAAATGCTATGGTTTAATGGAATGATTAAAATTATTGTTTTTAAATGAGTAGGTTCCAGAAAGGGTCAGAAAGCTCTCATATTTCATCAAAAACATCTTAATTTGTTTATTATTTGTTTAATTTCCAAAGGTCTTTGAAACGACATGAGGGCTAGTAATTAATGACAGAAATATTATTATACATATATACACACTTATGTTAGATGTGATTAATCTATTTGACAGCAATAAGTGATTTGTTATATGCATTTGAATGTTTATTAAACTTTTTTTAAAAGGAATTCATAAAAATACCTGTTATAAAAAAGCTATTTTAATAAATAAAGATTGTACAGTGACATTAATGAACAACTAAACCTGTATCACTGAGAGCTGCATACTATAGGAGTGCACATTGCTGCACGTTCACATGGTCTCCATGACTACAATGAATTACGTAACACTGTAAAGCCCCCGTATACAGCAGTGAGATAGATGCATTCAGGGTAGAGAACAATTTGAAGATGCATTTAGGGTAGAGAAATATTTGTAATATAACATTAGACAATATTAAAGCAGTTTGGATCCTGACAGCGGATGTTGTAAGACCACGTGCAACTGCTGCAATGTATACTGACTCAGTCATTGTGACGCACTCAACATGGCTGTCAATTACTTATTCAAAAAGTGCTATTATTATATCATGTGGGTGTTTATATAAAGGTGAAAAATGTTAAATAAAGCGGCAGACGGTGGGCAGGGCAGGTTTGTCTGTCTAATTGCTGGCAGGACATTTGACTGTGTGTGTTCAGAATACCAAAGGTAATTTATGCTAACAGTTGCTAAGAATATGTGAACGTCGTTTAGCGGAATAAATTATAAACAATCTTCACTTATGTACATAAGAAATTACCTGGCATGCGTGAGTGACAGGAGTATAACAAACGTGTAAGAACACGCCACTAAATGAACGTGCTTACTGGTATAAACCCGCCAGCACACGTTCAAAAGACCTTATAAAACAGTGTGTAATGTGAAAACGTTCTGGTTGTCGGTATGGTACAAAAATAAAGTGACGGAGACTCCCTGACCATTTGACATTTGTAACTGGGTGGTGTCATTTCACCAAGGAATTTTACAGCCTTTATGGACAAAAAAAAAAGTGTGAGGGGTTTAAATATCTTAATTTAATTTTAAAACAACGGAGTTATGACTGATATTAAATGATGCGCACGCGCTAGTTTTTGGTATATCTGCCATCCTGCACGTATCGGGAATCTCTATAACGTGACGCGTGACAGATACACTTCCGGTTATCAATGATTGAAGTTTCATTCGCATAACCTTGCCAAAAATCAAAGATTAAAATGAAAGTAAAAAAAAGAAAAAAAAGAAAGAAAGCATAAAGCCAATAAATGAAGATCACGATGTTAGTACATCGTTAGTAAACGATATAACGGAATGTGCGGGTGACAATTCACGCTTACCTCATGATGACGCGCTTTCCTTTCACATCCACCTTGTCCAAAGTGAGTTTGTTTGACAGAGACATTCTGGCTGTAGATTTGCAGAAAAACTCTCCTTCGCTGGTGTGGTGGTGCAGTGCTGGTTCAGTTCCCGAATGAGAGTGACCTTAGCTTGATGCTGATGCACACAGTGTGGGCGGGGCTAATCGAGGTATGCGCTTCTAAATCCAGCGCTCATTGGATACACTTGCTGTCAATCAATCAATCACCAACTGAGCACATAGGATGTTGGACCAACGTGCTGCAATAATGCTGCCCCCTATCTAGAGACCCTACCCTCTTGAATTAAGACAAGACACCACAGGTGAATAGGGTGTCATAGGGTTAAAAAAACCAGTTAACTATCACCATACTTCAGTTCAATTGTTTCTATTACAAGTTTTCTTAAATGTTGTTTATGTAAATTAGGTATCATCTAATTAAAAATTCACTAATTTGCATATATTTTCAGAACATAAATCTGATCATTGGACAAAGCCAGGTACAAATTTCATTTTGTTGACATATTAATACCTATACATACTGAAGGTAAAGTGGTAAGAAAATAAACATTTAAATGTTTGTTTAAGATGTTGTCTTTTCAGTGGTCTTGAAAACAACAAGTTGTGGAAGTAAAATAACCCCAAAATCTTAAAACTGGCCAGTGCATAAAAAAATAAAAAAAACTTATCTTAAATGTCAGACCTGTAATTGGAGTTGTTACTCCATGGACAGCTTAGAGTTTTACGCTAAATACAAAATAGACATTCATTTGATGGAAAAATACATCAAGGTAATGCAACATTTAAAATGAAGCTCAAATCTGACATAAACCCTTTAATACCACAGATATGTAGATAAAGTAATAAGACAAATATTGAGATTTATATTTTAATTTATTACATTTTTTACAGACATGCCAAGACAGCAAGAAGATTGGATTAGGTGAAAATTGTCTCCATTTGCAAAACGGAAAAGTTCAGAATGTCATTCAGAATCCCAGAGTATTCGGTCCACGACGGGAAATGCATTCATCACTCCTTCCATGGCTTGGGCTGCACCTTGCCTACAGGTGACAAGTTCCATGTGATGCCGGTTGATGTGATCACCTGCAAAGACAGCGCATAAAATCACATATAGCACATTGAAAAAGATATGTAATTATTAGAAGTGTTTGCAGTCACTTACATATGCCCAAACAGCTGTGCAAAATGCGATTCCAGAAATCATCAGAGGAGCTCCATACTTGGCATGAAATTCAGGGGACAGACCAGACTTTTGTCGCACAGCCACCTGACGGGCACTTTGACCTAATGTAAAGAAAAGGGGGGAGAGAGTAGATTTAGGTTTAAACATACTTTAACACACTATTCGTTGAGATAAGGGTCATTAAGAGTTTATGAAAGAAAAAATTTAATTCTCATACAAAACATTGACCTTTTTGCAATCATATAGCCTACAATGAGTGCAAACTTGTAGCTAATAGGAAAACCACTTCGTGGGCACATTGCAGTTTCATTTGTTAGAAACATTTTATAGAATATTTTGGAATGGAAAAACAAATAGTAATATTAAATTAAGTAATATTTACTATATTTTGAGATTATCAATAAGAGAGGCATTTTTTTAAACCCACATATGGCAAATACATGAACATATAAACATATAATTATAAGGTAAGGTGACAACAGATTAAATTATTTACAAAAACGTAAAAACTGACTAGCGAACTACGAATGTATCCCATCAAAACTAGCTTTAGCACACCGGGAAGCAACATCAGTATACTGCCCAACATTGCAACAAATGCGGTTTACTGAAATGTGAAATAAAACGGCCAGTCCTCGAATGAGATATATAACTTACCGCTGAGGTTCAGGGCAATCTTGGCGAAGCGATACATGGTTATTTCTCGGGACAACTGACAGCGCAAGCTAATACCCTTGAACTGAATGGCAGAAACAAAATGGCAGAGCGGAAGTGATGAACGTGCGATACTTGCGCGCATGCACGCGCGGTGATCGCGAGACAGTATGGGGTAGATTCAACATGTAAATGTTAAACTAAAGAAAACTCTGATAGCTTAAAGTGATGTGATTTGTTGTTAACATATATGGAGTTATTCTAAGC
The DNA here is from genome assembly GCF_963993115.1 of Abramis brama. Lineage (NCBI taxonomy): Eukaryota > Metazoa > Chordata > Actinopteri > Cypriniformes > Leuciscidae > Abramis > Abramis brama. The sequence goes on from NC_139977.1 coordinate 12,842,086, forward strand.
ATATATAAGTTGAAATATTTATATATTTTCTTCTAAATATAATAAGCGACCATCACTGCTGTTTTACCATACACTGTTAAAGTTAGTTAGCGGGTTGTGCGGCGTTACCTTTGCATTGTGCTTATACAATTTCTGATCGCAGAAATGCAAAGAGCACATATAAATTCGTGTTTCTCTACATAAATTTACAGTCGTGTCAGGATGGCCGAGTGGTCTAAGGCGCCAGACTCAAGGGTTGCTCCCTTCCGAACAAACGGGTATTCTGGTCTCCGAATGGAGGCGTGGGTTCGAATCCCACTTCTGACACATTCCTTTTGCTCGATCTACAAATATTAATATTGTTGTCTGATATCTTAAATGTGAGACACAAGCCTATCCTGTAACCATTTTTTTATTTTACAATACTGTGTGACAATTTTACATACTCCCAAAATTAGAGGGATATGTCTCCCCTGTACCCACATCTCATAAAAAGAAAAAGTAAAAAAAAAAAAAAATGTGTATATGTATAGGTGAATGTGGATTATTGAATTTTTAATAATGAAAATGTGTGTGAAAAGTTTTGAACGGAAATATGCACAGCCTAAATATATAACCATGCTGAATTTCAGCCCATAAAAATGAAGCCCTAAAAATAAAATGCATTAAAATGCAAGCACGGTTAATTCCATGCATTTTTTTCCAAGTAGTGCAATTCAACAAGCTTTTTTGTTTCAAATACATTTGTCAGTAATTCTTGTCATCTTTCATACAAAGGTGGGCAAAACACATAATGCAGTGCAATACAATGATGCTTGAGAGATAAACTAATAAACATTCCTCAAAATTCTGCTGTCAAATTTGATACTCTATTCTTAACATGACTTTTCTTTAAAAAAAAAAAAATTAATTGATGTATGGATAATCAAGCAAATCTAAATTTGCTTCAGTCCAGTCTATCTTGAAACATTACTAACAAAAAAAGTTATTACATTTTTTATCATAAAAAAATCTGTAGTTTTCACAGCAAAAAAACCCAAAACAAACGAATTATACTAAAAGGCCTTTTACTTGGTGAAAAAAAATGTATAAACTATCAATCAGATGACAGAAGGCATGTGAAAGATTGTGTGCAACAGGTTTTTCAGCAGTGTTGATCATGTTGATAATTTAGAAGCCATAAATATTCATGTCTCAAATAAGATACAGTAGGTTTAGAGTTCAGCAGTTTGCTCAAGGACACATATGGGGAATATTTCACCAGTAATCAGCAACATTCACATATACTTTGAACCAACATAGAGCTCTAAAAAATAATAATAATACAACAATGCACAATGGTAATAAATCATTTTCTTTAATAATGAACATCATGAACAGAAAAGATGTTTTGCAAATACTTGTTTTCGTAAAACATAAAATCTCATGGAATGTTGCATGACAGATTTCTTGAGCAGATGATAAGACTAGCATGTGATGAGGAGTTTGCTTGAAACCCCTCTTTAGCATGGGATTCGTCTTAATCTGTATCAAGTAAACTTGAGGAGATTTCCACTCCGACTTCTTAGTAGATTGCTCATTTAAAAGTATTCTAGTGTGTTTTGATGTTTATATATGCATTTGGGTTAAATATTCTCTGGTTAGATAAAAATCTAGAGTCGGCAATCCAAATAAGATGAGTGAGGAATTGTCCCATATTTACAGCAAGCCATATATTCCCAAAGAATTTATTTACCCAAGAATGACTAATAATGAGTCACAGTTGCTGTAGATATATAACATATGCTACATTAGTTTTAAGAATACAGTGATATTAAATTATTTATCAACATATGACGTGCTCATTAACGTCACATTAAATTACATGGAGGTTCAGACAAAAAGGCAAGAGTGACTGCAACAAATCTAAGTCATTTAAGCACAGATGGAAGAGCTTGGTTTGGATCCGTGTTCTCCATGTTCTAATCCGTCTTTTTGTCCTTGACTTCCTCATCATCCGTGTACTCTGTCGGTTCTTCTCCAGGTTTAAGAAGCTTCCCAACGTAATCATATTTCTCTGCGGAGGAACATAAAAGCGTTTACTCAACATTTAGCAATGCAAGCTCATTGCAACATCCCTGAAGAGGAAATCAGGGGGAGGATCCAAAAGTGTCCTTCAACTCACGTGTGAACTGGGTCTCCCACTCGCTCAGGCTCTCCTGCTGCATAGCATTGAGATCTGAAAGATCATCATGAGTTTCTTTCAAGGCCTCCTTCTCCAAACAGAACGTGGCCAGTCCTCTGGATGCATCCCTGCCCGCGAACACCCCGTAAGGGCCCTCTAAAAGTCAACAAATTAGCTCCTCACAAATATATCTCAGAATGCAAAACAAGTTGTATCTATTATCTTAAAGGGATAGTTCACCCAAAAATCAAACCTGTGTGAATTTCTTTCTTCTGTTGAACACAAAATTAGATATTTTGAAGAATGTTGGTAACCAGACAGTTGATGGACCCCATTGACTTCCATTATTTTTCCTACTATGGAAGACAATGGGTGCCATCAACTGTTTGATTATCAGCATTATTTAAAATATCCTCTTATGTGTTTAACAGAAGAAAGGCACTCACACAGGGGTTTGAAACAACATGAGGCTGAGTAAATGATGACAAAATGTTCAATTTTGTGTGAACTATCCCTTTAAATGAAGCAACATTCTGGTGCTCAGTGGACATCTGAAGTATCTTGTCAACCTTTATTCGAGTTTAGTTAATTATTCACTGATAAGCAACAGTTTTTGGCATTGCAAAAGATTAAAACAATACTGCAGGCATCTCATTATCAAAACAACTACAATGTATACATAACTACACTTTAAAAAGGTTGCGTGACATATTCTGATTTTTCAGTAGGTTAGGGGTTATGACTTTGCGTTTGTACTCGTTTAAAAAGTGCGACAAAGGGGCGTGTCTGAAATTAAATTCGTGCGTTTTTAATAGGTCATGTTTAAAATAAAAAAAACACGCCTATGCAAACATAATTCAAGAACCACGTAATTATTATGGCACAAAAATCACCTAAGTTTGCGGTAAGACCTGCGATTGAATTTGTGCCATACCTGGTCCGTAGAACTTCTTCCCTCTCGTAACATCAAACACTTTCCCGCTGATAGCCATGAGGATCCTTGGGTTTTTCAGTCCATCGTACTCTTGCAGTTCTGCTAAAGTGAAATCTCTTTTCTTTAGTTTAGGCAACGGTTCCTCAACCGGGCCAAAATCTGCAGGCTTGTCTCCACGGACGATTTTGTACAGAAGGAACAAGCAAAGACATAGCAAGCTAATGTTCAAGGGCGAAGTGAAAATTTCCTGAAAAATTCCAGAAGTTTGCTCAACATTTTCATCAGCCATTTCGTTTCTGATATTGTGCGTGAGAACATCGAGAGACTGTCGACGACCACAGCAGTGCACCAATCACAGAAGCCAAAAACACACAATGGTGCGACGCCAGCCAATCAGATTCGAGGAGGGTTTCTGGGGCGTGTAGTTTTTGAGATGGGTTTTGAAGTTAACTGTAATCTCGGAGCCATCAAATAATATCTTTAGAGGGTTTATGCTGGATTTAGTGAATCATAAATCGTTTTGTTTACGAATTAGAGGCTTCGCGGTTTTTATATGTTAATATGTTATATTTTATTTTGGACGTGTTCATTGTGATTATATTAGCTGGGTTTATGAAGTTTATAAAATTGAAAGGTAACTACCAACTCACATTGTACATTTTGTAACACAGTAAAGTAATATTGTGGCGATAAATAATATTATCAGGTTGTTAAATTTATGTGACACATTTAGACTGTAAAATTTACAGTCTTTAATTCAATTTAAAGGGATAGTTCACCCAAAAATGAAAATCATCATTTACTCACCCTCATGTTGTTCCAAACCTGTATGAGTTTCTTTCTTCTGTTGAACACAAAATATGATATTTTGAAGAAAGTTGGTAATCAAACAGTTGACAACACCCATTGACTTCCATAGTAATTTTTTTTCCTAATGGGTTACCCATATTCTTTAAAATATTTTCTTTTGTGTTCAACAGAAGAAGGAAACTCATACAGGTTTGGAACAACATGAGGGTCAGTAAGTAATGACAATATATATTTTTTTAACAATTTTGGGTAACGTATCCCTTTAACTTAGCCTATGTGCTGTTGTTCTGTCATGAAGAACGTCCTCCAAACAGCAGGTGGCGGAATAGTGTGTTGAGTCGATGTTTTCATTCCTCAGTGGAAGAGAGAGTGTAACGGGATAAACAAAACACACCAGAGGACTTAGTCCAGTGACGTGGCCGGACCGAAGAGAAACAGGCATCAATAGGTTGGATATGTTATGTTTATCCATTATTTATTTCAATAACAACTTCTTCCCTATAATGACTTTGATAGCGTCAAGCTTACTGGATGTTGACTAACTATTGCTGGTGAAAGTTAGCTTAGCTTTAAATACAGTACAGTACAGTATTCCACTGTGACAGACATGTAATGTGCTTTATTTTGCAAGCATGTTCTCCAGCATCAATTATACCGGCTATTCATGATCAGCTCATCTCCAGAAGTTCACTACTGTCTATAATCTGTCTCTTGAGTCATATTTTATTCAGTATCATCTTAGTCTTCAACCTCAGCAATTTGTGATGTATGACACGTTGTGCTGTTTTAAAGTTGGTTTTCAATTCCATAAACTACACAGTCTTGTACTTAATTATATATCATATAGCTATTCTTTGCATTAGAAGTGAGATATGAACAGTTTATTTGTCAATTTCAGGAGGCTGGAATGTGTTAAGATGTCTGACGGCGAAAGCTCCTCAAATGACCGAACAGAGAAATCAGTGGATCAAGAGCCCAAAGAGCCATCATCGACCCCCCGAGATGAGCCCTCCGCTGATGCTCAGAGTGACGTCTCTACCGATGCAACACCAACCCGAAAGACGAGGAAAAGACCAGAACAGAAACCTCCAGCAGAAGAACAGAAGAACCTAGAGACACCGCAATCAGCAGAAAGTGCTCCAAATGTAGGCTTCTATCACACTTTTACTTATATTATTAATAATAACAATTATATATATATATACATACACATAAACATACACACACAGAATATTTTCCCACCAGATCTGCCTTCCATGCATATATATAAAATTGTACAATATAGATTGTATCCCAGAAAATGTATCTGTATTTTCCCATTCATTTTCTATAGTGGTCATTTTTGACTGAAAATCACAAGGATATGAACTTGTTTTATTTTATTAAAATGTGATGTCCACCCAAGTGTATGCTCATTTACAAGTTCATAATTTTATTTCTGGGGCTAGAATACATTTACATGATTTAAAGTAAAAAAAACAAAAAACATTCTCATATTGTACATTGTGGCAGAACCTCTTTTCACTCTTTGCCTGAAATGCTCTGTTTTAGTTCCTGTCTTTCCGAAAAGCCCAATCTGCTCTGATTGGTCAGCTGGCCCAGTCTGTTGTGATGAATCAGACAACTTGGCCAAGCTTTGCCTTTTCTAATCATGTCCAAAAACTATTCTACACTGATCTGTTACTAAACTGTCACTTTTTCCCCCCATCAGGCCTCCACAGAGACGACTGTTTCCCAGGGAGGTTGGGGTTACTGGGGCAGCTGGGGTAAATCGATCCTCTCCACTGCTACTGCCACTGTAGCTACTGTGGGTAAGTGGCACAAGACTTTCACTTTAATACAAAAAACAGCTTAGTTTATATATCATCAACACTAATGCTGTTTTTTCATTGTCTAAGGCCAAGGTTTGACTCAGGTCATTGAGAAAGCAGAGACGTCTCTTGGAATCCCAAGTCCTGAGGAGCTTTCAGCTCAAGTGGAGGAGGAAAAAACTGATGGTGATGAAGTGCTCTTCATTTGACATGTGAATTGGTATATGTGGGTTTACATATCCCTAGTGTTTATGACCTTTCTGCCTTCTTTCTGCAGGTTCAGACAGTAGTGAGACGAATAAAGATGAAGGGGAGAAGGCGTATGGGATGGGTGGTGCTATGGGAATGATCTCCTCTAGTAGTATGGGAATGCTGTCATCTTTAACCACTGTAGTTCAGAGTACGGTAAGAGCAAACTAAATGTATGCTAGATAATGTTAAAACAGTTTATTTTGAGTATCTATATATATTTTAATTTTGATTGTTGAATGATACCATTGATTTTTTTATTATGGAATGACACTTTTTTTTGGCAGTGGTTCTCAACTCAGCAAACTTACAAGAGAGCCTCAAGACAATGATTTAAAATTAGACAAAACTAACTTTAAATGAGTCCTATTTTGTTAATTGGCTGTAATAGACATGCTTTAATGTTCAAAAACACATTATTTTTCACGTATTGTACAATTCACTAAAGCCTTGTCTTCTTTCTTTGCGTATGCCTATGGGCGGGCATTATACTAATATTTTATATTGTGACGTAAACTTTTAAGGAAGTAATATCTGGACTTCGATCGAGGCATTTTAGGCAGGTTTGGATCAGTGTTCTCTGTTAGATAGTATTAATGGCTTTTGTGGGAGATTATGAGTTTGTAACTTTGTGGATCTTATACATGCACGAACAGCTACATTACACACTTATGAATAACATTAAAACGCATCATATGGCTCCTTTAATATCAGATAAAACATCTGAAAATCAAGATGTTTCTTAATAATTTAGCCGCTCAACAACTGTGTTTTCCTTTGAAGAACCCGGATATATGAGGAAGCCTAAGTATGATTTCTAGACCTGGAAAAGTCATGAGCATTTTTAAAATTAATATACATTTTAAAAGTAATTTCAAGTTCTAAAATATTTTATCAGTAGAAATTGAGTTTAAAATATTTGTAAAAAAATTCTTATCCTTAGGCCTCAGCCAGTAAAATCAAATCATGACTTTTAATACATGTATAATTAATAATAATTTATTTATTATTTTTATTATGTAATTTACAGAAACTAGGTGTCCCATATATTAACATTTCTGAATATAAAACTTGGGCTAGGGGCCTTTAAATATTGTCATAAACAATAATAATAGGCTATTTGTTTTTATTCTATTGTAAATATATACACAAAATCTGTTTCTCCTGATCTTATGCTTAAGTGCAAATAAAAATGTATACAAATTAAAATGATAAACAAATTAAATTGTGCTTACTTATGAATTTCATTACAAAACAAAGAAAAAGATAGACTGGAAAGTGAAGTAAAAGCAGCGTCCAGCATTTATTATTTGTATTAATTATGATTATTGTATGAATAAATATTAATAAATAAAATGTATTTTAAGCATTCATTATTTTAAATGCAAATTTTGTGTATTTTATTTGATTGTCTTCTTATGCTTGTTGGCTAGGGTAAAACCGTAATAAGTGGTGGTTTGGATGCATTGGAGTTTATTGGGAAGAAGACCATGGATGTGATAGCAGAGGGAGACCCCGGCTTTAAGAAAACCAAGGGACTTATGAACAGAAACTCCACACTGTCACAGGTGCAGAGGATATGATGACTGTCCTAATCCGATGGAATATATTCATAGCAACTTCAACTCCCTGTATAAATATATGACCTTATACTTATACAATTCAGTTTTGCTTGTGAATGAAACTGACCTGATTCAATTGTTCACCTCTCAAAGGTCTTAAGGGAAGCAAAGGAACGTGAGCAGCAGCAGAAAGCTGAAAACGTTTCTTCTGAAACTGACAAAAAGGCTCATTATGGGATGTTGTTTGATGATTTTCAAGGCCTGTCCCATCTGGAGGCTTTGGAGATCCTCTCTAGAGAGAGTGAAGCTAAGGTCAATAGAATTTTTTTTTTTTTTTTTGTACAAATTCAAACAATGATAGAATTTAAAATGGTGAAGGATTTGAATGCTGGTGTGGTGTTTTTGCGCAGGTGAAATCTGTGCTGACCACTCTGTCCGGTGAAGAGTTAGCTAAACTGAGAGAGGAACTACAAGACATTAAAGAGCCTTTTTCCCTCATGGAGTTTGACGATGAGGTGGAGGATGACATGAGAGGTAAAAAGTACAACGGATGCAAAGTTAAAGTAAAAAAATATAATATATTAAAGGGGACCTATTATGCCCTTTTTCAAAATCTTGATTTTGTTTTTGGAGTCTACTAGAATAGGTTTTCATGCTTGAATGTTCAAAACACATTATTTTTCACATATTTGAAATTGTTGCAATACCTCTCTTCCCAGTCTGTCAGGAACACCCTGTTTAGTTCCTGTCTCTATAAAGCCCTTCCTATAGAAAAGTGCAGTGTGCTCTGATTGGTCGGCTGGACCAGTGTGTTCCAGTTGGTCAAACGCTTCAAACATGTTTCAGAAATGTCGTCTCCATTAACATAACCACAACCATGCCTCATCCCTTTATTTTGCGAATGCCTTGAGAGGGAATTATTAAAGTGAGAAATATTATGATGTGTGCGTTCCCAGAGGAAAACTAAAGACTACAATCAAGGTGTTTCAGGGAGTTCAGAAACAGTGCGCACTGATATAGAGAAAAACTCCCATTGGAGTGATTTTGTGCCTTGTAACTTTGCAGACATTTTTCCATGCTCAAACAGCAACATTACACACTAAAGAAAGCTGAAAATAACATACATGTACAGTATATATATATTTATGCATGCATGCATAATTGGACCCCTTGAACACTTTCTTCAATTTTGGATTCAGTAAATAAACAACAAATTGTTGTTGTGCACATAAAGAAAATAAATCTTCATTTTTATCCTCAGGTGATGATGGAGAGGATTTTGTGAAGGAACTGACAGATGTTCTTGAAAGATTACAGATCTCCACATCAGCTGACAAACTAACCAAGGTATTACCTGAGCATCTCTTCGTAATTGTAATCTTCAAGTATTTTGAGTGTCTGATTATTTACTATTACTCATATCCACTCAGGCCAGAAAAAACGCATTCAACCATATAACAAACATGAAGCTACAAAGTGAAAGCACACAGCAAGAAGAAGAAGAAAAAGAGGAGAAAGAACAGGAAACACCAGTGACAAAATACAGCGTTGAGGTCTTCAACTTTTGTTATGAGGCCTAAAATGAACTAAATGTCTTTCATAGAATAATGTATCTTTGTATTGGGTTTTGACAATTCAAGTTACTCTTTTTCATAGGACGCCCATTTGTTTGCCATTACAAGTCTGGCCGAGTTCACAGCCAGATCCATAGAGCAGTTCCAGAAAACCGCTGAAATGCTGCTTCACTGTAACACTGAGGAGGCCACGGCCGCGGAACAAGCCAAAGTCTTATCGCAGTGAGTTATCTTGTTGCAAAAAATTGTGCAAAATTGGTATTTGGAGAAATTAAAATCATAATGTGTTTCACTTTCAGAGTTACTATTGTTATTTGTAAGGAGGTATCACTACTATCCAAAAAGTACACGTTATGCTTGACTACCATTGGGGTAAGACGCTTCACCTCTCATTGTACAGTCTGGAGATCTATAATATTGTTTATGATCATTATAATAATATTAGTAGAGTTTTAAAGGAAAAAAGCATTTGGAAAAAATACTGTAAAAAAAATATATTTTTTATTATTTTGTTATATATTTATTGTAATATTCCCAATATATATTCAAATTCCATGTCGAAATGTTTGTTTTTCAGGCAAATGAAAAGGGAGAAGTTCTCAATCCACTGATTACCAGCGTGTTTCTGGAGGTTTGTCTCTATGTCTGCCCCGTTTGTCTTTTCATCATGTTAAAGGTAGGGTAGGTAATTTTGGAGAGGCTAGCAATAGCGAGCTAGCTTTGAAAGCATGAGATCCCACCCTCCCTTCAGAGCGTCTCCAAAGTCACGTCTCCTCCAAAACACATGAATGCGTACAGCAGGGAGCAAACAAAAAAACGTCACGAGAGACGGCGTTAAACTACCTCATGTCTCAAAGTACATAACACTGCAATGATTATGAACAAACAACTTGTTTATTCCAACCATAGACTGTAAAAAAAGATGGATGACGCCCCTTCGCTCTCTTCCATTGATGAGAACTGAAGCCGTCAGTGTCCCGATATGGCGCTGACATATTGGAACTTGAGTCTGTGCGGTAGCGATCTCGGGACCAGACCTGCGCAGTAGTGAGCAGGAAGTAAAGCCGCGAAATCAATGCTCCGCCCTCACTCTCGCAGAATACACTCAGGGAGAGTGGATTCTGCACACTTTTTAAAAAATTGATTGCAGTACGATAGGAGGCTTGTTAAAATAAAGTAAATACAATCTCCTCAGTCCTCCGAAGATCCCGAAAAAAATGTCCGTTGGTGCTTCAGTGACTACTTCGCTCAGAGAACCTGTCAATCACAGCTGTCAATCATGACGTTACACCACCGCATCACGTAACTAACTAAAAACCAACTTATTTTTGAAACAGACACTTGAACTTACATCAGCGTGATAAAAACAACAGCAAATGAAAGAAACCACCTTTGGAAAAAAGATATTTGATGTGTAATTTAATTGTTTAGTTGGTCTCAAGTCCCGTTGAATAACATGGGGAGGCGGGGCTTATGACCTATACTAGGACCAGTCACCGGGGGGCGATCGAGACGTTTTGGCTTCACTTTTCAGGGCTTGTGCGGCACGCTTGATTTCAACAAGTTGTCATTGAAACTCATAAATTCAACTCACGAATCGCTCTGAGTATAACGCCATGGGTTTCCATCTCCATAAGCTCGTTGTTTCAGTTCAGGAGGAACTGTATACGTCTGTTAGACGTCTCTGCATAGCATGAAACACACTGATGATGTGTGATGTGTGCACGAGCAGGTGCGCGGAGGTATGGAAATACACATTGACAGGCAGGTAGGACATCGTATCATTGCATTCGGACCGAATTCAATGATTGGACGAACATTTTATGGTCCTACGCCTTCCACAGACGATATGTATACATGTAAATACATTTAGACCACTTAACTTAGTGATTGCTGTCAGGATGTGAAGAGACTTTCAACCATAACAAGAAATGTTTCTTTAACAGATCACCTACCCTGCCTTTAAAGATGGTCATGCATATTCATATAAACCTAAATAATAATAAAAAAAAGACATTTGCAGATGTAAGTCTTGCATGTTGATATTTTCATGTTTGCAAAGGGGTATTAAAATCTTCTTTCACTTTATTTTGCATTTTAAGGCGTCAAACAGTGCATCATATATCCAGGACGCGTTCCAGCTCCTCATGCCCGTGCTGGAAGTGTCTCACATTCAGAGGACAGTGGAGTCTGCACAGTGAGAAACACTCAGAAACGCCAGACATGCAACATCATATCATGGAAGTAAAATAATGTGCGGTTTACATTCAGGTAGACATGGTAAGAATATGACAACATACTGTAAAAAGTGCACAGCTTTAAGGTTGATTGTTGGCTTTTTTCCTTTATTGGTATATATTTTGAATAGACTGTGTCATAAAGCTCTAAATGTATAATGAAATGAATAGAAATCATCTTTTTAAAATCTTAAGACTTTCTGTTTTCAAATAATTATGCAAGTCATATCAGTATTAATGTTAATATATCAGTTATCTTTTAAATAAACAAATGTTACTTGTCTTCTGGATTATAGAAAACATTTTACTTGATTTAAAAAAAATGTAATTTATACACTATATATAGAGTATGCTAGGTTACATGTTGTTCTTAATGTAAATGAATAAAATATTATTAATCTTATATTTTTTGGACATTACAACATGGTCTGACCCATCATAAATGACAAGAAACTAGTGTGGAAAGTATTACTGGTCTTTACTTCCACTGGAGGGCGCTGGCACATTTAACTTCCCAATGAAAATATCATAATAATAATAACAGTACAGTACAGAACTGTACCGTGAAATTGTCGGTCTGTGTAAAAAAAAATAATAATTTAAAAACAGCAAGTAGAAGCATTTTTTGTAAGGTTAATGACCACGCAAATAATAGACAGTGAGTGTAATAATATTTAATGTGAAAATCAAGACATGCATACATTAAAGAGAGAAACAGTGCTACGAGGGTGAAGGAGGTGAGGAAGCAGTAATGTTCAATTGCTCCAGTTTTTCCGTTAAAGATACTTCTGCGTCTTCTGTGCTTTCCGTGAGAGGCTCCAAATACTGCTTCCCTGCGACCCTCTTCCCCGTGAGCGGGTCCACCACCTGCCCAACTTTATACACAACCTCGGACAGTTCATGTTTGACATGTTTGGACCTCTTCTCCGGCAAGGCCTTCAACAAAACAACATCCCCAACTGTGCACTGCTCCAAAGCATCATGGGCGAAGTAGGTCTTCCTCTTGTTGTAGTACTTGGAAAGGAGAAAGTGAATATACATAAGGGCCATTTTTGGTTACAAACCAAAAGTTACTATTTTCAAATAATGCGTAATTATTTTAAGACAAACATAAGTCCTGCGGTTTTCTTTGTCAGATACGTATATTTTATAGCAAAATATCAGAATCAATTCAGCATATCTTACCTTGAGCAGGTAAGGATCGAGCACAAGTCTGGTCACTCGAACCTTTGCCGTCTTCTTCATCTTGGTTCCGATTACTTGACCAATGATCCATTTCGCATGGACCGATGCTTGACGCGCGGACATGCCGTTTGAGGCTTTCAGTCCCCCTGAAATGTAGTAAATGTTCACGTTAAACGCACTAGCAGTCAAATAATCAGCTGCTAGCTCTAAGCTAACCAGTTTGCACACATTTGTTTTACCGAGGCCAAGTTTCCATTACACAACAACAGGCTGTTCTGTGTGTATGTTAGATAAAGGTGTGCATAATACACTTACCGGATTCACTTTTAAGGTAAATTAAATGTAATGTAAAGGTCAAAAACTCATGTAAACATTCCGCATGCGCCTGAATGTCAAGGCTCGTGGCTCATGTTGATGACGTAGTACGGTACCAAAGTGTCAAATGCTGCAAGCATATCATGAAACGGATGATTTATTTTAACCCCTTAAGACCCTGCGGTCATTGGAATGGACATTGCATGTTTTTTTTTTGTTTAAACTAATAAAATGTTAATGTGTGTATATATGTATGTGTGTGTATATATACACATACATATATACATACATATATATATATATATATATATATGTGTGTGTGTGTGTGTATATGTATGTGTGTATATATATGTATATGTCTGTATATATATATATATATATATATATATATATATATGTGTGTGTGTGTGTGTGTGTGTGTGTAGGCTATATGTATGTATGTATGTATATATATATATATGTATGTATGTATGAGTAATACCTGCTCACTGATTGGCCCCTGAACAAGTTTTTGAGATTGTATATCATTTTTTTCAGTAAAAAAAAAAAAGCCTTTTTAGCCTGTGTGTTTTTTTTTGTTTTTTTTTAAATCATCATAGTTCATAAACTCTAGTCTAGTTCATGAGCATTGTTAAAATGTGAGGGTTTTTATGTTGCTTCAGGCTTGGTGTTGTAGAGGACCTAATAAAAAATTAGTTGGCAAAAGTTTTTTAGATTCATTTCTACATCGAAGAAGAGCAAATATCAAGTAGGTAAAAAAAAAAAAAAAAAATTAGGGGGAAAAATCAGACAAAACTAGAAAATGAGATAACATTATTAAAATATTATACAATATTATTTATTATTATTAATATTATACATTGGGAATATACAATACATTTGATTATTTTTCAAAACATCTTTTACATAAGAACGTATTTGTCAAGTGTTGCAATGTTACATGATAAACAAAAATGTATCACACAAAAAAAAAAAAATCTATTTTTGGTTTTTGATAATTGTAAAATTAAATGTATAGTTTGAATATATTTGAAGAGTTCAGATGCAAAAGCCTCTAAGTGCCATCTGAAAATTTCTTCTAGAATGTTCATTTTTATCAAGCTCGTATATTTAAGTTCAATAATTTCACTTAAATGGCAATGAAAATTACCTATTAATTGTCATTTAAGTGAAATTACTGAACTTAAATATACAAGCTTGATAAAAATGACCATTCTAGAAGAAATTTTCAGATGGCACTTAGAGGCTTTTGCATCTGAACTCTTCATTTAATTAATTGAATATGTTATTATATCTAATAATAATATATAACAAGCTCTTATTCCTCTTTTTCTTATAATCATTATTATTACACAAAATACAATACAAAGCAATGCCATTTTTATGCTCACACCTTCCATCATGCTGATGTGTGTATAACAGTAACGTCACCTTTTACAAACTAAAAGACTTAATTTGTAAAGTTCGCCTTGCGCACAGCAAAGTTTATAGCAGCAAAGTGCTTTGTGCATAGCGGTCCAACTCCCATTTGAACTATTTGGACTGCTGATCCAAATGGCATTGTGTCAAGACTCAGAGAAAAGGCATTTATAAAATAAGAAAGATCTGTCTAAAATAGGGGAACAGATCATGGCATACCCTAATGTGTGTTCGACAGTGTAAGAAAAAGAAATCAGCTTGTCCCTGGGTGGGAACTGGATGAGGGCCAGTGCAGTCGAATCTGGTATTAATCAGAACCACACAGAAAACATGGCTTGTTTCTATGCGATTCCCATTTAAGGCAGTGCAGTGGGAGTTTTAGTGGACGGCCTGCACACCATCCGTCTGCAATGCACTTGCACATTCAGGAACATGTAATACATCAGTCAATGTACTGACTGACCAGTCTGTTCCATTTCAGACCTTATAGATTTAAACAAATGGACCCTGCAGACACGACACATTGATTTAATGTCGAGCTCATAGTACATCTGTGAGTGGGAAGCAGTGCCAGCCTACAACACTGATTTCCAAAAAGCCATGAAGCATTCTGTAAATACAGCGTCACTTTGCCATCAGCAAACTTTAACATCTGTCTCTCCATCATTTCTGCTTCTGCTTAATGTTTTTTCCCCCCTATCTAAATCACTGCTCGTCTGTGTAGCCTTTACTCTAGTTCAGTGTTCTTCTGACAGCAACAGTGAGGCTTATTGGAGAGAAGCAGCAGATAAGAAGAGAGGAAGGGAAAGGTCGGAATCACAGGAAACAATCCTCATGCTAGTGTGAAAGAGGCGATGACTCACGCGGCCCAGTTTATTTTCTCTGGAGATTCGAATGTGACTTATGAATATTTTCCCTGAATAAACGAAAAGTAAATTTAAACACACTTGAGTGATGAACGAGATCGCTGTCACCGTATTCCTGTTTTGCGCTCTGTTTTGTTTAATGTTATTGCATGAGCTCGGCGTCAGAGCGGTTACATGACGGCTGAAAGGAAAAGACAGCAGTTCGTTATATACGTGCTCATAAAGGACCACACAACTTTATGAATTACTGTTGTGTTTTTCATGCAAGTGTGAGTTTTTGTTACCGGTTATTGGGACAATGCTGATTTAATTCTATTTTCATGAAAGTCACCATGAAATCAAAATTAACCTTTTTTTTATTACTGTGCCCTCATAATCTGTACTTAAAATAGCCTAAGTCCCTCCCCTTCCGGTGGACCACCATGGGACCTGAATTCGGAAAAATATTGTATAGTCAATGGCGAGAGACAACAAATATTTTGATCTCGTTTGAATTGTGCCCTGAATTACACGTATGATGTTTGTCAATTTAAAAGATACATTTTAAAGTCAAGAAAGTCGCAGTTTGATGCAAAACTGTTGAGGTATAAGACTGAAAATACGTAATTACAGAGACTACAAACCCAAAAGGCGCACATGTGACGTCATACCTTTGCTCTCAATGAATGAAGCTAACTTTACTGAAGCTAACGTCTGTCTGTTTCTATAGTCTTACGTTATAATCGTAACGTTACGCCGTCATGCCTGAGTGTTTTGTACCAGACTGCACACAGACTGTGACGTACATAGTGCGAGACGAGAGATGTAGTTCATTGAGCGATTTTCACATAAAACTAAATGTTACTCTTCTGTTTTATGACAAACTGCGACTTTCTTGACTTTCATAATTATCTTTTAAGTTGACAAACATCATATGTGTAATTCAGGGCACAGTTCAGATGGAATAAAAAGATAAGTTGTCTCTCGCCATTGACTACCATACATATTTTTTCCCAAAATAAGGTCCCATGAGCCGGAAGCGGAGGGGAGGGACTTAGGCTCTCTATGATGTGTTTACTGGCGTGTGGGCGGGGCAACCTGTCACTCACATGAGATCGACCAATAGCAAACTACAACCATCCAATCAATGGACAAAATCAAGTCCCGCCCTACACTTTTTCTTGTTCAAGAAGCCATTTCACTCAGATACGTCACAATAGGGAAGACTATCACAACGTTACTTTAAAGTCATCTTGAAATCAAAGCTGAAAAAATCTTATTTCTATGGAATATTGCAGTGTATTATAAAAAATGAATGGCAACGTTTTGATCATTTAGAAATGTGTGTATCAAATATGATACAGTAGGCTTTATAGGGTTAAGTGATTCATAATGCTACAGCTGAAAGTCTATTCGAATCATTTGTCTTAATTGTTTAGAGTTTCTGCATTTACAACCATGTTTCTACAAATCGTTTCACACAGTACAAATGTATTTCTAATAGCTTTTCCTCACTGCTTCAATGAGTCGACTTTTCATTATGCTGATAAATGGCTTGTGTGTTTTTATGGCAGATGCTCCAGTGTAATGTCTGTTGTAAGCTGATGTCAGTGTCCCTTGAAAACAAACATGAGATCACTATGGAAATACCGTCAGGCTAGAAGAGGAAAGTCATTCATTAATTACTGCAATAATATTTTTGCCCACTTGAATCACAGTGCAGGTCACGGCCCATAAAAGGTCGACTCTTGTGCCACACCTGCGACAACAACACCTGCTTTTTTCACGCAACATGCAGATCACGCTAAATACATTTGAAGAATGCAAAAAACATATAAGTAATGCACAGTTGGCCGACGCATGTGGGAAAAATCTGCCAAGAATGAAGCTCTCGGTCTTGGCATCCTTGGGGAAAAGGGAACAGCAATGGAGCAAAATACACACACACACACACAAGACAAACAGTCTCAACTAGCTGGGGCAGCAGTGAGGCGTATTGTGAGGACATATCCGAGAAAGCCCGTGTGGCAGCAGACGTACGGGCCGGTCCAACTCTTGTCATGCTGTTTACGTAAACACGACGTTTCAGTTCTGCCATTCACAGCGCCTTCTGCAAACAGAACCTGAAAACATATTAGACTTTTGTTTATCTGAAACTCTGTTTGGCAATGATTTTCTTCTCCCGCACTGAATTGCCGGGTTTGACCTTGTCTTTTTCTTTCTCTAAACATTAGGTCATGGCCTGCTTAGCTTGTGTAGCTTGGCATTGGCATTATCATGCAAACTGATGTCATTGCTACTATAGATGACATCGATAAATTGTTTAAGTATCCAGTATAGCACGACAAAGCAATTGACTCAACCAATGGTGTGAGTTTGGGGCGGGACAATCTGTTTGGTTGACCAATGAGACATGGGAAGATACGATCAGGAAAAATGTCAGCTTCAAGGCATGCATTACTATTACTGGTAATATCCACTTTGTGCTGTAGACATGAATGATACCTCAAATCGTGCAGCTTGTTAAGGAGAGGGGTGTTCTGTGTCTCTGTTACTTTTCTAAGTGATGAGACTTTTCCTGAAAGTCTTTTTCACATGAGAGATAGTGAAAAATCACATTGACCTACATTGAAGGAGGGATTTGAGTCATATCTAGATGGGAATATCTTGGGGGTGAGTTGTGTTCAGCAACCACCAGTCCCACTTTATATTAAATGTCTTTAACTACTATAGACTAACATTTAAATTAATAATTTGATACAATGCACGTACATGTACATGTTTTTACATTGTACTAAAAAAACAGATACATTTCTGTAATGAAATGACATCTATAATTGCACTGTTGACCCTTCCCTTACACTTTACCCACACTTAAACCTGTCCCTAACCTTATGCGTAATTATTATAAATATGCATTTAATCCTAAACCAAACCCTATAGTACTTGTTGCCTAATTAATATTGTGCATGATATTTAATTGTGCATGGTCATTTCCTCTATTTTTACATTAATATTATTAACCTCCTGGGACCCAGGAATAGACTTTTGTCCACTGTAGAGGACATTATATTTTAGTGAATTTCTCTGACATCATACATGTCACATGACACATCCTGGGTGTACTGTAAAGAGCACATTCAGGGCTTTTCTGAGATACCAAATGTTTGGAGGTTTCACCATGAAAACAACTTCTCCTTGGTCTTTAAAAATGTCTGACATTAATTTAATGATCAAATGTAGGAAATATGATAATATATTGTAATTATAATTTAAATCGGACTACTTTTCAAATTGTATTTCATAAACCAACATCTCAGGAAAATGTTATGGGGTTTCAAATCAAAAAATTACTTTCTGTTACAGAACAGGGCATTGAGACACAACAAGAGAATATGGAAATAAATTATACATCAATATTCCTATGAAATATTAGATAGTATTATTAAAATGTTGCTAATTATTACTCCATTTATTACACTTATTTTTTCATTAAATGTTGCTCCAAGGACACATTAATGTGCAAATTAAATACAGTGTATAGATACATTGCTTTGAATGGGAATATTAATTTATGGCCATTTTACCCACATATTGCATAAAGTAAAATGGTGTATCAATTAATTCTGTTATATCTTTCATAACATAGTTGAGAATCATCTTTATACAAATTCTGGTTAAAAAAATCCTGAAACCCCAAATTGGTTGGTGATTGAAAAAAAATCCCATTGTTTTTGCCTATACATATAATTTCATGTCATTTTATTTTTTAAACAACTTAGTCCTGTCCACTACAGAGGACATGGCATAACGTATGAATAAAATATTATTTTTCAAAAATGTTATTTTACCATTTGTTTCTTATGCTCTAAACAATGTGACATGAAAAAAAAACTAAATTCAAAAAACTTTTTTTTCTGGGTCTATAATATTTCTTTTTTTGACCAATACTTCATTGTGTTTTTCTTACAAACAAACTTACCAGCATTAGCCCTGACAAATTTTCACTGAATTAATTCAGTGTGGAGGACATAACTGATAACAAATATAAAACGGATATACACAAGAGAAACAGATACACATACATAAAGAATGAGAAAAAAAGAGAACTATATACATAATGAATTTTTTTTTTTCCTATTTTCTGTCGGGTCGGATTTTTCGCGCGCTGTCTGCGGATGTGACGTCAAGCGCGTTCATGTTAAACGTTTCAGATCACTCTGCCACCACCGCTAGTCAGCAAACAAACTTAGTTTCTCAAACAATATATGTATTTGACTTTTCTTACCTCTGTAAACATAATGTTGACTTCTTTGCAGCGGATGACTTGTGAAGTGTGCACGTACGAGAGCGAGCAGAAAGGAAGAGCAGTTCCGTTTTTTGGCCACAGGTGTCAGTCGCGAGTTTAAATTTCAGAAAATCGCATGTAGCCTCTTTAATAGATGCGTAGTGTTTCTTTATAAAGTGACATCGCCAACTACTGGCCTGGCAGCAGAATACAGTGTTTTTAATCGTTTTCACAGATCCATGTGAACGGGGATGTTTTTGACAACGATGTCGTCTGTACGCAAAAAAACCCCCCAAAGGAAACACCTTTCAGTTGTTAGTAGAGCGTTGTCGTCGTGTAAACGTACCCGAAATACACAATAAAAGATTATTAACTGAACAGGGAACTGGGGAACTAATTAGAAACCATAACTAATGAATGAATGAGAACAGGTGACAGGGAAAATGAAACAGAACAAGGCAATGAAATTAAACAGAACATGACTGTGACCGTATCAGCCATAATATCTCTGCATCCCTATTCAGAACACCCAGGTTTGCTCAGGCAAACACCACTCACATTATCTTCAGAAAATATCTTTCTTTTTTTTAGGTTCCACTTTAAAAGTTTCAAATGTCATTCATGTATGATAGTTTACCCTATAGCTATTACTTTTTCCCCTCTACTAAATTTTCTTCTTGTCAAGGCTGAATTTGTTATGATTTATTTTAAGTAATTTCAAATGTATTACTCCAGATTGCAACTGCTGATTTCAAATTCCCTTCCTATACACCAGAACTTCCCATGGGAACCTTGATTGAGGAACATGGATAGGCATGCCTTAATAGCCTTTTCTTCCCCTCATAGTTATATTTTTTTAAGTAAATAGTACAATGCCGTGAGTGGCAGTAAGTGAATGAGGACATTTAGATAAGGTGTATTGAACGATCTGACCATTGCCAGACCAGAGCTGAATTACTTGACATGGATGCCATTGCAGCATTTACTTAGATGCCCTTAAACATGGATGACTTCAACCTTCATCGCCATACCAAATATCATGCTGGTTTGGAGGATTCCCATGTGTTAAGATTTTTTTGAGAGTGCAAGGTATCTACGATGGTAGGGGACATGTTAAAAATGGTTGAAAGTACAAAAGCTGAAAGCATTGTACTGTAGAAAGTGTTTTCCTGGACTGCAAATCCCTTTTACAACTACAGAGATTGTAAAAAAAAAAAAAAAAAAAAAAACTCTTTTACTGTTTCCTATTATACTGACTGTTTTCCCTTGAAATACAACTCGGGCATCCTCTTTTCCTTTCGGAGGCCCCATTTCTTCTCTGTTGTTCCAATTCTGGTGACTCCTTCGCAGATGTAGGTCATTATGAATTGACTGATATCTGAACAATCGAACAATGAATGTGTGCTGCAGGGAGTCACCCGAGTTCTAGTGTTTGTGTTCTACTGGGAGAATTAAATTGAATTATTTTTATTCTTTTTTTTTTTTCTTTTTTTTTTTTTTCTTTTTACATCATCTACTGAACAATACATCTGTTGTGCTGCAGAAAAGATAATTTTTAGGATGCTAAGAGCCTTTATTTCAGTTGACAATATGGATTTGTTGGTTAATGTATTCTAGCCATCACAGTAAAAACACACTTAAACTTTAAACACACACATACACAGTCTGTTTCTCTCTTTCCTTGTTCCCCCAGTGATGTCAAAGATTATTGTTGGATCTGTTCCAGACCTGACCACCAATGCTCCACCAACCATAATGCAAGTGCCTCAGTAAATGTTGCCCTGCACCTCCGTACTTATCTTAATCCATCACTTCATGTTGGTCTTTTTAAAATCACAAATCAAACCTTATGTCACTCTCTCTTTCACATTCAGTGGACCCATAAAGGGAGTGTCCTTAGATAACAAAAGTGGCATTTTTAATGAAAGATAGAACAAGCACACTTTTCAAGCAAGACATTTCACAATAATGTTTGTTAGGTTGTATTTGATTATTTAAAAAAATAAGTATTTGGACACATTCTGGTTTTCAGGCGTTAGTGAATCATGTGTGATGAACCTAACCAGGTTTTATTCTTCTAGAAAATCTGACTTAATACATCCACTAAAAAACCCCTTGACTGTAAAAATGGCAAAGTAAATAAAGTTAGTTCTGAGAAAAGATCTAGCAGATATATCTAGATCTATCCTTTGGCTTGTGAAAAAGAAGTGGACTTGTTGAGTGTGAACTTGTAGAGTTCTTTTAAATGTTATTTTTAAAAACTGTACTTGCAGAAAAAATATTGATGAAATAAAAGCTCACTTTAGTGCACCTATAGAGATTACACTTTCATGACTATGTTTCTTAGCACTTTTAAAACAAGCCCGTAGTGTAAAATTAAAGTTTTTACTTTAAAGTACATTTTAAATCATTATGTTTTAATAACCTTTTAACATCATCAAGTACACTTGTAAAGTACTTGATATTATTTTGAACTGTATGTGTTTTTCCTTATTAAATTTGAAGTTAATACATTATAAAAGTACTAAATTGTAACTTAATGATTACAAATCTGTAACTAAAAATATATTATTTAAATACATGACAAATAAGTTTCAATTAAAATGACTTTAAAACATATTTTAGTTTATAAATGCTTGTCGGTACATTTGGCAGTACACATTTTCATTTAATTATAAATAACATGCAATTAAGTTTCCGAAAACATTGTTTGCACTTAAAAGTTGGCATAAAGCGGAAGTTTCGATAATCTTTTCTTCCCTATTGTGATGTATATCCAAGTTAAACGGCTTCTCGAACAAGAACAAATGTGGGGCGGGACTTGATTTTGTCCATCAGGAATTGATTGGATGGTTGTGGTTTGCTATTGGTCGATCTCATGTGAGTGACAGGTTGCCCCGCCCTTGTGCCTGTAAAAGCGTCATTAGAGAAGAGAAGTTGTGGCAAGAGAGTGAAAGATTACGAGGGCACATGAATTTAAAAAAAGAATAATGATGAGCACACAAATTATTTGTAATAAATACAGCAATGTTCCATAATAATTGTAAATTCCATATTTATGTTCCATAAAATAATTGTAAAGTTTGATTTCATGGTGAATTTCTTTTAAAAGTGTATCATTTCAATGATATGTAAAAAAAGAAATAATAATAATTAATGTAGGCTAAAGTGTATTTCTTTTTCAAAAGTGTAGATATGCAGAAGGTGTCCATCTTTGTGCCTGACGAGCTGATGCAGGCTTATGCCCTAAACTGCTGCCTATAGGCAGCTCACTAGTTTTCTGGAACAGAGCCACGGTCTCAGGATGGAGTATCACAGACAGCAGACACAATCAGCCCCACATTGCAATAAACCCAGTGTGTGGAACATTATCACACTGCCAGCGCTGACAGATTGACCGCGATATCACAATTAAAACAATGTTCCAGGTCAAATACCGTGAACGTTTTCAGCTTCAGGCAGTGAAGTCATCCACAGATAACAAGGTTCACTTCTATCTTGAATGAGCATGGGAAGGATGTTTAGACGTTAGAGTGAATTACTATCACTGGGACAAGCTGAATATTTCAGAGACATTTGAGTAATTGGTTCTGTGGTGACTATAAGAATGATCATTATTCATAATTAAGCTCAAAGCAGCTGCAGCAGCTCAAACACAATATCGCTGTCGCAAAGTTATTGCAAGTAAAGTTCCCTGGCACTGATGCTTTCGTCTACACTGAAGTCTTCGAATCTCATTACTGTTTATGGAACAAATGCAATGCAAACTTGGGCCTGTTGTGCAAAGCAAATTTTTCAACATTTCCTATAGCTATCTGTGTCATATCATGGAAGCTTGTTTCCGCCACAGAATAAAACATTTTAAAAGATAATTGCGACTTTTTATCTCACAATTGCGAGTTTACATCGCAATTCTGAGTTCAATTTCTCAGAATTTAAAGTCAGAATTGCGTGAAATAAAGTCGCAATTGCGTCTTATAAAGTCAGAATTCAGACTTTTTTTCACGCAATTCTGACTTTATAACACATAATTGCGAGTTTATATCTCGCAATTCTGACATCTTTTCTCAGAATTGTGAGATATAAAGTCCAATTCTAAGGAAAAAAAAGACAGACTTTTTTTTTTTTTACCTCAGAATAGTTTATATCTCACAATTCGGACTTTATAACACGCAATTGAGACTTTATATCACGCAATTCTGACTTTATATCTCCCAATTGCGACTTTATTTCTCAGAATTGCGACTTTATATCTCGCAATTGCGACTTTATATCTCGCAATTGCGACTTTATATCTCGCAATTGCGACTTTATATCTCGCAATTGCGACTTTATATCTCACAATTGCGACTTAATATCTCACAATTCTGACTTTTTTTCTCAGAATTCTGACTTTATATCTCGCAATTACGACTTTATTTCTCAGAATTGCGACTTTATATCTCGCAACTGCGACTTTATTTCTCAGAATTGAGCCATAATTTCTCACAATTCTGACTTCATATCTCGCAATTCTGAGAAAAAAGTCTCAATTCTGACTTGACACATCGCAATTGTGAGAAAAAAGTCGCAATTATTTTTTTTATTTTTTTTCTGTGGCGGAAACAAGCTTCCATAGTGTCAGCATGCAGTATTGTATTCTTGTATCTTAAGCAAGGATTTATCTGGTTTTATGCCTAATACTGTCAGAGTGTATTGTCTGGCTTATTTTGTTCTGCATAATTCAATTGCCTTTGCAATATTTCGCATTTATTTTTTTGGTATATATTTTATAGTTTTCACATGATTTGATAAAATTGTGTTGATTTATTTGTTAAATACACATACTTTATCTGTTTGATTATTATATTATATTTAATACAGTATCTCTTCAGTTTAAACCATATACGCATGCTGTCCACTCAAGTGGACATCTGAAAATATCTTTGAAAAATGTGTAAAAAAAACATGTTTTCATGCCCTAAGAGCAATAAAAACACATAGGAAAAAAATCCTGACTGAGGTTATCATAATTCAAGCATGAAAGGGTTAAAGTGAAGAATGCCAATATACACTGCCTGGCCAAAAGAAAAAGTCGCTGTTTGGATTTAAATAGGCAAATGCTTTACATAGTGCTTGACTCTTGCATTGTCAATACAAGATCTTGAACAAAAATTGATGCACCTCTTGATGGAAATAACATCACAACATTTATTTCCATTAAGAGGTGCATCATTTTTTGGTCAAGATCCTGTTTTGACAATGCAAGAGTCGATCACTCTGTAAAGTCTCCTCCAGCACATCCCAAAGACTTTCAATGAATTTAAGGTCTGGACACAGAGGTGCCGATTCATGTGTGAAAATGATCCTTCATGCTCCTCCCAACCATTCTTTCACAATATGAGCCTTGATGAATCTTGACATTGTCATCCTGGAATGCGCATGATGTCTCTTCCTACATGGTTGTTTAAGAAATGAAAAGCTACACACTCCATCAATTAGGGTTAGAAGAACTGTTGCCAAACATATAACATGCTAGAACCATCATAATCACTGCAATAATGATCCAATCATTGACTCTTAAGCATTTGCCTATTTAAATCCAAACAGCGACTTTTTTTTTTATTGACCGGCAGTACGTCTGTGTTCTTGTAGTTATTTCCTGCTAATGAAATCTTGGGACAGTTTGGGTTTTGAAGTTGAGACCAAACACATCTCCCACAATCTCAGTGTTGTTCTCTTGGTACAAAGTGACCTTACATAAAAAAGTCTGTTTTAACAAACAATAAAACACATTAATGATCAGAAGGGCGACTCTCATTCTAATGACATGTTTTACAAACAAAATCCCTTTATCCTCTCAATTTACAGCACTGCGAATGAGAAGAACGTGTACTGGGACAGCTAATAAAGGGATTTCTATTCATAGTCGCAGCATTAAGTTCTTGGCTTCCTTACGAGCCAGACGCTCTAAATTCAATATTTATATCCCTCTTCTGTGATAAGTGCTGATTCTATGTATGGTAACAGCTCACAGGTATGTGCCCCGAAAGAAAGCCTTCGCCTTAGCCAGAATGTTGACGGACAGCTAACACCCCCCCCCCCCCCATTTCTTTGCTCCGTTTCGCTCTGATTAAATTCTCCAGCATTGTTTGTTCAGTGATTCACACTGTAAGCTCTAATGTTGTATATATAATGTGCTCACAACTATGGCATTTAACATATTCACCACACTCTCATTCTACAGCGATATGGGCGCGTGATTTATGTAATGACACTCTGGGGAGGGCTTAACTTTTTATCTTTTTCATTGTCCGACAGGATGTTTGCCAAAAAGATGACGTAAGACAGGTGTCTCGATTACTATATCACAGCCTGAAGCCAAGAGTGAGCGTGTTTTACTTGTGCTGTTTGCAAGTAGGCTGTGTATAAGGAGATACACTAAGAATTTTGTACCTACTACATCACCATTGCTTCTCAGTGCAAATAATTCAAAACTCATAACATGCATGGGGAAGCCTAGCATCATGCATGGGGAAGCCTAGCAACCCTGTGTTACATAATTATTTTAATTCAGCTCAAATCAAATACCAGCTTGTTTTTTATCAGGGAGCAGCTGTAGACATAATTGAGCTTATCTGACCGGCAACGATCTGCACCATGAATCACTTTGCAGCAGTTTGATAGGAGGCCAAAAACTCCTGTTATAAAATGAAGTTGTTAATGAGGAATTATTATGTGATTAGCTTTTAAAACAGACCTTTACTCTACAGACACGGTTCATTGGGTCTGTATGGATCACTAAACATCAAGTGCTTGACTGAGTGATGAATTGGCAGAAATTCAACTGAAGCAAATGACACCATGTTTGTATGGTTGACCTTAAGTATACAGTCGAAGAGGTTTGTTTTAGCTGTAAAATCAAAGTGATTGACACATTGTTACAGTATAAAATTGCACTGTTAATTGGAGTTTAAAAGTTCAGTTTACCTAATTTCTCTCTTATCTTCGACACTAGATTAGATTAAGTAGTTTTTGCTTGTGTCTCTAGTTCTTTTGGAAATAGTTCAATGCTTAAAAATGCTAACAAATGTACTACAGTAAAGGGATTATACTTTTTGGAGTTCCATTATTCAAAATATGGATGGGAACATTACATTACAATGACTTCAGAAGAGAAACTTCGACAAATCTGATTTAGAGTGTTTCCAGCTGGATGATTTTGATTTGATGTTAATGATACGGCTCATGTCTATTTTTGTTGGGTCAACTACAATGGTCAGAAGATGACTTCAGAATTGGATGGGGAAAATATAAAGTTTGAAACACTTCTGAAGTTAAACAAATAGTATGGTTATTTGCAAATATGAATTAAAATGAGGGTGAAAAGTTCAACACATTAATATTAATTTTCCATATATTTTTAAGAACCTGAACAAAAAAAAGTCCATATTACACACAACACTATCACTGCGATATCAGATATTTTCACAAATATTCTTTGATTGTTTTTGTTTCATATCCTCCTGGTAAACTACCGTTATTAGATTTTATATTTTCCAGTGCAAACCTAACAACACAATCTGAGACAGATAAACAATGGAAGAAATATAGACAATATAATCAGTTGATTTATATCATCAATTTAGTCAATGAAAATAATTTTTAATGTTTTTCTCTTGGGTTTTTTTATTGGCGTGAAAACAGAATTTTCTCCTCATGTGTATTTTTCATGAAGTCCTTATTCTATACTAAAAATATATTTCGTCAAGAACCAAATCTTTTATTGATATAATAATTTTTGAAACTGTGAAGGACACAAAATTATATCATGTAACTTGTTGAGGTTATCTGTTACTGCTTTTCCATTCTTTTGATGAGTTTAAAGTAGGGCTTTTCAAACTTGAGGGCTTTACACACTGCGCTTAACTCCGGGTTATCGTCGTTCTAAACACCAATTTTAATCCCGGGTAAAGGAACATTGCACAATTGTAATTTTGAAGCAGGATTATCACTGCTTTTGTGCTGCCAAAATTGTACAGTGTGAAACGATGCAGTGTAGTTTGCAGAACGTGTTTTTCTATTACACTGCGCTACTTTTCCATATTTTTTCTTTCTTTTTGGTGATTTTTGCCTTTATTGTGATAGGATAGTATAGAGTGGACAGGAAGCGAGGTTGGAGAGAGACGGGATCGGGAAAGGTCCACGAGCTGGGATTCGAACTCGGGTCACCCGAAGCACAACAGCGCCATATGTCAGCATGCTGCCCATGAGGCTATCGGTGCCGACTCCATAGTTTTTCAATGTAAACACGTGCTAGACGAACGTCTTTAACCGCAGCATCTCGCGCATGACACGGTATCCTAAAAAAGCGGCACTCAAGTTAAAAGAAGTTCAACTTCTCTAGACCTTGTGCTTTTTTTTCATTCCACTGACCTGCGTCTCGCTTTTTTAACAGCAAAAATGAGTTCTGTGTGAACGTGCCCTTAGAATGACTACATGATTAGCAATGGACAACCAATAGCATGCCGTGCCTCATATTTTTAAACAGTATGAACAGTTCTGTCATGACAATTCTCTGAGAGATTGGCATAGTAATGGATATGGCAATGTTAATGTATTCGGTCTTGGTGGAATAGATCTGCTACCCTGCTGCAGAGCAAGTAGTAAGTACAGAGATTGCCTACTGCCAATACACTCACAGACATTGCTGTGAGCATGTAAGATATGCTGCTGCTGCTGCACATGTAACATACATGAATTAACCCCCGTAGCAGATCTATACAGGTGGAGTTGGGGAAGGTGGAGGGTTTCTGAAAGCATGATGCAGACTGCCAACAGGATTTGTTTGAATGTTGAGCCGCAGCTCATTGGCCGCTGATGCAACAGCAACCAATCAGCTGTGCTATGTAGATAGTGACAGAAAATGCGAAATTTGGAGTGAAGAAGAGACAATTTCATTCGTACCTTTATCTAGTCCAAAAAGTCTATTCAGAAAAAAACTTGATAGTACAGTCTGCATTATATATAATAATATGAGGACGCGCAATGCTAGAGCCTTTATGTAAACAACGTGTGCAGCGTTCTTCCAATCAGTGACACTGACACAGCAAATATGCAAATAAGGACATTAACCCAGGGTTTAGGAATGAACAATGTGAAAGATGATTGTTGACCCCGGGTAAATTATAAGCAAAGTGAAACGTGAAGCAAGATATCAAAGGATTCCATTTACCTGGGGGTATAAAATGACCTTGGGTCAACTATTTCAAGTGTGAAAAGGCAGCCCTTTGAAATAGTTAAACCTGGGTCATTCTAAACCCCGGGTAAATGTAATTCTGGGTTATCTTGCTTCTCCTTTCTAAATTACAAGTTTGAAACATTCCTTTTCCCCAGGGTAAGGGTTTAGAACAGGGGTGTCAAACTCAGTTCCTGGAGGGCCACAACCCTGCAGAGTTTAGCTCCAACCCTGATCAAACACATCTGATCCAGCTAATCAAGGTCTTCAAGATTACTAGAATCTTCCAGGCAGGTGTTTTTGGAGCTGGTTGGAGCTAAACTCTGCAGGACAGTGGCCCTCCAGGAACTGAGTTTGACATCCCTGGTTTAGAATGAATGTTGATAACCCGGGGTTAAGGCCATTGTGAAAAGAAATAAACAAATAAACCACTTAGCTACACCATAGCAACCATCCAGAATCGCTTGCTTTGCAATGTTTTCGCAACTACTACTCAATTTTTTTTTTGTGTGTGCTGTGTAAACAATTCTCAACTTTGACCTGAATGATTATATGATCATCTTCAAAGTTTCATCAGAGGTCTCTTGGCAACTGTTGTTCCTGTTTTTGCTGGCGGCTTCGGCTCCTGGTAGGATGATCTCACACTATGCTTGAGTTACGTTGTCGTATTTCCTGTCTCTGGCTCAGTCTCTTTCTGCTTGAAGTGAAGCCTCATTTGCAGAAGACCTGAAATCAAGTTCTTACCTCAGTCATCTTTAGGGACATGGAATGTAAAACATCTGCAATCCAATGAGGTGAAGAAATGTTCCTGAATTACGCCAGAATGCTGGCACATCTAATTTCCTACTGTTAGAAAGCGAATCCAATTGTTTGTTTTGGGGTTCAGTGTTCCTGCTTAACCCTAAAATTAGTTCTGGATTAAATTATTCTCAGAACTCAGACAATTGGGCTGTTGTGACTACATTTCTGTTTTGACATGAATGATTGTCCTTGTCAGCCTGAAAAAAAGGAGCTGTTCAAAAGACGTCGATGATCACCCTATTGTTTAGTGAAATGGATAAACCAAAAAGGGAAAACATTTAGGATCATAATTTGATATCTGAGTTGGAATAAAATCCTTATGTTTATGCTTAAGTTATTCAGGAAACATGTAGTCATATTTATAGGAATTTGGTCATATGTTCTCAGCTATATTTCTCCTGCAGCGCCTCAATGGAGAACTGAGGACAATCGTGGATGTAATTCGAAATGGCTACTCATTTCCTGAGAAACCCAATAAGAACATGAAGATTTCAGAGTAAGCTTTGTTTTCCCACAATCCTCTTGGCCTGGCTACTTGTCATTTTGATTAATGACGCCCTTGCACTGCACTCCTTTTAATAGTTTCCCTAAGACACAGTTATTGTTGTGTTATTGTTTTCAATCCCCTGAATCACTAAACTGCATTGACGCATGGGACTTGACAGGGCAGGCGACATCATGCGGCATAACTCATGTGACGTCAGACACTTGACAACAATGTTGTCTTTAAAGCTGTGTCACAGGAATATTAGTGTTGTTATTTCAGTAAATTATGTTCTTAGCAATGACCCTTATTCAGCAAGTGTCTGACCTCTATTGGTAATTACACCTCTTAAGATATCAGATCAGTCGTTTTACTTGAGGCTCTTTAACACAATATATGTCAGTAAATGATTGTGCATTATATAGTGTATTGCTTCACCCAAGTCAATTTTATATTTTACTTTTGTTTGCCTTACAATTTGGCCAGTTTTTTTTTCCTTTACACACACATTGCTGTGAAGTCAAAAATGGAACAGACTTTACCTCATAAAAATCACAGTGTGTGTTTACTCAGTCTAAATCAATCAAACGATGTCCAGTCGCGTTCTCACACTATTCCTGTCACCAGGTTAAATGCTGGACAGTATACTGTTAGTCTGATCTGGTGTTATTCCTGCTGTAACCAATAGCAAAATGATCACATCATTGGGAATCAGGTTGTGAAAAAATTCCCAGGAGTCCCCCTGTAAAGTACACAAACATAGAGGATTCATTTTGGGACTTCGTCATGTAATATTTATGCTGATGTTGATAACTGATTCAGCTTAGGTTTTTGATCTCTTAACCAATCATATTCATAAACACAGATGAGAATCCATGCCATTGGCATATCTTGTATTATGTAATTTGTGACAATTCATTTAAGGGGTGGTCACAACACTTTTCATTCCATTGACTTCCATATAAATGCTTTCGAATGCGGTAGGTCAGGGAATGAAAGCTCTAGCTCAACGAAGAAGTTTTGTATTTCACTGCGTTCCAAAGCGAATTCGTATCATGTGAAGACGTGTGACCAATAGAAGATTGATATGCCAGCATGACAACAACTTTAAATCTGCAGGATTGCAGTAAAGTGGAGTAGATTGCATAAGTGTAAATTGTGTGACTGTGGCAAGCAGTGCGGGCCCGAGAGCTGTGGGAACGGAACGAGTGTTAATGTGCGTCACCTGCGCGCCACAGCGGTCTCGAGTCCCTTTTTTATGTTTTTAATTAATTTATGAAGCCAATGTATATTTTACTTATTATATTGTTATATATTATTATGCTGTCATATTTTGTGCAGGCAATTAGCTTACTGCGTTGTAAATAGAAAATCCAGTGACAACGTCACTGCGAAATACCACAAGTATTGTATGTCATCTCGTATTTACGACATTGTGATGGCATTCATGTGCAATCAACTCGGAAATACGATCTTTCCAACACACCATAAGTTTAATGTAGCAAGACCGTGATATTAAAAGACCAAATTCGTATTGATGATGCAAACTATATACAGGCTAGCAGTGTTAGGGGTAACACATTACTTTTACATTAATTAACTCAAGTTACGTAATTAGATTACTTTTTAAGTAAAATCAGACTTTTCCTATTCTTTCCATTACATTGACTGTGGCCTATGCACCTGCTTAATCCCTCATTTGTTTAAATGTTCAAGCCCACCACATCTTTTTGTATAGCCCACACACTGCAATAAAATGAGAGAAATGAGCTGAGAAATCTCAGCAGCAGTGCCAGCTTATCTGAAGGACCCTTGGAAACCTATTCTGATACCCCTCCTCGCTTTAAAATCTGAGGCAGTTTCCCTCAGCCTGCCTCAGTGTGCCGGCCCTTATATAGACAGCAGACATTAGGTAAACTGAAGGTAGACATTAGGTAAACTGAAAACAGGCACTTTTCAGTCAACAGCTGTATGCACAACTGCGATATGCTTCTCTGCACTGGCACTGGGCACTCCACTGCAAGATTGTGTGCATAACTGTTTTATGTGGATAGGGTGGTGGTAGGGTTTACAAAAAGCAGCTGTTGGAACACAAGAAAATTCAGGTGGTGCGGTATTGGATATATTTGTATCACTTTAATAGAGTTAGATTTTTAGGTCAGAGATCCTCAGCAAAACAAAACGCATGCCAAGTCTGCATGTGTTCTTATTGGATCAAGCCTTATCAATGGACACAATGTTCTCAAGCTTTTCCTCAAATTACTTTATCAGCTTAGCAGAGGCATATATCTCCTTTGTTTACGTATAGTTCTTTTTATACCACATTTCTTTCACCATAAACTACATATTGCTCCATCAAAGTGGCCACGCAAAACCATTTCAACCATGTTTTGTGAAAGTCAGTAAAACAAGACTTTCTGTCCAATTACGGGATTGTAGTGCAGAGAAAACACCCTGTTCTACTATATATCCACCTCTTAAAAAAAAAGAAAAGACTTTTGACATTTGGCTGAATCAGCTGTCAACCACTGATTCAGAGTGTAACTGGGTCAGCAGATAGCTGGCTTATCGCTTTTCACCCAGGCCAAACATAGCGATCAGCTTGTTTTAAAACTGTCTGCTTATTGGATATCAAGTTCACATGTGTGTGTTAATATGGGGAACTTTCAAAAGAGACAAAAGGGGCTTGCCTCTCATTTTAGAATATGGGAGCATCATTTTTTCCTTTTTAGTAATGCTTACTATAGGGCAAGCATAATTAAATTTGTACAAATTCCAAACCCTAATAAATTAAACTAGTTGTGATATGGACATGAATGATCGCTCAAATTTTGTGTAGCTTGTTGATGAAAGGTGTGCTGTTACTTTTTTTAAAGCAATCAAAAAACGCATTGAAATGTGTTCCTGGTGCACCATAAAACAAGCTAAGAAAAAACAGACCTACAGTACATTAAAGGAGGGACCCCAATATCCTAGAGACTTAGGAAGTGTTTACACTTTGCACTTTTGGTTTGATTAAAACAAACTCTTTTGTGATTGCTCTGTTAGTGCAGTTCATTTGAACATGTGTGAACGCTGCCATCCGAACCCTGGTGCGCACTAGACAAGCAGAACAAGACAGATGAAAAGATGGGTCTCGGTCCGCTTCCAAACAAACTCTGGTGCGGTTCGACTGAAATATTAATGCAACAGGGACCAAAGACATGCAAACAAACCAAAACAGGACGTGATGTCACCAGATGTGACCCTAAAAAGGGCAGAATGCTCAATACCTGTTTCTTCTCGTCATAGGGGTAGATTGCCCAATTAAGTTCGGTACAGGCATCAGAACCGCATCTCCGCATCTCATTTTATAAGCTCTTTATGAAGTCTCAGCTTGTCAAAATGGCATCATACGTCTGCACATGTAACAAGCGCATTTAGCCCAGCACACAGCATTGTTTTGGATGTTCATAATTTCCATCTAAAAATTTGTGGAATTTTGGACACTTCATGGACTCAACACCCAAGCAACTACCCAGAACACCCTAGCAACCGCATGGCAATCCCCTCTCCGAATGTCCTAGAAACTAAATAGCAACACCCTAACAACCACCGAGAACTCCCTTTGAACCGCATATCAACTCCATAGCAACACCCTAGCAACTATCCAGGACACCCTAGCAAGCACTAGCAGTGCCCAAGCAACCACCCTAGCAACTGCATAGCAATGACCTAGCAGCCACATCACAATGCAATAAAAACCACTTAGGGCACTTTAGAAAAACACAGCAAAATTCTGGTAAAGTTTTACACAGGCAAACGCTCTTACGTTTTCAGAAAGTGTAAAACTCTGGTTCTATTTCTAATGATGCAAATTTACAGAGACAGACTCATTATTAGATCTTTTTACAACTAGCATGTGCCATTTAATGCTTAGTTGTCAATGCTTTCTGCACATGATCATTGCACAGTTATGGACATAGATGTTGTAAAGACCATCCATTCATTCTTGATTACTGAGATATGCTTCTTGTCAGCACTTCCCTTCTGAACCTCCAAACACACACATAAAGGTATTCACATGTACACAGTTTTACATTGAATTCAAATAAGCGTCTATCAGTAGAGGAATGACCTAATCTTATTCCTTGCCAATAGCCTGAAACACAACTAGTGCTTGAACGCAGACTTTTTGGCAAAACTCCTCCAGACCAAACAAGGAGTGCTAGACAATCTGGGTTTAAAACTCAGCAAGGGGTGGGGAGGGGGATATGGTACCTTTCCAGAAAACCCCCTTGGTTTCTTTACAAAATTTGACACAAACTGCCAGAATGTATGTATGTGCAAGAATCTAACAGGCAGTTGCGAGCGATTATTACAACAGTCCATGAGTGTAAGTGACCAGTCATATAGAATGATAGCTTTGAAGATAACTGTCAAGATAAGACGTTCACAGCAGTTTTACCATAAAGTATGAATCAAACTTGAATCTTCTGGACGTCATTCAGCCTAAAAGACTGTTTGAAGTTTGAAGTACATGACAATTTATTACCTATTAAGGAGAGAATCAACTTAATTTACGAAAAGGCTATTTATGTATTGGTCCCAGTTGTAAGCCTCCATTCTCAGAGGTCACATTGAGCCTTAAAGATGCACCAATATTTCAAAAGTCTTCATGACTTAGCCGTCAACACCCCAGTTGGATCTAAAGGCTTTGGGGCTAGAGGGGTTATTAAAATCTGTGTTGTCAACCTTCAATAATGTGTTCCAACACACACCCATTCAGTGTTTTTCCATCACATACATGATTTCATGTGTTCCTCAGGGACTCATATGTTAATAACAATAGAGTGATAGCTGGAGGCTGTCCAAGTGGCCAAGCTCTCTTCCTTCTTGAATGATTGAATAATAGGTCCGGGCCTTAAATGTTACTTACACCCCTGTAGCTGGAAACAATAGATCACGTAATAACCTTATCTGGAGTGATTTCTTACTGCTTTTGATTGGATAAAAAATAAATGCTCTCCATGAGAATATCTGGCAGACGTTTCTCTTGGTGAGGTAGATGTTAAGAGAGAGAGAGATTTTCTCCCTCTCCCTATCCTCAAATATCTGTTGTTATTTTTTTGGCTAAGGCTTTGACTCATGTTGGCAGAAGTGACCCAAATAAATGCACTAGCACCAGTCATTTAGGGGGGGTTAGGGGTGGGGTTAGAAAAAAACAGAAAAAAACAACATAATGTACAAGACCCAAGTGTGCTAGTTTCCCTAATTACGTAGTGTTCCTTCATCCTTACTTTTTTTTCTCTCTCTCTCTTTCATACTGACCCCCCACCCCTTATCCTTCTTGTTTAAGACATGGGTGTGTAATGATTTGCTTTTGGGGGATAAAACCCACAGTTTGGAAGTGGAGAGAGATATTACAGAGCAGGATGGCCCGGAGTAAGGTACCTCTGCTCTTGCATGGATTTCTCCTGCTGTTTCTGTGTAGACCCTCCCTTCAAGGAGGTAAGGAGTTTTCAAACTCATTTGACTTTTTCTATCTTATTGCATTACAGGTGTACTGCTGTTTTGGCAATAGCATCACACACTCTCTTAATATCAGTACCATATTGCCAACAGTGGATGCAGTTATTTGTTATCTGTATTCTGAATGTTTTACAGGTAAAGGATGGATGAATAAAAAGTAAGCAATTGTTATTTAAAAGTCCTTTACTGAGGACATGCTGTGTTTTATTGTTGCAGGATGGTTTGTCAGTGAAATTTGACTTAAGTCTTGTTCCTGCATTATCTTTTAATCTTAATTAAACTTTGCAGCGATAAGGCAACATTACCCATCCATGATTCGGTAAAGCTACAAGCTCTTCAAATATTATTCAAATATTATATATATTATATAATTTATTTTTGGATTATGTAGTTTAAACTAAATATTAGTATTAGAGTGAAATCTGATGTATTTGCATTTGGTGAAAGTTTTTGATACAAAGACAAATAGTACATAAAGCCAGATGGATTCTTATAAACAATGTAAATTGCATTTTTAAAGGATTTTAATTCACTTTTCACTTTCATTTTGGATAAAACAAGGTTTCCCACTTGTCATCTTTTATTCATGTGGAAGGAAAGATCTGAGAAGTTCTAGTCCAGATCATTACAATACGATCATACACTAACAACCCATAAG
Organism: Abramis brama; assembly: GCF_963993115.1. Taxonomy (NCBI): domain Eukaryota; kingdom Metazoa; phylum Chordata; class Actinopteri; order Cypriniformes; family Leuciscidae; genus Abramis; species Abramis brama. The sequence goes on from NC_139977.1 coordinate 12,878,129, forward strand.
CTTGTCCCAGAGGGTTTGTCCCAGAGGACTTGAGCTTTTTAGTTCTAAGCTCTTGGATAAGGTCATGTATGTTGTTCTTCATATGAATCAAATCCATTCTCTGTTCCTCTATGCCTCCAAACCTTAAACAGCAAGGCGATAGGACACACAAACGCATGTGGTAGCGCATGGTGCTGTTTGAGGCTTCACATAAAAGACTAGATGTGGAGATTAGATAGAACCCCTTTGGGTATGTGGCATCATCACTAAGTAAAGAACAAGAATGGTCCTCATAAACTGGTAATGTGTTGCAGGAGTGAGATCCTAATATGCATGGTCTGACATAATGGGTTTGCAGTGCGGTGATATTCACAGCAGATTTGGTCATTTCTACTAATAGTGTTTCAGAAAATATTCTCTTTATTCCCCTCATCATATTTCTGCCTTTCTTTGTAGTTTGTCAGGTCAAACACACAACTAAATGCTTCCTTATGTCCTCAGTCTGGCATGCTATCCTGCATGGGACATATTAATAAAGAAGTTTATTAATGTTCTCTTTCTCTCTCAGGTATCTACATACCAGCTGGTGCAGGGGGAGGAGCTGGAGCTGGATTAGGGGCTGGTGTTGGAACTGGAGCTGGACTTGGAACCAATATAGGAACTGGTCCAGGAGGTGGACTTGGTTCTGGAATCGGAGGTGTTGGGCCAGGAGTTGGTCCTGGAGGAGTTGGAACAGGATTAGGTCTAGGTGCTGGTCCTGGTGGATTTGGAACAGGGCCAGGAATTGGAGTCAGACCTGGAACTGGTGAGGTTTTACATTTATTCTCAAAAAATTCGTGTGCAATTAGTGTCTATAGCTTGCATATCAGTGCTCTATCAATCCTATATATAATTTATGTATATAATGTCTATATGGGGGGCAAGGTGCTGGACTGGGTACTGGAGGCCTTGGGGGAGTTGGGCCTGGTGGTGGAGGGCTTGGTACAGGAGGACTTGGTACTGGTGGATTAGGCACTGGAGGACTTGGAACAGGTTGCTGAAATTTTCTGCACATATTACTTGTAATTTATCTTAAACTACTGTTGCATGATTGAAAGAAAATGAATAAACAAGTGTCATTTTTATTATTTACTTTCATAAAATTGTATTAATTTTATTATCTCTGATTAACATAATAAACTATTCAAGGGCATGCTATCAAGGCACAAAAAGGACCTAAATATGTAATAACCAATTTAATGTTTTCTAATAGGGCCATTTGTCAAGCCACCTAAAACAGGTGCGTTGTAACTCATGTTAAAATTTGGGATTAATGTTATTGATGAAGATTGCCAGAGACATTGATTTTACATCAGATGAGAAGTTCATTGTCTCAACACAGGAGGATATCTACCAGGAATTGGACCAGGTGGTACAGGTGTTTTTCCTGGAGCTGGATCACTTGGACCTGGAGGAGTTGGACCTGGTGGCATAATTCCGGGTGGCATTGGACCTGGTGGCATTGGTCCAGGAGGTGTTGGACCTGGTGGCATTGGTCCAGGAGGTATTGGACCTGGTGGCATTGGTCCAGGAGGTATTGTTCCTGGTGGCATTGGTCCAGGAGGTATTGTACCTGGTGGCATAGGTCCAGGAGGCTTTGGAGCCGTGGGAACTAGACCTGGAGGGACTGGCCCTGGTGCTGGTTTTGGAACTGGAAGCCTTGGAGCAGGTATTGTTTCTTTAAAAGTAATTTTACTAATAAGTAATCAAACATATCTCAACTATTCCTTAACAAGGTTCTGCTAGTCTTTGTGGGATTGTAGAATAACTCAATTACCTGTGCCAAATAATACTGGAAACTTCATATTTGTTGGGTAAGGGGGTAGACTGAGATTGATCTATTTCTGGGAAGCACTTTTTTCACTCACCCTATATTTTTTATCTGTAGGTGTTGGTGGCAAACCCCCTAAACCTGGTGAGTGGGAGAAAACTGCAGTCAATAAAGTGCTTGTATATATTAACAATTTTAACTACATACATTAAATTAAGCAAACAATGTATTGGTTTCATTGAGGTTGCATGAGTCTTTCTTCACACAAACAGGTTATGGGGGTATTCCAAGCACTCTTGGAGCTGGAGGTCTTGGTGGTGCTGGTGGTCTTGGGGGCCTTGGACTGAGGCCAGGGGGTGCTGGCCTTGGAGGTTTAGTACCTGGGGGTTTTGGTGTTGGTCCAGGAGCTGGTGGTTTTGGCACAGGACTACCTGGACAAGGTAGATAAACTCCACTGTGCTCCACAAAGTTAAACTTTAAGGTAGACAATCTTTTATGGTGATGTTTCTAAGAATTCTTTTTGTTTTTTCAGGAGTTGGTGTGGGCACTGGTGTGGGAGGGCTTGGTACTGGTGGAGTTGGTCCAGGAGGTGCTGGAAGAGGTTAGAAATTTAATAAAACTGCTGTAAATGTTAACTATTTATGGATATTTAAAAACAAAACCCCCAAAATAGGTTTTGTTTAGTGCAGATTTTTTTTCTTTTTCATTTCCTGCTTCTAGGTGTGGGAGGAAAACCCCCCAAAACAGGTTAGCAATCTGTAAGATGCACTGTTTAAGATTTATTGTTGGACTTTGGTCTTATATATATATATATATATATATATATATATATATATATATATATATATATATATATATATATATATATATATATATATATATATATATACATATACATTATTTACAGGTTATGGAGGCCTTGGTGGCTTTGGACAAGGTGGCATTGTCCCTGGTGGTGTTGGACCAGGTGGCATTGTCCCAGGTGGTGTTGGACCAGGTGGCATTGTTCCTGGTGGAGTTGGACCAGGTGGCATTGTCCCAGGTGGAGTTGGACCAGGTGGCATTGTCCCAGGTGGAGTTGGACCAGGTGGAGTTGGACCAGGTGGCTTTGGACCAGGTGTCTTGAGTCCTGATAATACATCTTTATTATTAATAGTAGACAAAGAATAGTAGTTGTTTTAATACCTTTATACTGATTCTTTTCACAGTACTATTTCAATAAAATAAATAATTTTGCATTGTCACAGGAGCAGGCAGAAAACCTGGGAAACCAGGTATGATGTAAATATAAAAAGTATTTTGCAATTACTACAAAAACACTGTGCACTCACACTTCAAATCCACATTTTGTTTTCACTGTGAAAGTTACTATTTATTATTAATTCTTACAGCTACTGCATTCAGAAATATCTTAAGTTTGAAAGCGGCATACTGGCAGCGGTTTTGAAATGCATTTACCTTTGATGGTCTAAATTTAGGTTATGGCTGGCCTGGGGGTTTCGGTGGTGGACCGTTTGGAACAGGAAGTCTTGGAGCAGGAGATCCCAGGATTGGTGCTATTCCACTTACACCTGGAGGTGCTGGAACAGGCTACCCATCAGGTGGTAAGGATACACTTTCTTTCCTCCTAGGTTATAGACATAAAATAAAGAACATTTTACTGCAGTTATGAAAATCTGGGATAAAATGTTACAATAAAACTAAGACCATTTTAAAAAAGCATAAAGTGATCATATTTTTCTTTCTGAGGTAAAAATGAAAAACGAACGTGCTTTGCTGCTTAAAAAATGGAATTTGATTTTAGGCAGCTATGGTGGATACGGTGGGCCTGGAGGTCTTTATCCTGGAGCTGGAACAGCTGGCCAGAAGCCACCAAAACCAGGTAGAACTAGATCTATGGACATGAGTATTGGCATAAATAAAGGTGTGATACTTTGTTACTTGTGGTAGGAAACAAATCTTGATTAAAGCATCTTGTTTTACATCACAGCAAAAAAAAAATTCTTGGCAAAAGATTTAAAGCACATTTTTTTCAAGAAAACATATTTAAACTGCTTGATCCTTCTGAAATGGGATTTGTACCTGGTGGTGTAGGATTTGGTCCAGGTGGTGCAGGAATTGGACCTGGTGGTGCAGGAGTTTGGCCTGGAGGTGTAGGAATTGGACCAGGAGGCACAGGAATTGGACCAGGTGGCACAGGACTTGGTCCAGGTGGAGCAGGAGTTGGTCCTGGAGGTGTAGGAATTGGACCTGGTGGTGCAGGAGTTCGGCCTGGAGGTGTAGGAATTGGACCAGGAGGCACAGGAATTGGTCCAGGTGGCACAGGACTTGGTCCAGGTGGAGCAGGAGTTGGTCCTGGAGGTGTCGGAATTGGACCTGGTGGTGCAGGAGTTCGGCCTGGAGGTGTAGGAATTGGACCAGGAGGCACAGGAATTGGACATGGTGGTGTAGGAATTGGTCCAGGTGGCACAGGACTTGGTCCAGGTGGAGCAGGAGTTGGTCCTGGAGGAGTAGGAATTGGGCCTGGTGGCACTGGAACTGGAATTGGAGGAGCAGGAGTTGCGCCTGGTGGAGGTAGGTTTTGAGTGGCATAATTGTTTAACTGATTTATTTATTAAAGTATCTTAATAATAAATATTATCATAATAAATTGTTTGCAACTTCATTATGGCTCCTAGCACCTTTTCTCCCCCAAACTGGATTACCTGGAACTGGGAAAGTCGGAAAGACTGGGAAGGCACCAGTGCCAGGTAATCGGCGTCTATTGATAGAGCTCCCCTTTTCTGGAATAGTTTTAACAAATCTTTGATAAGAAAGCATTGTTTTATATTTTCTCTTTTTTTTTGCATTCAAACAAGGTGTTGGGATCCCTGGGTTATACCAAGGGGGTATTGTTCCTGGACAAGGTGAGTGACTGAATTTGACAGTTACAAGATTTTCCAGTGTTTCTAGAATATTCACACAGATATAACAAATCTGCTTTTTTGTTTTTATGTGTAGGCTTTGGTGGTAGAGGCATTCTGCCAGGTGTAGCCACAGGATCTCAAACTGGTAATTATTTGCTATAATAATTTATAGCTTTAGCCAACAATGAAAATGCTTTCTGAAGTGCTCTCTCCTATTTTATTGTTTAAAGGGCAGCTTGGTCAAGGTGCAGTTGGAGCCAATGGTAAATTAAATTACTGAAAGAACAATTCTTTCAATAAGGTAGGAAAACTACTTATAACAGAGATCACTTCTCTTTTCTCTTGCAGGAGGCCGCGGAGGTTTTGGTCAACAAATACCAGGCGTGTTCCGTGGATATCCTCTTATATCACCTAAGTCTGGAGGTAGTAGGCATTTAAAATTGTCTATTTATCCATGGTAGTCATTCACATTTGATATAAACCATCATACACTATACTTGCCAAATGATTACAGAGTTTTAGAGTATTTATAGAAATTTACTTTCTACCTCATTCAAGGCACAAGCGCTGCAAAGTCTCAGGCTAAAGCTGCCAAGTATGGTAAGTCATGCAGGAACAATATTTCAATACATGTCAAAAGAACATGCTTGATATTTTTGACTCTGCTTTCAGGTGCTGGTAGTGTTCCTGGTCTAGGTGGTGGGTTTGGTGTAAGAGGTGTACCTGGTGCAGGTGGTGTTCCAGGTGCGGCTGGTATACCAGGCATTGGAGTCATTCCTGGAACTGGTGGCGCAACTCCTGGAGTCTTATATCCGGGAGCTGGTGGTGTTTATCCTGGAGGTAAATTTAGGGTTTACTATAAATAGACTGAAATATTTAGAGATAATCTAAAACAGTGACAATTGCTCAAGTATTATAATATCTATGAATTGTCTTTCATCGGAAGCTGGGGCAAAAGCTTGGAAATATGGTAAGAAAACCTTTAAATTCTTGTTATATACAATCACCTGGCTGACAACTGTCTATTTCATGGAAATGGATAGGTGTTCATAAATTACAGCAGATATAAGGGTGAAACAAGGGTGAAATTTTTCATCAGTTACTTTATAAAGTAGACATGAAAAATGAAGAGCTGATTTTGCTTGTTTGACATTTATCATGCAGCATTTAGCAAATGCTCTTGGCAAATATAGAAACAGAATCATCTTAATTTGTATTAATTTTGGGTTGTCTATTTTACAGCGTCAGGGATAGGAACGGGAGGACTTCCTGGTTCTGGCTTGGGAGGGGGTGGCCTTGGAGCTGGAGGACTTCCTGGTTCTGGCTTGGGAGTGGGTGGCCTTGGAGCTGGAGGACTTCCTGGTTCTGGCTTGGGTGGTCTTGGTGGACCCCTTGGTTCTGGTTTAGGTGCTAGTGGACTCCCCGGAGCTGGAGTTGGTCCTGAAGGTATCTTGAAAATAATAATATTAGTTGAAAATGACTTTGTTTTGCTGCTGAAAGTTAATATTATTATTAACCGCACAACTATGTCTACTATTCTGTCATTTTTTAGGATATGCTGCGGCTAAAGCAAGAAAATATGGTATGACTTTACATTTTGCATTTTGCAATGTGATAGATCTATTGAAATGCAAAAAAATAATAATGGAATTGTTAAAAGTCTTCAGTGTCCAACTCTGCTCCTGGAGAGTTACAGTACCTTCCTGTCCATCTAAATTAGGGTGCTGAGGATTACTTTAAAATTACAGGAAGGTGTGTTCAGACAGGAAGGAACTCAGGAAGGTAGCTCTCCAGGAACGAGGTTGGCTGTACCTGCCCTAGATTTTCACAGAATGCATGAGAAATGATTTGTCATGATTGAATGCTATGCAGATTTGTTAAATATTATGTATGCAATGAGATTCCCCAACCTTATTGTAGGAGGTCAGTCAAAATTTCAGACTTAATTCTTGTCTCTTTCTAATCAAAGATAAAAAGGAAAATATTATAAATGTCCCTCTTAATGATTTAGTAAATATTGTATAGCCTACATCAGGACTCCTCAACTAGTGTCCCACAGGCCAAATCCGACCCTAATAATTTTTTATTAGATCCTCTGATTGTTTTAGATTAAATCACTGTATGAATATCTGTACTCTCCACCCAAAACTCAAGACTTTATGATTTTATTACATATAAGTTGTGAGATTCTACCACAGTCATAGAAACCATAAGAAAGGAAAAACATTAATATTCATTGATAATTGCTTTGTAGCTCAGCTTGGACGTCATGGTGGGACTTTAGGTACTGGAGGATTACCAGGTGGAACAGCCGGTGCGTCTGGTGTTGGACTTGGTGGACTACCTGGTGGAGGTCTTGGGACTGGAGGACTACCTGGTGGAGGTCTTGGGACTGGTGGACTACCTGGTGGAGGTCTTGGGACTGGTGGACGTCTTGGGACTGGAGGACTACCTGTTGGAGGTCTTGGGACTGGTGGGCTACCTGGTGGAGGTCTTGGGACTGGTGGGCTACCTGGAGGTGGACTTGGTGGATTACCTGGTGGAGGAGCTGGTGGACTGCCTGGTGGTGGATTTGGTGGTCTTCCTAGAGGTGGTTCTGGAGGACTTCCTGGCTCTGGTACAAAATGATACCATCATATTGTATGATGTAAATTTTATTATAACGTTTGAGGTCATATTACATACTCTGATGCTTTGCAGGATATGCAGAGGCAAAAGCTCGTAAATATGGTAAAACAACAGTTAATTCAATCCTTTAACTTACTGTTAAAATAATTTTTATGGTTTATTGATAGCATTTATTATCCAAACTTTATTGTAGCTTACAACCAAATATATTATTTTTGCTTTTCTAGGTCTACTAGGTGGAGCTGCTGGTTTAGGCCCAGGCACTGGATTAGCTGCAGGTATTCCAGGTGTATTACCAGGCACTGGTGTCGGACTAGGTGGGGCAGGGGGTATACCAGGAACTGGAGTTGGATCTGGTGTGGGTTACGGTCCAGGAGGTGTACCCAGTGGTGGGTTTGGTCCTGGAAGTGCATTTGGACCTGAAGGTAAATCGGTATTTACAATTATTAAAAAAGTAAGTCTAAATAGTTTTGAAAGGACTAACTCTTAGAATTATTTTTAAATCAGTAGAAAACCAGAAAAGGTCATGGTATTTTTCTGTTAAATTTCTGTTAAGCTTACGAACATTTCTTCTATCCCTAAAACACAACACAATGCAATGTGTAATTCAAAAAGTAGGTAAAGCACCTGTGAAAAATCAACACGTAAAAAATCTTTGTATTAACACAGTACATTGTGCCCTATTTTTAAGAACTTTTCTCAGACTGTAGTTTACTCCCATGTGTTGCTCTAGTATATATATATATATATATATATTATTTTTTTAAGAAAAAGAGGGAAAAAAGAGAAAGAGAAGGAAGGTTACTAACCACCAGACTTGACTGAGAGTACCCTTGATAGCCCATAGCATTTCTGTATTTTCCCCTCAACAATGTGGTAAAAAGATGAAAATTCTTAAGTGTAAGGGACCACAAAGACAATGCATTAAAATACTTTGCACGGAATATTGACTGTTGAGGAGTGTGAATGGATGTTGCACAACTCAAACAGCTTTCTCTACACAACTGCCTATTGAGTTTCTTCTATCTAGACAGTCTATGAATAATGTACAAGGTATGACATTCTTTTTGCAGGAATTCATAGACAGGCAAAGCATCTTCAGGCAAACCTCACAAACCATAGAAATGCAATGTCATAAGAAAATGATAGCTTTGGCCTTTCTTGGAGTTTAATTAAACCCTGGCCAATCTGGAAACCTAAGTAACATGTCTAGCCAGATGACCTTTCTTTGGGTTGGCTGTAAGTTTAGCCATCACATTCTTGGGCACATTCTAGTGTCTTATCAGTGTTCTCAGAGGGGATAACTGCATCATTCAAACACACGGCAATTTAAGTTTAGTGTGGTTGGAGCACAATGTTGGTTTATCTACTGGATGGTGCTTTAAGCATAGGTAGTTTTTCCATACTCTGCTCTTCTTTTTTTATAGTTCACTAATGTGTAGTCATGCATGACCACATTGGCCTGGCCAAGGTTTTTCCATAATCTGCTCTTCTTTCTTTATAGATCACTAATGTGTAGTCATGCATGACCACATTGGCCTGGCCAAGGTTTTCTGAGGTGACATCTTGAATTTGCTAGACTGGAGTTTTTTTATTAGCAGGTGAACAGAGGTAAAGATCTGGATGTTCCTGCTCAGATGCCCCTCTCTAGATAGGAGTGTTGCAGTCAGTGTGTTTTTCGAGGGTATGCAGTGATGCAAGGATCAGTGGAGGTCCCCACAGGGGCACTAATTGGGCTATAAGACCTTGCTTTTTTTGTGTGGTTTACTCTGATTTGAGACACTGAGATAAAAGAAATTGAAATCCTAATAGTAACACTGTTTTTTTAGACACACAATTAGCTAAAAGGTTTAAAGTTTTAAAATAAGAATTTTATGTAGCTTAAACCACTGAAAAATCTAAATTCTTCTCAAACATTGTCTTCTTATATTTTAGGATATGCTAGGGCCAAAGCTCGCAAATATGGTAAGGGGAAGTTAAATAATTTTGTTCTCCAATTTTTAGTGTCCATGTAGAAAAATCAAATTATAAATGACATTTTTTCATGCATTTTTGCAAAAAGGGGTTCCTGGTGGAGCTGGTGGAATAGGATTGCCTGGAGGATTAGGAGGGTCACTCGGTAGCGGAACAGCTGGAGCTGGAGGAGGAACACCAGGTGCTGGAATTGGACCAGTCGGTGGTTATGGGCAAGGAGGAGTACCTGCTGGAGGATATGGACCTGGCTCTGGAGGTATGCTGACAAACATTTCCACCCGGTTTCACAGACAAGTCTTAAACTAATCCCAGACTAAAATGCATGTTTGAGCTGTTTTATCTGAAAGCAACTTAAAACTGAAAGTAATGGCATATCTTAAAATATGTTAGTGCCATTGTTTTATCTCAAGATGCAGACCAGTAATGTTTTTTTCTAAGGCACATTAATAAAAGCTACTTAAATGCCTTAATTGAACTAATCTGTTAAACTGGGCCTGAATTACATGCAGTTAGGAGGTTCTGTTAATTTCCATTTCTACATTTATTCTTTGTATCTCCTTATATCTTTGAATGCAGCCTATCCAGGTGGACCAAAGGCTCTTAAATATGGTAGGATATTTTAAATCAGTATTGACATTGTGTTTTTTCTACAACTTGGCATTAACACTAAATTGTTTTAATCCAGGTCCTGGTGGGAGCGGAGGGGCTCCAGGACTTGGTCTGCAGGGTCAGGTAGGAACCGGTCCAGCAGGAGGATTTGGTACAGGGGCAGGGCCAGTTGGAGGTTATGGTCCAGGGACTGTAGGAGGTCCTGGGTCTGGATTTGCTGGAACAGGACTGCCTGGTAGTGCTGCTGGAGCAGGAAGCAGAGGAGGGCTTGGGCCTGGGTATGGAACAGGTGCTGGAGGTAATTTAAGCGAGTCAAAAATGGGTAATTTACACAGGCATTAGAAAATGTGTATTATTAAAGCTGTATCTGATCTACATGTCTTTCAATTTATTACACATAATGCCCTATAGGATATGGACCGGGATCAAAAGCAGCTAAATATGGCAAGTTTAAATATATAACTGTACTACATACACTTATATATGTCTTGCAAGTGGCTGTTGATCATTAGTTAATTTACTCTATATTCAAAAAGTTATAAACGTTATTAAATATTTTATTAATATATTTGTTTTTTCAAATATATATTCATATTTCATGTACATTAAATACTAATATTAAAATAATTATGTTATGTTTAATATCAACTTATTGATATTATATACTTACATGTTTAAAATGAAATGTTTGCCTTGTAATGACAAAAAATGAGTCTAAACCCTGTAATATTTTGACAGGTTTACCTGGTTCTGGAGGTGTGTTAGGAGCAGGAGCTGTACCAGGAGTGGGAGGAGGTGCTGGAGGTATGTGAAGCAATTTGACATGCAACTGTTTTTTTTTTTCTCTTTAAAGGGATACTCCACCCAAAAATGAAAACTCTGCATTTAAGCACCCTCATGTCGTTTCAAAACCTGTTTGCCTTTCTTTCTTCTGTGGAATATAAAAAAAGATAATTTGAGAAATGTCAAGTATTTTTTCATACAATAAGTCATTGTTTGGTCTCAACATTCTTCAAAATATCTTCTTTTGTTTTTCTGCAGAATAAATAATTATATACAGGTTTAGAACCACAGGGTGAGTAAATTAGCACGTTTACATGGACGCTCATAACTCCCAAAATTCAGCTTATTGAAATAATCTGTTGTCCCAATTGACATGCAAACCAATAACCCGGCAATGCAAGTAAACCGTGCTTACAAGATTTTATTAATAAATCAGGTTATTTCCCACAAGTGACATCAAAATGTAATCATTCTTGTATCTGTCTTTGAGTATTCCATCCAGTTATGTCGGTTGTGATGTTAAATCAAGTATGAAAAACAGAGTATTCCAACATGTCAGCGGGAATCTTACAGACTCATATATTATCCTCTCACGCAGCATTTTGACTGTACCACTTCTACTTTGGCTGCACGAGATGAGAATGCGTTTGCAATATATTTCCTCCTCATCACAAAACACTCGCTCTGTCTGGAAGCTCTTAAATCTGCAGTAAGGACACTTTCCTGTCACATATCACATGTGTACTTCAATAAGCCAACAGAAGACAGGTTAATGTGTATACATGCTGGGCGAAATCGGGGTAAGGGGCAAAATCTAACTGATAAATCGATCGGTTTATGCTTAAGCCGTTTATGACCATACTCCGATAATGGATAACGGGTTAACGGGTTTACATGAGCAAATGCATTGTTTGCTTATTAAGCATAATTGGGTTAAGATATGTGTATGTAAATGTGCTCAATGATGACAGAATTTTCATTTTTGGTTTGAGTATCCCTTTAAGATATGCATAATATACCCTAAAATTTTAATACATTATTAGACATTTTACAAACCAAACTAACAACTGATTTGTATGCTGAATTTGAATAATAAGTTTAGAATAACTTATTTAACTCTTTTTTTCAGTTCTGCCATATGGGGGGTATGGAGGTAAAGTTTTAAAAACTAGATGTGCAATGCTGATCACTAAACTTGAGACATAAAATACTGTTTTAAAACAATTGGTTTAAGCATCTGTGGGTGAATCTCTTGTTTTATTATATTTCATTCTAAAGGGTATCGAGGAGCACAAAAACCACCTAAATATGGTAAACCACTTATGGTACCTAACTTTCACAATTAAAATACCACATGTATTCAGGCTAAGATTTGACCTCATGCATCTGCATCTAACAGGACAACCAGCTGGTGGGGTTGGAAGTGTGTTGGGTGGGTCGGTACCAGCAACTGGTGGAACTGGGGCCACAGGAACTGGAGTTGGAACTGGTGGGCGATCACTGCTAAAAGAGGACTAAACTAAACAACAGTTAATAGATACAGGAAGGAATTTGTTTACATGCTCAGTGTTTCATCTCATGTGGTGTAGGTGGGGCTGGAGGTATACAAGGTTCAGGAACCAAACAAGACAAATATGGTGAGTTTGTGATCTTTGGTCATCTCTCCAGTATAATATAATATTACTGTTCTAATTTTTTATTTAAATCCAGGGGTACCAGGCATCACAGGAGGACCAACAATTCCAGGTAGTACAGATGCTTCCGGAACAGATCGTGGAGCAGGTCCTAAACCTGGAGTTGATGGAGGTAATGCAATTAATTAATTAATGTTCTTTAATGTACTTTATTAAGACACACGCATGTAATATCCAAAATAGTGCCATAACTACCAGTCTTATCTGATCCCTGTTTAGTGATTGGCAGTCCTGATGGTGGAACTCGTAGGGATGGAGGTCAAGGACATTACTTTTTTTCTATCAATTATAGACATTTATTATTTGTTGTTTAGCTGTTAATTTGTTTGTTCCTGCATTGTCATTTTTAAATTTTGTTAAACACACAGGTGGAACAAAAGCTCCCAAGACTGGTAAGAAAATGTTTAATTTTCTTCTTTCCACCCCATATATCTGGAAAAAACAATTGTCGTTTTGAAATTATACAAAAAAAACGAGCAGGCGATTCCTTTTAGCCACCAGTTTTATTTTGTGATCATTTTAGAATCTGGAGGACCACTAGAGGGATCAGGTGGGTCCATTGGAGGTTGTGTTATAAGTATTTAATGAACAATGGAACATTTTACAGCCTTAAGTTTGATTTCCAACTCTCTGAATATGATAGGAACTGAGCAGTATGTAATATTTTTCAGGTGTTACTGGTGGCCCCATTGAAGGTGATGGGCTTGATGGAGCTGCTGGGACAAGAACACCCATCTTAGCGGGAGAAAGACCAGGTAGACCCTTGCTGTTCAGTGAGCTTGTAGACATCCTTATCCTTTGCATTTTTCCATTTATTTTTGGTCACTGTATTATAGACAGATGAACTTGAAGGTGCCAGGTGCTGCCTTTCATATTTGTACTTTTCCACTCTCCACTGTACAACACTTATTGTTAAAGTCTATTATAAGCTTACAAATCTGTGTTTTAAAGGAATAGTTCACATAGAAAAGGACATTTTCAACATTACCTCATGATGATATTCCATGAGTTGTATGAAAAACGTTCAGTTTTGTCAGAATATTCTTTAAAAATCTCAGCTTTTTGGTCACCAGAAGAATCAAAGTCATACAGGTTTTGGAGTAAATTATGGCATCATTTTATTTTTTAGCCAATTATTCTTATGATGGTAAAACAAGCTATTCATATTACAGTGGAATTATATTATATTGCTGTCAGTTTACTACAGCTGTTTCTTCATGTGGATCATATTATAGCGAAAGAAAACGAAGAGCTACATAATACCACATTTTGGTTCATGTTTTAGGTGTGTAATTTGTCTAATTTGTATTTAGCTTCTAGTTGTGATATCAGTCATTTATTAAGTTTGAAAAATCCTAATTACCACTGACAATCACAACTGACATTCTCTCTTTTCAGGGGGAACGGGACTGCCAAGGCCAGAGAGTAAGATCTGTCTTCATAACTTTAAAAATAATGACCTCACAAGTAATCACTGAGCTCAAGATTATTTTCTCAGTTTCTTCTTTTGGTTGGTGGTGGAGTTCTTCGAGCTGATTTACACAAAATTATCCAACTATGCCATGTTAATTTTTTTTCATTCGTCAGACTATAATTTGCTAATGTTACATCTCCCTCTAGTGGTGGAGGAGTCTCATGCATATGGATGTAGTACCTTATTTTAAAACTTTTTGAGCTTGTGAATGCTTTTTTCTTAATCCAAAAACATTTTACATTAAACATTCAGACCCATAACATGTTTATGACACAGAGGCAACTTTACTGAATAACTTGTTCAGACTCTAATGTGTTTACAGGGGGTGGGGCTCAAGGTTAGTCAGTCAGTTTAGTGAGTAGTCCTAAAATGAGAATTTTCCTTTGAAAAGTATCTTTTTATGTTTTTGACAGATTGTCAGTTTATCTGGAAATAAAGTATGTGGTTAACATTGCTTGAAGAGATTTTTATGCTTTGTTTATTTGTAAATGTATGTTCCAGTGTGACTGAATCTCTTCAAATAACTATATTTTCTTCCTTAGGAGTTGGTGATAGTGGAACATTACCGGGAGCTAAACCACTAAAACCCCCAGGTACTTCATGCCATTCACTTTTACCCTTACTGTCTCAGTATTTTTAGGCAAGCAGGTGCTTTTTTATTTGTAAAAAGTTTTATTTCACTTGTCCTACTGTAGGCATTGGAGGTGGAGCCATTGCTGGACGTGGAGATACTCCGGGCACTATTGAAGGAGGACCTGGAAGTGTAGGCAGTGTTCCAGGTGGAGTTGGTGGTGGAACAGGAGGAGTTGGTGGAGTTCCAGGAGGAGTTGGTGGAGTTCCAGGTGGTGTTGGTGGTGGAACAGGAGGAGTTGGTGGAGTTCCAGGAGGCGTTGGTGGAGTTCCAGGAGGCGTTGGTGGAGTTCCAGGAGGAGTTGGTGGAGTTCCAGGAGGAGTTGGTGGAGTTCCAGGAGGAGTTGGTGGTGGAACAGGAGGAGTTGGTGGAGTTCCTGGTGGAGTTGGTGGTGGAACAGGAGGAGTTGGTGGAGTTCCAGGAGGAGTTGGTGGTGGAGTGGGAGGAGTTGGTGGAGGACCAGGTGGAGTTAAACCTCCTAAAGGTAATTTACCAGCTTTTTATGTGCATGTTTATAAAATTATAAATCTATTAAAATCAACATGTTTTTTTCTAGTTTATGGTGGTCCAGGTGGAACTGGAGCTCTGGGAGTTGGAGGTGTGGGTGGAGTAGGTCCGGGTGGAGTAGGCCCGGGTGGAGTAGGTCCGGGTGGAGTGGGAGGAGCAGGAGGAGCGGGACTTCTGCCTGGAGGTGGTGGTCTGCTACCAGGAGGTGGAACTGCAGGCACAGGATTCGGGGCACAGAAACCAGGCAAAAGTAATCAAAGCACTGATCAGATCAACAAACATTTTATTGTGGAATATTAAAAATAATTCAATGCTAAGTTTAAACAAAACAAAATTAATGAACACTTAAAAATCTTAAAAACTGTTTTGGGAAAACGATTATGTTTTACATAATGAGCATTTTTTGACCTTCAGTAAGAAGCCCTACAAGAAGCCTTATGCTTTGTAAATCTATTGCAGGTTATGGTGGAGCTGGAAGTTTTGGAGCCGGTGGGATCCTACCAGGGACCGGTAACTCAAAAAAAGCCATCATATTCCTAATATTTTATGCACCAGTCTTTTGCTGAGAACTATATTTTTAAAACTTTTTTGCAGGCCTCAGGTTCCCCAGTGGGGCTGCAGTGGGCGGAAAACAAGGAAAAGGTGTCAGAAAACATTCTCGCTATTCCACAATTCTTATAATAAAAATGCAGTTTGGTTGTGTTTATACACATGGACTGAACTAGAAAGACTGTTAAATAACTCTTTATCACTTTGATCAAAGTTTATGGGGCAGCAGGCACACTTGGTGGGCTTGGAGGCCCAGGCGGATATGGAACAGGACCCGGTGGCTATGGAGGTGGTCCGGGCGGTTATGGTGGTGGCCCGGGCGGTTATGGTGGTGGTCCGGGCGGTTATGGAGGTGGTCCGGGCGGTTATGGTGGTGGTCCGGGCGGTTATGGAGGTGGTCCGGGCGGTTATGGTGGTGGCCCGGGCGGTTATGGTGGTGGCCCGGGCGGTTATGGTGGTGGCCCGGGCGGTTATGGTGGTGGACTTGGAGGTATTTACACATTTCATGCTGTATTTCCCTCACAGTGTTTTACATTTAAATATTCTAATATTTATTTGTTTTTTAAGGGCTTGGTTATGGTCCTGGCGCATTAAAACCACCTAAAAGTATGTAAAACTCATTAAATGATCACTTTAATGATGCAATAACCAATCCTTAGGCAAAATTCATAATCACAATAAAAAATGTCATGTGTTATCAGGCTATGGAGGAGCTGGGGCATTGGGTGGTGCTGGAAGAGGAGGAGTTGGTGGTGGTCAAGGAATTGGACCAGGAGGTGCTGGCGGAGGTCCTGGAGGAGTTGGAGTGGGTGGAGGTATCATGCATTTTAAAATACATTAAACATAAGTTTAACAATAGTGCAAAATAAATTTGGACATTTGATTAAATGTTTTGTTAGAATAGAGGAATCCATTTATAGAATTGTAAGGAATTTGATATAATTATAATTAGATGTCAGTAATTATAAATGAATGACAATATCCATTGCAAATGTATACCAATATATATCCACGTTCACCTTGAAATGCATTCACTACACATTGGTGGCTTAAATAGTTAATATGAGTTTTCATAGGTGCCAGATATCCAGCTGGAGCTGGGAAGCCTGGGGAATCAGTGGCCGGTTGCATAAACTGCTTAGACTAGTCTAACAACATCATCTAATGTTCTTCAAGACGGGTCATAACTATAAGTCAGTTACATAAAAAGGTAGATTTGGTCTATTTTGAATCCGAAAAGTAAGTCTGATTAGCTGTAAGTAATAAACTGCTAGTTAGTCATGCTAGTACTTAAGATTCAGTCTTAGGTTAGTAGCTGTGTTTATGCAACTAGCCCCAGGTTCTTGTTTTTTAAAGTATTAACATAATTGTGACTAATTATTACAATGTCATCATTGCATTAGCTTTAGGGCCTGAATTTATATTCACCATGAATAAATCTACTAATCTGGCTTGGGTGATGGTAGAGAGGCAGGCCTTGTGAAAAAGAAATACGCTTAATTGTTTCACAATGTTCTTCAAATCCTCAAAGTATATATTTAAAAACTTTACTTATAATATAATGTGAATGAAATAAAAGGCCACATAAGTTTTCTTAAAAAATACACTTTCATCACACTTTTCTCACACTTTTCAGTAATGTCAAATGAAAAGTTTGACTTTAAATTACATTGTAATGAATGTTTTTATCTTTTGTCATGCCAGAAGTACACTTTGATGTGTTGACTAACACACTAAAGCAAATGTAAATTAATTGATTATAATTTTAACTGTAGAGCTATTTGATATTACATTTGAAGTTAATATATTTCATATGTACTGAAGGTAACACTTATTTTCTCTTGATTGTGCGCTTCAGACATTCTATTAACTGTGAGTAACTTTGCAACTACAAGTCTAGAAGTCATTAGAGTATTAGTAAACTGTCTGCTTAATATCTGCCAACACTTTATTTTGATGCTCCCCAACAGACATTCTACTGACTATAAGTAACTTTGCAACTGCGTGCCAACTTATTCTACTAACCCGAAACCTAACACCTAACCCTAAGAGTTAATTGACATGTAGTTGCAAAGTTACTTATAGTTAGTGGAGCGTCTTAAGTGGACTATTGAAATAAAGTGTTATATGCTGTAATAAGTATGCTAAAGTTCTGCAAAGAACAGAATCACTAACATCTATTAAGACCCGTAGCAGATACCAGATGATCAGATGTGGATGTGGTTGAAAACATAATTGGAGAATTATATTCGTAAAGACAACACAAGTTGAGAAGATTCAGTTGGAAAATAGCCAATTGAAACACTACTGACATCTTTACCATCATATGGTAATGATGATGATGTAGATCTCACTTCACATGTTGTTTTTATTGTAGGCTATGGAGGTTTAGGTGGAGCTGGAGGTCTTGGAGGAGGTCCTGGAAGCCCAGTAGGAACCGGTGGAGGTAAAGTTTCTGTTAATATCTTCCTGTTAAAAATTTTCAGAGACCATATATGTTATTTTACTTAATGTTATTTTAAAGTGTTTGCTTCTAAATGGTGTATGGTTTCCATATCCTGGCTTCTACCTCAGATGAGTTTGCCAACAGCAGTTTTTGTATCATTATAAGTTCAAACATTGTGTAACAATGAACAATAGTAATAAAGTTATGAAGTAAATTCTAACCATATCTCATTATATATTGGATATGTTACTGTTATTTTAAGTTTGAAATGTGCAAATAGGTCTATTTTTACAGGTATAAAACCTAATATTTCACTAACTTAACCAACATAAAATCAAAGAGGGCATAAAGTTTGTGTTAGGGAGGTCTAAGGAATAAAATGCATGTACTCAAATTGCAAGAAAAAAATTGGGATTAAAATGGGATAAGGATACATACTTACATGATTGTAAATGTAAAAAATGATCAGTTAACTTAACTTAACTTTAAAAAAGTGAGGAAACCCGTTTCTTGCGTAATTGAAAAAATTAAACTATGTGGACTTGTCATTTCATGTATGCATTTTCAAATATGCATGAAGTTTATTTACTTAATTTTAAGGCAACGGGTTTCCTCACTTTTTTTTAAATGAAGTCAACTGATCACATTTTACAGTGTTGAGATTAATTATTTCATAGGTGTGAATGAAATTTTATGTTTGAGACAATTTTCCTTTCATTAATTGTAATGTTTGGTGTCAGGTCTCAGGTACCCAGGAGGAGCAGGGACAGGTAAATCAGGTAAATTCACTTAATTTTAACTGCATGATTTTTTTGGGGTCAATTTCTTATTCATTTGTCTCAGCAACTGAATGAGCATAAATTGCATGTAAAATTTGTTGGCTGGTTGCCATCAGATGGATGGATTTTATTTACTTGCATTTGTTTCAACGTCTTAAAGGCTATGGCACGGGTGCCTTGGGTGGTCAGGGCTATCAGCCAGGTGAGCCATTATATCAGTCCTCAATTCTCTTTGAGGAAATGGACTTATCCACACCTTTTCAGCTGAATTAATGAAGCACATTGAAAGAACAGATATCAAGATACAGAGTTACAGTAGATCCGTTTCTCTTGTAGGAGGTGGAGTCCCTGGATATGGGACTGGTGTAGGTCCAGGTGCTGGAAATCAACAGCCATATCCAGGTAATGAAGACATTATGGCAACTTTAATGTGCACATCACCAACTCTGAGGATTCGAGAAAGCTTTTAGATGTTATTCAAGTTAGTTGACCAAAAAAGGAAAATTCTGTCTTCATTTGCTCACCCTCATGTTGTTCCAAACCCATGTCTTCTAAAGAGACACGATTACTTTTTATGATAAACGGATTTAAATGGTAAACAAAGCTCAAATGTGCTGGCTCGACACAAGAACTAATGAGGTTTGTTACCATATTTGATACCATACATACCATGCCATATTTGACGTGCTCTATGTATGTGTTGATACATTTTTAGATGTGAATAAAAAGCTAAGATAAATCTGTTCATCATACAAAGCGACCGTGTCTCTTCAGTAGACTTGGAGGAAACTGCTCAATTCATAAATTACTTTGACGCTTCAAAAAGTTCATAAAAAGTTGAGTGAATGGACTTTCAGGGACAAAAATCTGCCCGATTTTAAAAGATCTTCATTTGTGTTTCGAAGATGAACGAAAGTCTTATGGGTTTGGAGTGACATTAGGGCGAGTAAATTATGAAAATGATGAGAATTTTCATTTTTGGGTGGACTATCATTTTAAGTATTTATACGAGAATAAAGAAATGGGGGCAAAATAAAAAGAGAAGTAATTTTCCATTACAGTTGAATAAATTACATGAGTTTGTATGATTGTTCTGTACACAACAAGGTTGCATATAAACAGACATTCAGCAGTGCATGTGTGTGGAAAGAAAGATAATACATGTGCTGCCATGCCAGGGAAATCATTTATAAAATGTAGGAGTGTGACAGTATAGCAAATTTACTTTAATGATTTGAATTTCTCACACAAAAAAAAAAACCAAAAAAAAAACAACCGAATCATGTAAAAAGTCATAACTGGGAAAGATATTGAAATTATCTATACAAACATTTCTGAATCCAAACGTTACCAGAGCGACATTTTTAAGGTGTGTAAATAAATAAGTGACGTTTTCTTGTAGCGGTGTGTTTTAATAATCAATGTAAGTGGTTTAGAGTGATTAATGAGAAGTTGTGATGTTGTATTGTAGGTTATGGTGGCACTGGCGCAGGGGGAACTGGAAGTGCTCCACTTACACCTCAGCAATGTAAGACATGCTGCTATTACAGCAACTCATTGTTGTTAGCTAATATTTCAAATGCAGCACAAGATAAAATGAGAGTTTGGCTTAAACCTGTACATTATCCACAGCCATTTGCAAGTATGTATTGCATTTAAATGTGTGATTCTTTTATAGCAAAAGCAGCCAAATATGCAGCTCTTCAAGGCTTTCTAGGTGCAGGAGGCTACAGAGGTACATAAGCAGAAATAAAGATCTTTTTTTTATGGTCCATACTGCAAAAACCTGTCGAAACAATGACTTTTAGTTGTGCATCTTCATGTTTTACTGTTCATGTTCCATTTTCATTTACAAAATGAAATCAACATTTACTTACTTTCATAATACACATTCCATTTGTCGTTATTTGACTTCCATATTAAGGCTAAATAGAAAGTATGAGCCAAAATACCATAGTAATTTCTAAGAACAGTGTTGTAGTCAGGGTTATTATAGTTACAAAAACTAAAACTTACTTGAAATAAAATGTATATAAAAAAGTTTTTATAAAAATATTACTTTATTAAACTTATTCGATTCATTTTTCTAGTTGCCAAGGCAATATTTCTAAAGGTGCGTTCACGCCATGTTGTTGTAATTACCGTAACGAATCTGACTTGTAAAAAGCATTCACGTGATCATGGAACTTTTAATTACAACTTTAGACTCATAATTTTCTGATCTACGACTTGTAACATGCGACCAAGAGAAACGTAAAGTCCATAATTTTCGTTAAGTTTAAATTGATGGACTAAAATAACTAAAACGTAATAAAACTAGATAGACATATTTAAGAAAAAACTAATAAAAATGTGTTGTTGTTTTTTAAAACACACTCAAAATTATAATAGTATCTCAATGATCCTAAACTAACACTGTTTGTAGTTTGAATAAACTCACAGTTCTCAATAATGGCAGTAGTGACAGTGTGTTTTCCTCTAGGGGGCGCAGGATGCCAAGGCAAATACTGCGGAAGGAGAAGGAAGTGAGAAACCAGCGGATAGAAGTGACCTCATAAACAAGTGGTGCTACTGCCTGATCTCAAATGCACTTTTTTTTTACAGTTTAAAAGTGCCTCATGTAATATGTGAGAAAGATTGGAATTTGCATTAAAGGTTTTTTTCAGCCATATGATTAGATGTGAACCTCACAAGGCACTCTTTGCACTGCCTAACTCCCTTATTTACTACTTATGTCACTAGACATTTCCTTTGCTTGATTTTTTAATAACAGATCAGACATTTTACCATTTAATGTTCCATCTTAAACTGCTGCAGTTCCAGCTGTGCATCTCTTTTGCTGCAGTGGCTCACTTACACACTTGGTGAATATTCAGACACATGTCGTCTAGGGTTGTGTCGCTGCTATTTCAGGATGAACTGACTGTGGGGGAAGCAGCGTCATTTTCTGGCTATGTATCAAAAAGTAAAGGGAGCCTAATCTCTTTCTAGCTGTATGCTTAAGACTTCATGAATGGATATTTTGTCTTTCCAGGATCTTCAATCTTTCAAAGTATAGTCAGTCACACAAAAGAATGGGATTAGGCATGCAATTTATTTTAGTCTTACAAGAACAAAATGCTTGTCATTACTGCAGTAGACAGCATCTAAGTACTGAGGATTACAAGCTGTCTTCAAAGATACCTCAGGAACTTGAAGCGGTTTCTTTTCTAGTATCCTGACCCTACCTTGTTTTTGTTTGTTTGTTTTAACATAACTCTTATTAAATTAAAATGTTGGGTTTTTAAGAGTATCTATGCATTTAACCTAACTCATTTTGGTGTTTGTGTGTTGTGAATGACGTAGGCTATCTGTGTTTGTATAAGTGCAACTATTCAAATGTGACCTGAAAGTATGATAGAAGCAATTCATCTAGTGAATCGCTTCACATTGTTTACCTTTTTGTTCTTCACTTTTATGCACTTGTTACTTTTGTGAAAGTCCAACCAGTTCACATGTTTGTATGATCTTTGATTTTATTTGGGCCTTTTATCCATCATCTACATTTCTAAAAAATAAATTGTAAAACAAAAACATGTTTTGTTTTCACTCACAATCTCCTCCATAAATGCATGGCTAATTTTGGGACACATGAAAAGGCATGTGGGATTTTGGTTTAAAAAAATGAAATATTAAAAATTAAATTTCACAAATGTTTTCTGTGGGTTTTATCACCAAAACTAAAATTCCAGTAATGTAATATACCGGTATGTAATAATTGTATTAATATATTATTTATATACAATGCAGTGAAGGCAAATTTTAACTGAAAGGTTGAACTGTGTTCTCAGGAAAAGGGTATTTTTATAAATGTCAGCTCGGGGCAAGTTGTCACATATTTTTAATTTTTAAACAATTGACCTCTTTTTTGGCCAACACAACAATTTGAGTTTTTTAAATGTTTACACCATGTTTCATAACACTTTACAATAAGGTCCCAATTAGTTAATGCATTGAATAACATTAAAGGTAGGGTAGGTAATTTCGGAGAGGCTAGCAATAATAGCGAGCTAATTTAGAAAGCATAAGATCCCATCCTTCCTTCAGAGCGTCTCCAAAGCCATGCCTCCTTTAAAACACATGTACAGCAGCGCCTGCAAAGCGTCACGAGAACAAGAGATGGCGTTAAACTACCTTATGTCTCAAAACACATAACATTACAATAATAATGAACATAAACGACTTTAAGAGCTCTTTTGTACCACCTGACTGCTGGAGATTCGTTTCGGCATTGATAGTGTTGACATAGAAACACATAAATCAGAGTCTGAGGACATGAACAGCTCTGTAGAATGTCACGGGTTTTTAGGTGGAATCCCACGGGTTGCCATCTAGTAATTACAGTTATGACATGGCGTGAACGCAGCATAAGCTTGTTGTTTTGGTTCAGGAGGAACTGTAAAAGGCGGTGACTGTCTGTCTACAGCTCTGCATAGCCTTAAGGAACACGCTGGCGTGTGAGCAGGTGCGCAGAGGTATGGAAATACACGTTAACAGGCAGGTAGGACATCGTATCATTGTATTCGGACCTAATGCAATGATTGGACGAACATTTTTTGGTCCTGTGACTTCCACAGAATATGTAGGCCTACATGTTTTAATAGTCAGGCCATATTATTGATTGCTTTTAGGATGTGAAGAGAGTTTCAATCAGTATAACAACAAGTGTTTATAAATCAAATCGCCTACCATACCTTTAACTGACAATGAGCAATTCATTTGTTAAAGTATTTATTCGTCTTTGTTAATGTTAGTTAATAAAAAAAAATGCAACTGTTCATTTTTAGTTCATGTTAACTCAAAAAACAGATACAACTTTAACATAAGTTCTAAGGTTTAACATGAAGTGTTTTGCATTTTTAGCTCCTGTTAACTAATGCTAACTACTAACTAACTAGGCTATAACAAATAGAACCTTATTGTAAGTGTTTCCCATAATTGTTTCAGTTTAGCTTTTCAGAGTATTTTAGATTACACCAGTTTTAATTCTGACAGCAAACATTCTTTCGAGAAATAGAAATTGCTTCGCTGGTTCCACTCCTGATGCAAGTGGTCCAGAAACAAATATTTGGCGAGTAGTTCCAAAGCAAGATCCTTTCACAATTTCTCTCGCATGAACACACTTACACAAACCCTCTCTTCATGAATGATTTAAATGCACGTCTCTGCCCGGTCATGTAGTTTATGATGGCGTTCAGCAGGTGACACTGCTCGGTAACACTATCCTCCGACAGTGTTATTTCTGCAGACCAAAGCAGTTGAAGAAGGTGAGCTAAAGTTAGGAGGGTGGGAGGGGATTTGTCTCTTCAGACACTTGGCAGGAAATAGAATAGAGTTCATGAGTTCAGTGATGCATAATGTAGATTATGAAAGAAAAACTTTTCGAGTCTGTTTTGCAACTGTTTTCCTCTCCTCCCACTTCACTCCACCCCTGAAATGAGCGGGTGTCAGTAAGAGGACTAGTAGAGCTGTACCACTGCTGCTATGCTCAAGTCTTGTCAGGACCTGTATTGCCGGAGAGGAGGGAAGGCCAGGTAAAACTTGACTCGTTTTGTTTACTAGTTTAAGTTTTCTCAGAAATGTCTATTTCTTTTTCTCGTCTTTTCCTTCGTTTCTTCAAAATGGACTCACATCTGTTTTAGTGATGTTGCTACATGCCTCTCAGAGCATTTCTTGTAAAAACAAAAACAGGAACTTCTTTGTCAACAGTCTTCTTTCAGATCGTCACAAGATTACATGATTCTTGGAGTCGTTAAATACGAGCTTAAATACAAAACTTTGTTAGTGTATTTTTTAGATGTGCTGTAATGTTGTGGTCTTGTGAGCTGGGTTGAGTCCACTTTGAAATAGTCAACAAAAGCACAATTATGTTTGTGTTTATGTAAATGCATAAAAAGAATTCAGACTTTGTTTGTTTCACTCCCGTTTTGTCCACTCCTACTTCTCTTCTGAGAATCTAGTTTTAACAAAGTGACGCAGAAGAATGATAACTTACGTTTTAGATAGAATTTGCAGTTCATTACAATGACAGCTAAACTTGTACAAAGAGGAATTATAAATGAGTTTTTAGTTTCCACTAAATTCTAACTGTTAAAATGCAGTGTTACTAGTAGACTAGTGGATGAAATCTGCCAAGTATCAAAGCACATTTGAGTTAAATCAAGAGTTTCCACATTTAACAGAACCTGATTAAAAGTGAAAAGTATTTAACTTTAAAATTAGGTCATGCATTAACTAACATTAACTGAGGAATACATTTGTTACAGTATTTATTAATCTTTGTTAACATTAGTTAATACAAAAACAATGTTAATTGTTAGTTCATGTTAGCTCAGGTCCAGTAAATAACATTAACATAAATGCTTTAAAAGTATTTTTCATTGTTAGTTCATGTTAACTAATAAAGTTACCTAATATGAACAAATGGAACCTTATTATAAAGTGTTTCCTTAACTTTTAAAATGCACTGTTGAAGAGACTCTCAAACTTAGTAAAGAAACCAGTTCAATTACAATTCACACAAGATGTTAATCAGAAACCATTTATTTATTTGAGATGAGAAAGTTTTTAGTAATGAATTGATAATATGCTGCAAAACTTTGTACCCAGAAGGTGGGTAAAAAAAAAAAAGAAGGGATTTTTGTGCTTGGAAATGTAATTGAGTAAATGTGCAAGTACTTAGTTTCAGTAGCACTCAAGTAAAGCGCAAATTCTCCAAATTAATACTTAATGGGATAGTTCACCCAAAAATGAAAATGTTGTCATTATTTACTCACCCTCATGTTGTACCAAACCTGTATGAATTTTTTTCTTCTGCTGAACACAAAAGAAGATATTTTGAAGAAGTTGGGTAACCAAACAGTTGATGGGCCCCATTGACTTCCATAGTATATTTGTTCTTCCATACTATGGAAGTCAATGGGGCCCATCAACTGTTTGGTTACCCACATTCCTCATAAGAAATTCATACAGGTTTGGAACAACTCGAGGGTGAGCAAATGATGACAGAATTTTCATTTTTGGGTGAACTATCGCTTTAAGTATACTAATGGAGCACAATTACTGTACTTTACACCCCTGCTTTTCTGTTCTCTGTTTGCTATGTTTAAGACTTCATGGTGTGTGCTTACGTGTGTGTGTGTGTACACAAGTGTATTTGTGCGTATGTGTTTCCGTGAAAGGGCTGAATATTATTGAATGGAAGGATGGAAGAGCAGATAACCACCAGCTGTGGAACACATGACAGGCATCCTGGCTCAGATGTTGTTGTAAGAGAGGAAAAGCCCCTGGAATTCGCTCTAGTATTTTATTTTATTTTATTCAACTCAGGCCAGTTCTTTCAGGGGTAGCATAGTTGAATCCAAAGGATAATGTGTGATGCAGAATGAATGAGAAATAGACCTTTTAATAAACACGAGTTATAGCATACACATACCAACAGAACATTAAGACATGACAATGAACTGACGCAACAGAGGGCTTAAATACACTGAGGAAGATAATCAACGGAACATGAAACAGGTGTGAACTAATTAGAAACCATGACAGCTAATGAATGACTAGGGCTGTGTTCCAGTCCACTTTTAGACACACACTTGCAAACTTCCCTAAGCACTTCCCCTCGGGGGAATCCCTGCCGCCATTTTGAAGTGCGTTCCACTTCGTGAAGTGGACGAGGGAAGTTTATATGGGCTGCGTTCCAGTCCAAAATTGTCATGCCCTTCACTTGCTAACTTCCCTCCGTCTCGTTCACTTGGATGTACGTCATTGCGAGTGCCCACTACTGGCGGAAACTGCAATGGGCTGAATTGGAACGTCCTAAGCCCTTGATCACTTGGAATCAGCTATAGAGTTGATTTATTATTTACATTTGTTTTCCCTTTAAGAATTTGTTTAATGCAGCATCCAAATGTATGGTGTTTGGGTTGTCTTCAATTAAAAAAAATTGAATTAATATATCATAGAGTTGTTTGTTGTGGTGGTGATTAGACGAGATATGTGGTGACGTCACAATCGTACTGCATTGTGGGACATATAGGTGCCTGAAGTGTACATATGAAGTAGACTCGGTCAAAATCGAGGGAACGGGGGTCTGTCCATCTAAACTTCCCTCATCCACTTCACGAAGTGGAACGCACTTCAAAATGGCGGTGGGGATTCCCCCGAGGGGAAGTGCTTAGGGAAGTTCGCAAGTGCGTGTCTAAAAGTGGACTGGAACGCAGCACAAAATTGTCATGCCCTTCACTCGCTAACTTCCCTCCGTCTCGTTCACTCGGATGTACGTCATTGCTTATGTTGCACGAGTGCCCACTACTGGCGGAAACTGCAAAGGGCTGAATTGGAACGTCCTAAGCCCTTGATCACTTGGAATCAGCTATGGAGTTGATTTATTATTTTAAAAAAATGTCCCTTTAAGAATTTGTTTAATGCAGCATCCAAATGTATATAGGTGTGTTTGGGTTGTTTTAAATAAAAAATATATATAATTAATATATCATAGAGTTGTTTGTTGTGGTGGTAATTAGACGAGATCTGTGGTGATGTCACAATCGTACTGCATTGTGGGACATATAGGTGCCTGAAGTGTACATATGAAGTAGACTCGCTCCCTCTGTCAAAATCGAGGGAACGAGGGTCTGCCCATCTAAACTTCCCTCGTCCACTTCACGAAGTGGAACGCACTTCAAAATGGCGGCAGAGATTCCCCCGACGGGAAGTGCTTAGGGAAGTTTGCAAGTGCTTGTCTAAAAGTGGACTGGAACGCAGCCCCAGACAGACCCTCGTTCCCTCGATTTTGACCGAGGGAGCAAGTCTACTTAATATGTACACTTCAGGCACCTATATTTCCCACAATGCAGTACGATTGTGACGTCACCACAGATCTTGTCTAATCACCACCACAACAAACAACTCTATTATATTAATTATAATTTTTTATTTTATTTAAAACAACCCCCACACACCTATATACATTTGGATGCTGCATTAAACAAATTCTTAAAGGGAAAAAATAATAATAATAATAAATCAACTCCATAGCTGATTCCAAGTGATCAAGGGCTTAGGACGTTCCAATTCAGCCCATTGCAGTTTCCGCCAGTAGTGGGCACTCGTGCAACATAAGCAATGACGTACATCCGAGTGAACGAGACGGAGGGAAGTTAGCGAGTGAAGGGCATGAAAATTTTGGACTGGAACGCAGCCTAGAACTTTAACTAAACTAAACTAAACAAGACAGAGAAACAAACTAAACATGACTATGACACGTTCATACAGAGAAAGATAACTATAACTATATTAGCTTTCACACCAAGGTATGATATTGTTCTGTTTATTATAAGCATGCAGCAGATCTGTTGTCTACCGCTTTAAATGCTCAAGCTCCTTAAAGAAGGATGCTTAAATGAGTCTGACTGGCCGTAAATGCTTTTATCGTTCATCAGCTGGAAAAAAAAAAGTTCTGAAAGAGATTCCAAAGATATCGTTCCTCTGTGCCATTATCGTTGTTGTGGACTCTGCTATTCTTTTATATTTAGAACGATTTTTAAAGCTATCTTTATCGTCATATTATCATCCTTGGTGTGAATGGGCCTTTACTCTAACAATAATTAATCCTAGAATGTATGAACCAAAAAACTTGCACAAATGCATAAAGCAGGTCAAAATGACCTGTTTTGGAATTAATGGTTTTCTTCCACACAAAAAATAAAAAAATAAAAATAGGTGTTGTATTAAAGGTGCTCTAAGTGATGTTGGGTGACGTCACTTCTTGTTGACTTTTAAAGTATTGTCAGACAAAACGGAAGCTAGCTAGACCCTCCCTCCTCCTCATCCGCGCACTAACCCTCCAAACCACACCCCAAATTCATCTTGTCGGTTATTGGCTGGAACAGTTTATGTTTCGTGGTGCGGGTTAGCCCAGTTTGAGACTGAGTTTTTTTATAGTGTGTTCAGGGGTCAGGCAGCTAGCGGATGGTGAGGAGAGGTTTGCTGTATGTGACAAAAAATGTGTGACATCGCTTAGAGCACCTTTAATGAAATAATTAAAATAATTGATGATACAGAAACATGTCTATCTGTCCTTTTTCCTGAGTTTGCACCTCTTCCTTTGTTTGGGCCTTCAGCTGTCCTTTCCTGTGGCCTTTCTCTACTCTACATCTGAAATTACATACTGTCTGAGTGGGTTCTACATTTGATGAATAAATTCATGACTTCTAAGAAATATGCATGTGTATAGTATAATATTATCGAGCATGAATGTGTGAATGTAATCTAAATTTAGGCTACTACATCCATTGCCATGTTACCATTGTCATGTGAGTTGTTTCCCTGCCACTCACGTCTCCTCTCTCTGGCCTCATGGGATAGTGAAGTGTCCATTGGATGTAAACTTCAGAATCTTGTCAGAAATAGTAGGCTAGTTCATCCTGGTACTTTATTTGCCTACTGTTTTATTAAAACGGTACTACTACTCATCTCACATGTTGCTTTTCACCGACTGTACATAGTAGGGAGACATATTTAGACACAAGGTTGGTGTCTGAGACAAATTCTTAGCTCAAAAAATCAAGTCAAATTTTTTTAAGTAATCCATAAAGTTTATAAGTAAAAATGTATCCAAAAATACTGTGTTGGGTCAATTTGACCCCCTTTATGCATTCTTGGAGTAGTGATACAAAAAAAAAAAATGTTTCGCACCCTATGACCAAGAAACATGAAAAGTCATTGATGAGGGGCAGACATTTTTTTTTTTAAAGAATCCATGGAACATCAAATAAATAGATATTTTCATTGATAAAATATTTCAAAAATCACAGCATGCTGGGTCAATTTGACTGCCTTTATGCATTCTAGAGTTAAGAGCATGAAACTCTAGATGGGGCCGTCTGAATAGGTCCTCAACTCATTCTGCTTCGCAATCACATCATTCTCTTTAGGGCAACGCTGATTGGTTCCTGCTGTATCAGTAGCCAATGAGCTCGCTGCTCAACCTTCAAATACTTGGTTAGCATTTGCTATAGCAGTGCAGCGCGCTTTCAGAAACCCTCCACCTTCCCCAGCTCCACCTGTATAGATCTGCCACGGGTAATATTCATGTGCACTATATTGTACAGGAGCAGCATGTCTTACTTGCTCTCAACAGTGTGTTGTGTATGTATTGGCAGTAGCAAGTCCTGTACTTGCTCTGCAGCTGCAGCAATAAACAACAGCAGCAGCAATAACAGCAGCAGCAGATCTATTCCACCAAGACCAAATATATCAACATTGTCATTTCCATTACCATGCCAAACACTTCGAGAGTCGTCATGACAGAACTATGTATATATAATTTTTTGTTATTTCTCTCTTTTTCTCTCTCTTTTTGTTAGGTGTTGTGAATGTAATTCTGTTCTTTCGCACTGGTACTATGAAAGAGATGGACAGTTCTTCTGTAAGAAAGATTACTGTTCACGATTTGGGGAGCAGTGCCACGGCTGCTCAGAGTCTATCACCACCGGTCTCATTATGGTAAGAATGGTATTACATTGATAATGAAATTCATAAACATTAAAAATGTGTGATTAGAGGTGGAACTGATAGTTAAGTAAAAATCCATTTGATGAACAGTATATCGGTACCATATACACTGAAAAGAAATTGCCATAGGATTTACTTTTTGTAAATTTCACAAGTATTTACAAAGAAATGGCAGGTAACACATTGAATTCTGAAGGAGACTAAAATAGTATTTTCTTGTAAAATATTCTCCAATGTTTACAACCACAAAAAAACTATTTTTTACAATGTAGTTTATTAGTATTGGCTGATATTGGATATTTTATGCTCATTTCCTCTATTTTTACATTTAGATTACCTTTGTTGTCATCTAATCATGTTTAATTAAAGTTCATCTTTAAAAAACACTAATAATTGAATAACACTGTTAAACATAAACTTTAACCAAGCATTTTATACTTTACATTATAATGTTGCGAGCCCCTTAAAATGGACTTAAAATAATTCATAATTTTAATGTGAAAATAATTATCAGCTCCTAATGCCTAGAAAGTATGTCATCCCCATGTCTGAGTGCCGCTAAGTATTTACACTAACAAGACATCTGTGAATAATCTGTTTTCCCGAAAGCAATGGAATTTACTAGAACAAACTGGATCACCGGGCGTGAACCCAGTGGATTCAGGAATGCATGCATTCTTTTAGAAGATTACACAATCAAAAGACAATTCACTCACTGAACGGCAACAGTAATTTGATCTCTCATCTTGAGACGATTAGCTTAGAGTTTTTGTGTTTTGTCGCTGTTTCCTTTGACCTGAGGGCAGGCGAGGTGAACCCTCCCACCGGAATCTCACTTCCTTTCATTGTGCTTGCTTCACTTCTGTAGAATGATGTCATCCGCCCTGTCCCACCTCAACACGTCCCTCACTGTTTCAGCTGAGTACAAGAGTACTAGAACACAATAGACTGACTTTGCCTTTTCCTTCCATCTCTGCAGGTGGCTGGAAAGCATAAATACCATCCCGAGTGTTTTCTCTGTGAAAGCTGCGGCATATTCATTGGAGATGGCGATTCTTTCTCCCTAGTGGATTATACCAATTTATACTGGTTGGTTTTTGTCAAATCATTTTATTACACATTGATCTTGTGAGGATTTTTGATGGAAAAGTTCCTCCGTTTTGTCTGGTTTATGACCTATGTCTCTTTTCTTCTCCTCTCTTAGTGGACAGTGTCATTACCAGAAGGTTTCGACGCAGCATTTGTCAGAAAAATGTTCACAGTTTCCTCATACAGTGACATCGATGTCATTTCCTCCCTCTGCAGAAAGTAGGCAAGGTTTATCCTTCACTGTGGAGAAGAATGATGCAGACCATTTGATCACCGTGTCTCAGTGAGTCATTATTTTAGACACAATCACAACTAAAAATATGACTATATTCAATCAATATTGATCGTTTCCTTCCCAAAAAAATTCCCATGTGAGACAGGCTGGACTTGCATAACCTGAGCCCGGAGGTTAAGCCCTTAATCCATGTTGGAGATAGGATTCTTGAGATCAATGGAATCTCTGTCCAGAACATTCCACTCAGTGAGGTCGGTCCAGTGACTGAGATAAGACAATAATACAGATAATCTGCATGACGCATTTCATTTCAGCATTTTTCCTTTTATCTCTTCATTTTTAACAGATAGATCTGGTGATTCATGACACAGAGCACTGGCTACAAATCACGATTGAACATGACCCTAAAAACCTCACAAAACAGGAGGACCTATCTGGCCTGCTGGGAGAAGAACTGGACAAGCCTGGAAAACTAGGTTTATTTTCCCTTCCCAGCAGCAGACGAATAAGCTCTCGATCCACAAATATTCTGTACGAATTATGGTTCTATCAGATTTTTTTTTTTTTACATGTGATACTAAAAGTGTTTTCTAATAAGTTTTTTCCTGCTTTCAGGTAAAAATATCTAAACATCTAAGCAAAATAATTTTTTTGAGAAGCAAAATAGGCTGATTTTCAGATAATGCATCCTGAATTAAGTTTTTTCCCCCAGTGATCATTTTTGTTATTTACATTTTTTTAAAATTACACTTAAAACAAGAAGAAAATTGCCAGTGGAGCACAAATAATGTATTAATTCATGATACATTCTCTGAAAACAACTCTCAATATCTTAAAGGGATAGATACCCAAAAACTAACAAATCAGCCATGATTTACTCGCACTCTTGTCATTCCAAACCCATAAGAGTTTGGTTAATCATCCAAACACATATTAAGATATTTTCAGTGAAACCTGAGAGGTGTCTGTCCATCTATTAAAAGTCCTGTTAACCAAAACTAAGAAGATACAAAAAAGGTCATAAAGATGATGTAAAATAAATTCATATTTCAATTCAAGTCTTTTGAAGAGATACATTCACTTTATGTAATGAACAGTTAAATTTAGGCTTTTATTCACATATAAAAACACATGCATAAAGTACATTAGTCACCATGATTTTGTTCCTGGGTCAACATATTTTATTCATACTGGAACAACATTCCCATCTGAAAATTTTGTCCTAACCATAAAACTAAAACTAAAACCCCTAAAACTAACCCAACCCATAAGTTATCTCTAAAATCAGATGGAAATTATAGGTGAATAACACTGATATAGAAGCACCTAACCCTGATTGTAAGCCTAAACTTTAACTGTAAACTTGTCCCTCAAATCTGATTGGTTGATTGAAAAATCGTTCCAGGTCAGGATCAACAAAGATGTTGATCCAGGAGCATGTTGTGCGTTCACCAAAGCACATCACATATGGTAAACATGGAAGCTCATGCATGCATCAAGCACTAGAAAACCTTATTGGTTCTTGTGCATCACACACACACACACACACACACACACACACACGTTTGAGCTTCTGTGTTTCCCATATGTGATGTATGTGTGTCGCTTATTGTTTGGATGTAAATAAAATCCTGAATGTAACTGTTCATCATATAAAGCTATCATATCTCTTCACAAGACTTGCATTAAACCAATGTTTTTTTAGATCTTCTAAGTTTTGATTACCTGGAATTTAAATGAAAGGACAGAAAACTCAGGTTTCATTCAAATATAAAAATTGGGGTTTGGAATGACATGAGTTTTTGGATTAACTATCCCTTTAAAGTATTTTTGCTTTTCATGTAGGCTATTTGTAAAGGGTGTTTAGAGATTTTTGCTGGATAACAGGACTAAAAATAAGAAAATGTAAATGTTATTTGATTAAAAAATCAGTAAGCTTTTGTAATGCTGTATACAAATACGTCCCTCTGTATTTGCATAAAAAGTTCAGCTATTTTAAATTCCCTGCTTTTAAAAACCCACCATACAGGTTTTGACTGCTATATATTTCCCATAGGAATTCTCCCTATGAAGATCAAAATCCTAGTTTAGTATCAAAACATTTTTTGATTAATATGAAAAGATATGATTAAAAAAGTTCATATTTTTGTCATGCGCTTACTAACATTGTTAATTTCTTTGTCTGGCTCTGCAGGCGCAGCTGCAGCATTGATAAAGCACCATGCTCGCAACGTCACGCCGCACTTCTTTCCCATAGAAGAGACATTAATCGATCAGAGTCTCTGCGTTTTGACGCTTTGGACAAAACACAACGTATTTTCCGACCCTCCGACCTAATATATGGTGAGGTTTTGGGAAAAGGCTGTTTTGGACAAGCCATAAAGGTAAAGCAATGAATCTGGCTGGGCTGACTAATAGTCCAGTCATTTTAAGCCAAAATGGGGGTCAACCTGAACAAATTGCAACAGAAGCAAACTCAACTGATTTTTTTTTACTGTTATGTGTCAACAAGATTCAACAAGACATTTTCACCTGGCTAGACCTAATGTTTAGATCTGTTGTGGTATTTATGCAAATTAGCACATACATAATTAGATTATGCACCGTTTGTCCATGTTAACAAACAATTTAAAAAAACTTGTAATACAATTTTTGTTTGTCTTGATGTAAGTAATCAACTCAGTAATTTTCATGGTGATATCTAAAGGTTAAAATTTTTACCCAATTCAACTAAGAAAAAGAATGAATAGGCCTTGGGTATATTTGGGTCTTTTTCGAAACTTTCCCCTAATGGGATTCTTCGGGACTTTTTTTTTTCTTACTCAGAACATATTGAGGATACAAAATCAGTTGAGTTTGCTTCTGTTGCAATTTGTTCAACCTTTTTTTCATAAAATGACTGGACTATAATACATTTGAGATCACAAACTATTACCAGATTACAAAAAACTGCTTCCTTTGGGTTGTCAGGTGACACATTTGGAAACAGGCGAGGTCATGGTGATTAAGGAACTTCTTCAGTTTGATGATGAGACTCAGAAGACATTCCTGAAAGAGGTTTGTTGTAGTTCTTACTTTCTCAGACAGCTAAGCAGCAAATTGATTGTTTTCTAATAAAAACTTACTTGGCTCCAGGTCAAAGTAATGAGATGCCTGGAACATCCTAATGTCTTAAAATTCATCGGCATTCTCTACAAAGACAAACGGCTGAACCTGATCTCTGAGTATGTGCAAGGAGGAACGCTGAGGGACACCATCCAGAAGATGGTTTGATCTGTTTTTGTCTTTCCTGGATATACTTTCTTTGCATGAAGTCCATATGTTACTTGGCAAAAAGCATTTTCTTGTGGTTCTGAGTGAGTAAACTCATTTATGTGTCATAATTTAGGACTGGGATCACCCTTGGAAACTTAGAGTGAGCTATGCCAAGGACATTGCCGCTGGAATGGTACGTAATGAAGAGCGATGAGTGTTTGGAGAATAGTAGAGATCAAATGTGAAGAAAACATTGAGTTTTAAATGTACAAGCAGTACATTCCTATCCAACAATGCATGAAAAGAAATCTTTCTGTGGCATTACTTCTATCTTGTGCCCTATGCCTTATTTCTTTAATGTAAAGACATGTCTTGACTGGGAATACAAATCTGAAGCTAAAGTTTAGTTAGCATCCAAATATGAAAGCTGTTTTGCCATATCTGTAAGGGTTAATGCCCGACGAGGTGTCCATTGTCAGGTATTAATGGACGACGATGAGGCGTGAACCGTCCGACGCGCAGCGGAGGTCCATTAATACCTGACAATGGACACCTCGAAGGGCATTAACCCGCTTATACCATGGTCACTTGCCAAATAACACATTTTTAAAACATTAGTTTATATTTTAATTAGTTTTACAATCGAAATCTAAAGTTTTTACAAACAATAACTTGGTTTCCCTGGTTACGCCTGACGGTTTATTTAGCAACCGGAGATATTTATAGTCCGCTCAGCTAGTAGAACCCTTCAGTTTACTGCCTGTTGCTATGGTTACTCACAGCTGATGTAGCAGCGCATTTATTTATTAATTTCGAACGGTAAACAGTCAGTTTCACCAGAACTCCTTTACTAGGTGTCCTCTATCACTTTTTAATGGCCACCCTACAGCCAATCAGAATCGAGTATTCACCCAGACCATGGTATAAATACATATAATGTATGTCTATACATTAATTTGTTCTCTCTGTCCAATAAAGGCTTACCTACATTCAATGAATATCATCCATCGGGATCTGAACTCGCACAACTGCTTTGTTCGAAAGGTCAGAGTACATGTCAATACTCATAAACTGGAGCATGTCTTTAAACTAACTGAATTGTGTGACAGTACTAGTTTTCCTCACAGAACCAGACAGTGGTTGTTGCCGACTTTGGTTTGGCCCAGCTTGTGAAGGAAGAGAAGACGTCCTCTCCTGGACTAATGTCCAAATTGAACAAGCTTTGTCGTAAAAAGCGGTATACGGTGGTGGGGAACCCCTACTGGATGGCACCAGAAATGATCCACGGTATGAATCAGCTATCAAAGTAATAAGATCGACAGGGTAGAAATGACTCCATTTAATTGTGACTTTTTTTGTACATACTAAATAGTATTTCTTACCTGCAGGAAAAGTCTACGATGAAAACGTTGACATTTTCTCATTCGGGATTGTGCTTTGTGAGGTAGACTTATATATTTCCCTACTTTTAGTCGTCATTTTGATTTGAAAAATTGGCCTTTAACTGAAAATATATGTATATTTCCCATAACAGATTATCGGAAGAGTATATGCTGATCCGGATTACCTCCCTCGTACGCAGGAGTTTGGATTGAATGTGGATGAATTCCTGGAGCGCTTCTGGTTCAAAGAATGTCCTGAAGCTTTCTTTCCCATTGCAGTTCTGTGTTGTGCCTTGGAGGCTGAAAAACGGTGATTGTCAGTTACTAATCTGCATAACCCTAATACAAACTACATTTTATTTGCTGAAACATGGCATTTTTTTCGTATTCTTTTCTATAGTCCCATTTTTGCCAAATTAGAGGAGTGGCTGGAGAACCTCATTATGCACTTGGAGATGAGACTTCCTCTGATGTCGGAAGTGGATAAGATCCGCCAAGCATTTTGGGAGAACCACAGCCAGCCAAAACAAACTTATGGGATTCCTTCGAAACAAATGGACAACTCAGCGTTAGGCCGAAGCTGAGGCTTGGCATGCTTATATAGCAGACAACAGTATTTTCATTACAGTGACCCCACTTAAATATGAATGCCATTATATGCTTCTCTCAGTGAATTCACTTTTATGAGCCATTTTTTTTGCAATGCCTTTTACTCGTTTTGTCTTAATTTTGAAAAGAATATCTATTGTTTTATGATTTAAAACTTATTTTTGTGAAATGTTTTGCTTGATATGTTTGTGGTATAATAATTAATTAGAATAAATGTCATTTGATATTATGTTTTCTTATGTAATGCAAAGATATTCGTACATTTTAAAGTCCCCCTGTAGTCAATCATCAATCAGTAGATCACCAAAATGACATGTTTATCGGAGATCCATTTGTTGACGATGATTGCAAGGTAGTTTGTGATGTCAGAAACACCAGCAATTTCAAACCGCATTTTTGAGACTGTCTTTGGTTCACTGCAGATTTAAGGAGAAAATACTCAGCAATGGTGCTGACTTATGAGTTTACACATGGTTTGTCTTAAAGCACATTAATAAAACCACCACATAGACTGATAGACATACATAATATTAAAACCTTGATTTTCACCACAGGGGGACTTTAAGTCTCCAAATATTGGGGTCACTGCATACCGGTATGTTTTACAAGCTATTGGTTGTACAATCTGCTGCAATAATTTGATCTCAGACACAAAGGTGCTAGATTGTTTTTTGAGAACAGTATTATAAATTTAAGATAAAAAAAAATATTTTATAAAAATTAGCACAAGGATCTGTTATCTACTTTAATTGTCTTTTTGTTTATGTTTCTAAGTACGATTGTACATCTCATTTTAATTTATAATTTTTTTTTTCATTTATGTAGCTATGCCTAATTGTGTTACACGTGTCAGAAACTGTGAAAGTCCATGACGGAACGAATAAATTTCATGTTTTCATTTGATTTCGTTTGAGTCGACGGTTTAACGGTTCATTTCAGTCAACGAAACAGATGCAAGTAGGATCCTTTACAAGTAGGAAATAATACAATTATTTCATAAATCTACAATTATTTTACACATTTACCACTGTCTGTCGGACATTTTACAGCCGATAAACTATTATGTTGTTTTGAACTGTAACGTTAATTTGTAACGAGTTAAGTTGGTTGACGGGACCCTACGACAATTAACATGGTTTTGCTGCACTAACCATATAGTCCAGTCATTTTAAGCCAAAATTGGGGTCAACCTT
This sequence comes from Abramis brama, assembly GCF_963993115.1. Classification (NCBI taxonomy): domain Eukaryota; kingdom Metazoa; phylum Chordata; class Actinopteri; order Cypriniformes; family Leuciscidae; genus Abramis; species Abramis brama. The sequence goes on from NC_139977.1 coordinate 12,916,217, forward strand.
GAACAAATTGCAACAGAAGTAAACTCAACTGATTTTGTATCCTCAATATGTTCTGAGTAAGGAAAAAAAAGTCCCGAAGAATCCCATTAGGGGAAAGTTTCGAAAAAGACCCAAATAACGTATAGCAGCTACCCAAGGCCTAAGTTATACATACGCCTATTCATTCTTTTTCTTACGTGAATAGGGTAAAATTTTTAACCTTTAGATATCGCCATGAAAATTACTGAGTTGATTACTTACATCAAGACAAACAAAAATTGTATTACAAGTTTTTTTTAAATTGTTTGTTAACATGGACAAACGGTGCATAATCTAATTACGTATGTGCTAATTTGCATAAATACCACAACAGATCTAACGTAAACACTGGGTATAGCCAGGTGAAAATGTCTTGTTGAATCTTGTTGACACATAACGTTAACAGTAAAATACTTAATGTTAAGGTCTGAATGGAACCCATTGACATGAGCATTAATACATAGAGGCAGGAAGATACTTTAAACCAGCCTTTATTAATTATTATTGCAGAGATGGGGTTTGGGGCTGGGTCCGTGGGACTGTTTCTGGGGATTCACTTTTTATTTTGCCTACCTTTTGTCTTCTGCGTTCTTACCATTGTCTCCTGTTCTCCCCTCGGACTCGTCCCCCAGAAACAGTCCCACGGACCCAGCCCCAAACCCAATCTCTTAAAAATTAATAAAGGCTGGTTTCTAAAGTACTTCTTCCTGCCTCTATGTATTAATGCTCATATACATTATATATATATATATATATATATATATATATATATATATATATATATATATATATATACAATTTTTGTTCATCACAAGCTCATTCCTTTAGGCGAAACGGTATAAATAGTACTGCTAAATAGTACTGCCTTCACATGCTATCGGAAATTTCCTACATCCCACTTCTGAAGTCCTGATTACGAGTTCTTCTCATTACATTTGGACTTGAGAGGGCATATATGTTCAATTATCTTTAACTAGTTAGTCCAAGTGTATGCTGCACACTGGTGGTGGTTGAGAAGAGACCCCCTGATATGATTGTAAAGTGCTCCGGGTGTACAGTAGGCTAGGTTACATATGAAAGCGCTATATAAATGCCTCATTCTATTCATTCATTAAGTAGGAAGCTAGTTTACGATAATTCCGATAGCACGTGAAGGGAGCAAAAGCACAATAGCCTACTTATATCCATGACTATCCTTAAAGAATAATTCATTATAATGAAGTCAATAACAGTTCAACTTTCAATAAAAAACAATGATGCTGATTTAACCGGTGATACTGTTTGGATATCTAAATAAACATCTGGATATCAGGTTGATATACTTCATTACCTTAACTAGTCTTTATAAGAAATTAAAAACAATTTATGTCTCAGAGAGCCCAGATATAGAGCCAGGTACAGTAAAACATGAAGTTTCACGTAGCCTACATTTATTCTCTGACTGATGTATCACTAGGTTTTGATTTAGTCACAAGGTTATTAAATGAACTTGAAGGGGAAATAAGAGGTTAGCTAATTGTAATCACTGCATATTTTAAAACATCTATCATATCACCACAAACATAAAAACAGTAAAGTCTGACAGCGTCTTTAAAATCCACAGTGTCTATTAATCTTCTAGGCGGTTTACAGATTGAGGACATCAACCTTCAAGGTATCAATACATCTGTAAATGTTTATGTTTGTGATTCAAATAAATGTTCTTTAATCTTACAGCAAATTGCTGTTGTTATAGAGAATAAACACTGTATGCTATATAGTAAGTGTTGTCAAGGAAATGATTAATAATCATTAATATTATTATTGTTTCTATATCCCATGCCACATCATCTCACCATGAATATCTGCCTTAGTTGAGGAGGTAGGTCATATAATTGCATTAAAAAGCTTTAAAACGATTTAGGAATAAGTATGTACTCGGTGTGAGCTGTCAATCACCACATTCAATCGATCTGCCTTTCTGCTAGTTTTCCCTAGTGCTGGATGACTCTGGAATGGAGAGTCTCCACATGGATCCTGACACTTCTCTACTTGACTCCACTCAAGCAGAGGATGAAGATAAATGTTTCTTCTCATCCTCATCTCCTCATGAACAAAAGACTCTTCCCATTGATGAGAAATCACCTCTTAGACGCAAGGGCCCCTTTGACCCGTATGACTCCTCAGAGGTATAGTAACACACATGCTGCAGTGGCCAAAGTGTCTTATTTTGATCAAAAATACAGGAAAAAATAAATTGTGAAATAGTATTACACATTTAAAAAAGACGGATGATGTGATATATACCGTACAGATAATTTATTATTGTCCCTCCCAGGAATATGTTGGCGTTGTGACACTGCCGAACCAAGTCCGACAGAAAGCGGTGAAAAAAGGATTTGTGTTCAATCTGATGGTTGTTGGTAAGAAACACAAACTATACTGTTTTTGAAAGAAGTCTCACCAAGGCTGCATTTATTTGATCAAAAATACAGTAAAAAAAAAAAAGTTATATTTTGAGGTATTGTTACAATTTAAAATAACTGTTTTCTACTTTCATTACTCCAGTCTTCAGTGTCACATGATCCTTCAGAAATCATTAAAATATGCTGATTTGCTGTTCAAGAAACATTTATTATTATTATCAATGTTGAAAACAGTTGAAACGTTTGAAATGTTTAAGCAGTAAAAATTATTATTATTTTTTTTAAGTTTAAGTTTAAAATATTAATATAAATGTTTTCGTAACAATGTAAAAGTCTTTACAGTCTTTATGAACTCAATTTTAATCTTAAAATTATTTATTATTTTCATTATTATTGTTTAGGTGAGTCTGGCTTAGGCAAATCCACTCTTGTCAACAGCCTTTTCCTCACAAACCTCTATACGGACAGATGCATGCCTGATGTTTCAGGTACACTTAACATTACTCAACAACAATTGTATTCATTCTACTTATAAAAGCAGTGCTGAATTAATTAAGGACAAGGCATCCAAAACTCATGCAGAGAAGATCTGTTGTGAAATGCATCCATTTCTGTCTCACAGAGAAGATAGCTCGGACAGTGTCAATAACAAAGAGCACCGTAGACATTGTTGAAGAGGGAGTAAATCTAAGGCTCACTGTTATCGACACCCCTGGATTTGGAGATGCCATTAATAATAATGAAAGGTACTTAAGTGTTAAAGTTGCACTCAGTCATTTTTTGTTTATGTTGCACTTGTTGATATTGAATTTACATTTTATCAGGTTAAACTTTTGATTAATAATCACTCAAACCTGTATCTAAACCTCTCACCGTCGGTCGCGCACATCCGCCATGTTTTGTAGTTTTTAAATCTACCGGAAATAGTAGATCATCCACGGACTTTTGATATAGTTTTTTCAACATACTATGCTTTGGGACACACTTATTCTAATCTCACATACTATTTAGGATGGATAGTATGGACATTGGGATGCAGGTCTGTTCTGTGCAAGTGAGAAGAGTAAATGCTCACATTTAGTTCAGAACTACAAAAAGCGTCATGTTCACACAGCGCACACAACGCCTCTGCATTTGAATCACTATTTCTCTCAACATGGGGACAGGAGAGCTGTCAGTCAATACATTGTAAAACAAAGTAACTTGAGTTACTTATTTGAAAAAGTAACTTGGATATTTGTTTGTAAATTTAAAAGTAATGCATTACTTAACTAGTTACTTGAAAAAAAGTAATCTGATTACATAACTCACATAACTTGTAATGCTTTACCCCAACATTGGCTTCTGGCATAAAATTCAGGTCATCATGTGAGCTTTTATTAGGCTATGTGACTGTATTAATTTAAACATAGTTAAGTACTATTAATAATCATAATATTAATAATAAATGTGTTTTTTTTTTTTTAAATGAGGAAGCTATTCTTTAAAGGGGTCATATAATGCCATTTTTGTACAAGCTAATATGATTTGTAAAAGTTTGTAATATACTTTAAAAGGGGCTCTGTGTAGGTTTTTACTTAAACAAATCTTTAAGATAGAGTTTTCATTTGTACATGTATGAGCCAACCATGATGTAATAAAAAGAATGACACCTTGACTGTCCACCACGGTTGTTGCCTCTATCAGCCTGTAGGCTCAATTGTGTGTGGAGGAGTCGGGCCCGAATCAGCGCGAAAATTCACAAAATGTGACGTCATGCGCGTTCTCGTCTACTTGGGCTTACATCCGTACGGCACGGCAGCCATTATTAGTAAGTAGCGGCGCCATTAGCGCTTAGACGCCATTCTGCTCATAGACAGTGCTCCAGCGTATCAACAATGGCCGTGCCGGTCAGGAAAACATATAAGAAGATAAAAAAAAAAACACTGGATGGATTTTTATAATTTTATGATGGTTGTGTACAGGCACTGCCAACACACATTTCAGTACAATCAACTTGTAAAAGTGCATGTACCATTATATGACCCCTTTAAATATTTTGATGTATTTAGACATTGGTTTTGGTTACAGCTGGAAGGCTGCAGTTCATTATGTAGACCAGCAGATGGAGAAGTACCGCAGAGATGAGATCGGGCTGAACCGTAAAAACATAAGGGACAACAGAGTGCACTGCTGTTTGTACTTCATCTCACCTCATGGCCATGGGTAAGACATCTTCTCAACACAGGATTTCAGTAACCATAAACATATAGACTGAAGTCAGTTAACAGATGTCCTTTTGGCTGTCTCAGTCTCAAACCAATAGATGTGAACTTCATGAAGGCCCTGGATCAGAAGGTCAACATTGTGCCTGTGCTGGCTAAAGCAGACAGCCTCACTCCAAAAGAGACATGCAATTTGAAAGCCAAGGTGAGAATTAACATGTACTGAAAATCTGGGAAAGCCTACATGGATGTTTCAAAAAGTGTATCATATAGATATTTTGAGAACATGACTTTCAATGTCAACTACAACCACCAGATCTGCAATCTGTGATGTATTGCATTTGTTTCCATAGATTTTGAAAGAAATTGACCAATACAAAATCAAGATCTTCCAGGTCCCAGATTGTGATCATAATAATGATCCCTTCAGGCAGCAGGAAGTAGAGGTAAAGGTCACAGATTTTGCTTTTTGCTTTTTAAAAAGAAGTTCTTATTATGAAAATAAAAAGAGTAATTATTATGAGAATAACATACTTAAAAAAATTATTGGTTACTTAAAATTAAAACAAGATATATTATAGTTTCAATTTATATTAACTGCAATTTGTTGAACTTTGACCCACTTAAGAATAGGACTTAAGTCCATCTTTATATGTAATAATTACATAATTACTTCTATTGTTTTTGGTGAAATATGGTGAAATGTACTTTTAAACAAGCATTTATAGTAAACTAAAATATACATTAATGTAATTTCTATTGAAACTTGTGTCATGTGTTTAAATATATTTTTAATTACACATTTGTAATAATGAAGTTGCAATTTAATACATTTAAAATATATCTCCATTAAATGTAATATCGAATAATACACAACAGTCCTTTAATGTGTTAGTAAACACACATATATATATATAAGTGTACTTCTTTAAAGTTCAACAAAAGTTTATTAAAACATAATGATTTAAAGTTTTTATTTGACATATAAAGTGCACTTTTTAAAAGTGTGTGTCATGAAAGTGTACTCTCTTTAGTTATTTCATTAATATTATATTATCTGCACAGTTTTAAAAAATATACTTTTAAGATTTGACATTCAATACATAAGAGTACTTTTTCACAAAGGTTTAGCTTGTTGGCTTTTGTTATTTTATATAAACCTTTTGTGACAGCTCTACAATTTTTCCATGTCTTCTCATAGAGAAGTATGCCTTTTGCTGTTATTGGGAGTAATACAGTAGTAGAGAGAGATGGCAGAAGAGTTCGAGCCCGTGCCTATCCATGGGGGATTGCAGAGGGTATGTTCACTCGCACCATCAGATGTTACATTTATACTTGACATACATTTAAGATAACAGGAATAGATCACTCAAAAATGGAAATTATTTCATTGTGTCTGTCGTTATAATGTTGTTTCCAATCTGTATGAAATGTATGGAAGAAACTGTGAAGGATTACGCTGCTCTTTCCCATACAAAGAGGAAGAGACCTCATTTTTTATGTTCAAAATCTTGGAAAATAGCAGAGAGGTTGTATATGGTGGGTATACTGTATTTAACAACATACTATATGTGCTCTTTTCTCTCCAACAGTTGAGAATCCATCTCACAATGATTTTGTGCATCTGAGGAACATGTTGATCCGCACAAACATGCAGGACCTGAAACACACCACTCACTATGTGTTGTATGAGAACTATCGTATAAATTGCCTGTGCAAGAACCCGTGCTTGGTAAATAAAAAAAGAATCAAAAATTGTTTATCCTTTAGCACTGAGAGAATTTCATAAGCTTTTTAGTAATATTAACTTTAAAATTTTAAAATGTATAATTTTTTTTATTTTCATCAATAGGAGAACGTGTAAGGATTTGCCAGCTGGATTACAGAAGAGGACAACATGTGTCTCACGGAAACCCCTAGATGGAATGAATTACTGAGAAAAAAATAGTATATTTAAAAATTAAACTGTTGAATGTTGAAAGGAGGAGTGTAGCAAGTATCCTGCTAATGTACTAGGCCTGACAATTTACCAGCCAGTTACATTCATTTTAAAATGAATATTGTATATTTTCTAACACAAAATAAAAACATAACCATTACTCTGTCGAATGTTTGAGCTCTTTAAATTGCTTTGAGGTGTGTGACATTTTTTGCATATCTAAGGTCAATGAATAGATCTAGGTTAAGGCACACACACACAAAAAACTATGTAACTATAATCTGCATCTTTTTACTGCTTTTAACTTTAAATTGTGGGTTGAAAAACATAACTATCAATACTTTACAGTGGAAAGCAAATATTGTCTTGTTAATTTTATTATTTCACTCTAAATTACCTATATGGTAGCCTAATTCATACATAGGCCTTGTATTTTATAGAAAAGTTGCATACATTGTCAAATTATTAAACGTAAGATGTTTAACTTGCAAATCGAGTTTACTGTAGGCTATATATTCTTTTTTATATATTTCATAGTTTTACAGTGTAGCCTTAATCAGAAATAAATAATAAAATAAAAAGATCCCTTTATTTACCAAAAAGGTTATTTCATTTAAACTGCTGTACATTTACTATTTTTGCATTTGCTATGGCTACTAAAAGAAAACATGTCTTTTCATGGTTATAGCAATTATTTAAGTTGAACGCATTTATTGCTTAATCTAGTTGTTTCCGTTTTTCATTGTTTTTTATATTTTAAACGCAATATAATAATTATTATATTATACAGACAGACAAGCAAACGCTATGACGCAAACCAACGCATCTTCAAGCTGGCGTCGGCACCCAGTCGACCAATCAGAGCGCGACGTTTATAAGCGCGACGCAACTGAAACGCTCCCAGTGACTGCAAGTGAACGCGACGCCCAGCTCTCACTGATAATTGTACAGTTGGCCGTGCTGGTTTGTGTGTGCTGTAACTTTGATTTCCTCCGTATATCCTGAACGTTTAGCGTCAGGAAAGTTGCGTTAATTTAATTTTCTGTACTTTACAGATAAACTCCGCACCTACATTTTTTATTTAGGTAACGTTAAACATCAACCGCATTGACAAGTGGATGTTACTGGTCTGGTGAATGGAGCACCTGTCGTCGACCACCAACCGGTTCGTGAACGCGATGTACAGACAACGCGGTAAGGGCTTTTTAAAATACAAAGAGTTTATTTTCTAAATGATGGATTTGCAAATGTAGGTCAGAAACGCATCTGACTGATTTGGAACTTTAATATGGTCTCTTTCTCTCTGTTTACACTTTCATTGGCTCCAGATCCTGAGGTATGGATGCATAACTACTCATTTATGGAAGAAATGTAGTTTGAGTTGTAAGAAAACAATCCAACTGTGCCTGCAGCCACGACCCCCACTTCTCTAGCATCTTACTGGAGATCAGGGCATTAGTGTGAGGTCTTAATGTGTCTGGACTAATGAACAGTGACAGGCTGCTGGATGAATGCAGGTCACGTTGTTTGCATTAGATTAGAGACTGAGCGACTTCCGGTGTTGAAGCTTTGTTTATTTGTCAAACCTGTTGAGTGTATCCTGTAAAAAAAAATTGTAATTTTAACTGTAAAAGCAAAGTAAAACTTGTTAGTTGGTTAACAGTAAGTTCCCTTTCTATATACGTGGAAAAACGTGAAATATATCTAACCTTATATTTCATTTAATTTTACAGTAAAAATAAAATTGGAGCGTGACAGCCCCAGTTCACATTCACTTACGTTTTTAGGGTGAACAGATGATAAAGGCCACTTATGATTTTCTCTTATAATGCTTCCTATACACTTCAATTTAATGAAAGTAAATAGGGATTGGGTCTGTCAAGCTCTGAAATTAAAAAAAATAATAATTAAAAATGATAAAAACAAAATAAATAACATCAAATAAGATTACCAGTATGTTTCTTACACAAACTCTTTTAATTGATTTATTTTGGATATGTGGCTATAGATGGTTAATTAGATGGAAGAAATAAAAGGACTATCACAATTTATTATACAATTAAATACAAGAAAATAATACCAATCACAATTTAGTATAAAAACACATGCAAGAAAGATCACAATTCAGAAGCCCAATCACAATTCATTATGCAAGTATTACAACGATGACATAATTTTCTATATTTTTTAAACATTCAATGAAAGAATTTCCAATTTTAATCTTACATTTCATGGTGTATGAAGATCAAATAGATAGCTCTCCTAAAACTGAAGATACAATAGCCTACTGTTTTTTAAATTCATGTTGTCAGAGGTTCTCAGCTGGTCATCAAGGTCCACTTTCCTGCAGAGTTTATGCTGTGACCATTTACCTTTGACGCTGGGACTGATGTCACACTCGAGTTGACCGCGTTCCAGTACACTTGGTCAGAAAAACCGAGTGTACCTTTGTTGCGCTTGCTCTTTCAGAACACAAACACATAAAAAAAGCAGGATTTTACACAGTATGCCGAAGTATGATGTCTACAAGTAGAGGTTGGGATAGTATGTGCACCACTGAGTTTATTAAGACACACAGAAGTGCTATTAAACAATATATTACTATTGTTTCACTTCGAATGATGCGCTGAGCATCTATATTGGATTCTGAAGTCAGGGTTGTTGCACTTCCGCTGAGTTTCCCAGTCGCAACACTGACTTAAGTGTGCATTCCAGTTCAAAGTTCCTACTGGGAACTAGGAATCTCCCACTTCCAAGGACAAATGGAATGCACCATTAGGTCATTATTTAGAGTTGATCTAAACTGAAACTATAAAGTCATTTGTGTCCTACATCTGTAGTTGTCTAGTTTAGCCATAGGAGACTGTGAGGACGCTGAACTGGCCTATACCATGAGAGACCTGCCCCCTAGAGCCGGTCACACTTTCCCTGGGAGTGAGATGCCCATGATGGACCGGGAGCCCGACGGCAGCAGCCACCCTCACAACCCAGGGACGCCCACTTTCACACGACCACTGAGCAGAAGTCTTGAGTCGGAGTTAGTTCGCCGTGGCCAGCTCAGCTCCATGAGCTCTCTGGATTCTCCCATGAGCCCCTCTCGCCCGAAAAGTCCTTGGGGCAGATTTGACCCCTATGACTCTGCTGAGGTAATGTTGACTCAGGCTATTATATTGCTTGCTTCAAACTTGATTTTTTTTTTTAAAATCCATGTTTACCTATTTTGAAATCACATCACTATCTGAGATTTTTCCCTTTTTATAGGATCAAGATAAGGAATATGTTGGCTTTGCGACGCTGCCTAACCAAGTGCACAGGAAATCTGTGAAAAAGGGGTTCGCCTTTACTCTTATGGTGGCAGGTGAGGTCATCAGATGTCAAAGACCGATAGCCAAAGTAAAAGTTATATTTGATGTCCTATAATTTTGATCCTTTTGATGCTTCCAGGGGAGTCAGGTTTAGGGAAATCTACACTGGTCAACAGCCTCTTCCTCACAGACCTTTACAAAGACAGGAAGATGCTCAATGCTGAAGGTGAGAGTCGGGGTTATCGTTAACTGAAGCTAAAACTAGAAAAACATTTTCATTACTCGAAATAACAAAATGTTTATTTATTTACCTGAAATAAATCTGAAATAAAATAAAATATACATACTTAAAGGCAACAAGTGCTAAAATAATTGTAAAAATAAACTAAATCTTAATACAAACTGTATAGATTTTTTAGATAAATGACAAAAACACAACAAAATGACAAACTTTACTATTAAAAATGTAAACAGAAAATATAGAAATCTAATTCAAAATATTAACAAAATCTATAGTAGTATATCAATGATACTGAAATGAGACTGGTTAGAGCAATATTCTTCTGTAAAACCACATTTGTTGTTATATTTATAAGCATTATGTTATTTATTATTTATGTTCACACACATGATTTCTGAACAGTAATCTACCAGTAAATACTGTATGTGTGAAAAGGGCTTATGACTAGGCACGGTTAATTCAGGTTATAAAATGTCATATGATACACCCACCCAAAATTGACCTTTTCAATTTACCTTAAAAATACATTTCAAAAAGTTTTGAAAAAGATGTGTTCACTCGCATGTATTCAAGGTGTAAGGAAAATGCATTATGCATTTACTTGATGGTCGTTATCTAAATTTTTTCTTGAAAATATATATATTTTTTTTAAAGCCATATGAAACTAAAGCCGGGTGCACACTGTGCCATTTTGGGCACGATTTGGCCGTCTGAGACACATTTTGCAAATCCTAAAAGATTCCTCTGATCCTAGGCTAAAATCTAAAGTATTTGATTGTTAGTTTGACATGTTTGACAGCCAATTAATGACCGTTGCGATCAAGTTTTACCTCCGACAAAATTCTGGCAGTGTCAGAACAAGATTTGATTCTCAGTCCTGCAGTGTGACTTCTCCTACGACGACCGTCAAATTGTCTTCGTTTTTCAAGTAAAGCCGTGACCAAAATTAAGATTCGTTCGATTTAGATTCGTTCATCTTCGGAACACCAATGAAGATCTTTTTTATGAAATTTGTGAGCTTTCTCTCCCTTTATTGATAGCTACACAACTGACACTTTGACGCTTCAAAAAGTTCATAAAGAGATCATAAAATTAATCCATATGAATTGAGCGGAGACTCGATTGCTTTATATGATGAACAGATTTTATGTAGGCTTTTATTCACATATAAACAATGATCAGCGAACATAAACAGAAGCTCGACCGAACCTACTTGACACGCGAGAACAGACCTCATTGGTTCCTGCTGAAGCTCAAACGTGCTGCGTAACATGAGAATGAACCTCACTGGTTCTTGTGCGACAGTATTACGGGTTTGGAACGACATGAGGGTGAGTAATTAATGACGGAATTTTCACTCTATCAACTATCGTTTTTAATATTTGTCATTGACCCATTTGCAGAGCGGATCTCGCAGACAGTGGATATCACAAAACACACTGTGTCTATAGAGGAGAAAGGAGTCAAGCTGAGACTCACCATCGTGGACACGCCAGGATTCGGTGATGCTGTCAACAACACAGAGTGGTGGGTCTGCATTATTATTATAGTTAATGACACAGGAGTCATCTCTCTCAGAATAAATGTTTACTGTGTCATATTGTCTCTCAGTTACTCATGATGAGATTTGTTTTTGTGACTTTGGTGATGCAAAGTAATTATATCAAATACATTTGCTAATTTTCAACTTTTTAATGTTCATTGTAATAGCTGGAGGGCAGTTGAGGACTACATTGACCAGCAGTTTGAGCAGTACTTTCGTGACGAAAGCGGCCTCAACCGTAAGAACATTCAGGACAACCGTGTGCACTGCTGTCTCTACTTCATCTCACCTTTTGGCCACGGGTAACACTCCCTGACAAAACAAGTGGAAGTGCTTGTTATTCACAAGTAGAGATCGATAGTTTGACCACGAGTGTGAAAGATGTGTTGGCCAAGAGAATGCAAGTTTTTTGAGCGTGCATGTGCAAATGTGCTTCACACTAGCATAGTATATGTATATTCTCTATTTCTTAGGAGCCGTTTACAAGACACCATTTTCAACTAAAAACGGAAAACTTTGTATGCGTTTTGGTGTTTCATTTACACGACAATGGTGATTTGAGGGCCTGAAAATGCAAACTTTTGAAAACAGAAAAGTGCAAGTTTTTGACTTTTTGATGTCACGCGCATGCGTACTAAGTGTTCAGTCTATAGGTGTGTAGTGTTTCTTTTCAAAGTGACATCGCCAACTACTGGCCTAACAGCAGAATACAGCAATTTTAATCATTTTCACGGATCCTTGTGAACGGGGATTGTTTTGACAACGTTGTCATCTGTACACCGAAAACGCGAAGGAAAATCGTTTCAGTTTTTAGTACATCATTGTCGTGTAAACGGGACAGGGACGTTTTTCGATGTGTCTTTGTGTTCATACCCAAGCGGTTTTCACTGGTGATGCGGAACAGAAATACCCCGGTACACAAGGTGTAATAAGTTCTGTAATTGCAGAATCCTATTTGATCTGCAATTCCTCTCCATAACAACTCCCTCTTATCGAGATTTTTGTAGTCGCTGTGGCGTTTGTCTTAAAGTTCTTTGTGTTCAGACACCAAAGAGACCAGCAGCTCTACATTCATCTTGCCTCGTTGCATCTTCTTCTTCGTCTGCTTACTTCCTCTTCGTCGTCTCTATCAATGTGTGCTCGGCAAGACCGTTTTGTGCTTGAGTGCCACCAAGTACTGTAACGTCAACAGATCCAGGCACGTGAACAAAAACGCCAATCTCATTGATCGGCCAGTTTTTAGCAGGGTGCGTCAAACCAAAAAAAAACCTAACCTGAGGTTTTTTTTTTTTAAATTACGCTTTTACGCCTGGCGTTTGGTGTCGGTGTGCATACTCACATTGGCGCCCTTTGTTTAGTCATGAGGCGTTAATTGTCGGCGGTGTGCACAAGCCTTTATATCCTTCCTTGCACTAGCTTGTACTATTCTGGACAATGTTTGAAACTTTGTATTGTTAGCACTTCTCATGCTATTGTATGGAAGCTTGTTTCAGCCACGGAATAAAAAGTAATTGTGATTTATTTATTTTTTATTTTTTTTTATTTATTTATTTTTTTTTTTTTTATGTCACAATTTAAACTTTTTTCTCGCAGTTGCAAGTTTATATCACTCAATTGTGTCTGTATTTTTCGCAAATCCGAGTTCATATCTCACAATTCTGATAAAAAGTTGCGATTTACCTTTTTTATCTTTTATTTTATTGCCTCCCTAAGATGGATTGATGTTGTAATCCTCATTTGTAAGTCACTTTAGATAAAAGCATCTGCTAAATAAATAAATGTAGTACCCCGTGTGACGTAAGAGGGAAGCTGCGATTGAAGCAAACAACTGTAAATGGAGAAAAAATAGCAAAGTAGTCTTTAGATGCCATGTTTGCAAAAATCTGACATGAATTTAATCTCAAACTGATTAATTAGCAGAAGCTATTACGGTACTCCACCACCTACGCGATGTCATTAACGACAGTTCTATACTGTTGAACCAAAGTAGTTCAAACGATTGGTGTGCGATTAAAGTTACAAAGCTTTCAGGAAACAGTTGTGACTAGCTAGTTAATTTTTTTCAATGATGCATCGTACTACGATAACTAAGCAGCGAGATGCCTCATTGTAGGGGAATTATCTGAGAAATAAATGTAATTTTGTATTTTTTTTGAGAATTTTCATTGCCGTTTTCCAGATAACAGCATCACATGTTGTAGAACCTTTAACGATCAACCACTATTCACAATATAAATATAAATCTGGAGTTTTAACTCAACTTAATGACAGTGGCATTTTGTCCTGGAAATGTACCTCAGGAATCATGGGAGTGACTTTTTTATTTTTTTTTTTATTTTTTTTGTCTCAGTCTCAGACCGATGGATGTGGAGTTTATGAAGACGCTACATGAGAAGGTCAACATAGTGCCTGTGCTTGCCAAAGCAGACAGTCTCACTCCAGAAGAAGTCAGAAAAATTAAAATGAAGGTACGCACAATGTATAAAAATACTGGCTAGTGCATATTGTTACGACCCAGTCTAAGGTGAGGCCACAAAATGAAGTGGAAAAGACATCCAAAGATCCTTTGTACACTTTCATTTACAGGGTCGCAAGTGAAAGCACAACTTTAGGGGGGAGCAAAGGCCAAAACAACAAACAAACACCAAACAAACTCCTAACAGGAACAGCTAAATTCCCTACCAAAAGAATAAAATAAAAATACAATTTACTACTCTACCTCCCTAACAAAAAACGAGAGTAAACCGTATTTACAAAAGAAATGGCACCCACCCCCTACAGTAATATCTACAGTAATATACAAAAAGCAAAGAGGTTGCACACAACAGTCAAGCCAGCATGTATTTCAACAGGAAAGTAGTGATGGGCGTTTTACAAACACTTTTCATGAAGCTTCAAAACCTTTATAAATCTTTTGTTTCAAATCAGTGGTTTGGAGCGTGTATCAAACCGCCAAAGTCACGTGATTTCAGTAAGCGAGGCTTCGTGACGTCATAATCGTTTTAAAACTTTTTGAAATTTCAATGGTTCACCGCTGAGTGGCGATGATTTCTGTGAACCCATGAATCATGCGGATTACTGAGATCGCCCCCAAGCGGCAAACCATTGAACAAATGAGTTTTACCTGATCAGAGTTTTATACATTTGTACATGTTTTTATCAGACATTAGTATGATTAAAATTAATAATACTAGTTAATAGTCTCTTGTTGGCCTGTTTAACTGTGCAATCCATGGAACAAACAAAACAAGCCCTGAAAATTTATAAAAGAACACATTACACAGACACTTGATATTTAATCTTATTAGATGATTAGTTTAATGCATTTGATAGATTTTACTTTCAATAAAACATTTGCAATGGGTTTGTAAAATGGGTTTTTATGCATGTTTGGCCTGAGTTTTTGTTGCACTTCCATTGTTACGACCAGCAGGGGTCACCAGCGTGTGGAGTTTTGAACGTTGTGTGAACGCACAGTGAATCATTCTGCAAAGCAATTGGTTTAATTGGTTCAAAGCTTTGAAAAGCTTTGTTTCTCCCATCACTACAGGAAAGCCAGAAGTGTAACACACAGTAGCAAACACTCTAGCAAAAACACAACAGCAATTGACCAACAGGATGTCACAGGTTGACATCCTCTTCAGGCACTGCAGATCCTTTAATTGCTCCTAAAGCAAATCACACATTAACACTGTGTGTATATATATATATATATATATATATATATATATATATATATATATATATATATAATAGGGATGCACCGATATAAACATTTTGGCCGATACTGATAACTCTTTATATTTGAAAGCCGATGACCAATATATTTGCCGATAAATCTAAATCCTAATTTTTATAAAATTTTTGAGAGCCTGATTACAAAAACAAAAGTCTCACCATTTAAAGCTATGTTCCAAGCACACAATTATAATGTTCTCATTATAATTTTATGTAGGCTATATGACAGACTTGCGGTGCACATGTTGAACTTTACTGTATTTTCCTTTTTTCCAATCATATTTCAAGCAATTCAAAAACATCACAGAGAACAGTGTGGATCTCAAGTGTCTCAGCTGAAGGAAATAATCCATTATTTATCGGCTTTAATATTATCGGACAAATTTTCTTATCGGGCCAATAACGATAACATTGAAAATTATCATATATCGGCCAATACCGATACGGTGGCCAATATATCATGCATCCCTAATATATATATATATATATATATATATATATATATATATATATATATATATATATATATATATTAGGGATGCACAATATATATATCTCACAGTCACTGTGTGTTTGTTTTCTCTCTAGATTTGTGATGAGATGGAAAGATTCGACATCAACATCTACCAGTTCCCTGAGTGCGATTCAGACGAGGATGAGGAGATCAAACTTCAGCACCAGGAACTGAAGGTGACCCGACCCAGCTCCATATGTGCATCAAATTCTCCGTAACACTGACTTAATTGAAATGTGGCTTTACTTCTTTGTTACAGGACAGCATTCCTTTTGCTGTAATTGGCAGTAACGTCCAAGTTGAAAGCCAAGGCAGGCGCTTCAGAGGCCGTCAGTACCCCTGGGGTGTGGTGGAAGGTACTCGGACTCTGTTGCATTCATAATATTTCATTCATATACATTCAAACAATTAAGTGTCCCGGCAATTCATTTATGCAGTAGTAATCTTTACTAAATGCTCTTACCCGGATAAAAACAGTACACTCATGTAAAGCGTTATGTACTATATAGAAAATCTTGATTGTTAAAATCTTAAATAGCGATATATATTAAAAGTTGGATCCTACTTTACCTGCATACATACAGTATACTCGCGTACAGCAAAATACAGTTGTAATTAAAATTATTCAACCCCCATTGCAAATCTGGTTTCTTGGCAAAATGTACAGACTTTCAGTTGCTTGCAATGAACAAATCAAACAAAAGTAATTGAAATGCACAACAAATGATTCAAGTGGTTTCCCCAAATTCAACTGAAAATGCAACTTTTAATGACAGCAGCTTCTGGCAGCGTTTCTGAGGAATCTTAGCCCATTCCTCATAAGCAATGGCCTCCAGTTCAGTAATATCCTTCAAACCCCACTAGAGATTTTCTACGGGGTTCAAGTCAGGTGACTGATGGCCACTGTAGAATATTTCAGGACTTCTTCTGCAACCAAGCCTTGGTGGAATTTGAGATATGCTTGGGATCATTATCCTGTTGGAAGGTCCAATGACTCCCAATCTTCAGCTTCCTCACTGATGGCATGGCGTTTTCTCCTAGGATTTCCCGATACTTCAATGAATCCATCTTGCCCTCCACACACTGCAGGTTTCCAGTGCCAGAGGATGCAAAGCAGCCCCAGAGCATCACCGAGCACCACCATGCTGAACTGTAGACGGTGTTCTTTTCAGCCCATGCTTCATTCTTCTTCCTCCAGAGATACCACTGATCCATAGGGCCGAAAAGTTCCAGTTTTGTCTCATCGTTCCAAAAAGCAGAATCCCAAAACTTCTGTGGTTTATTTATGATTTTGAGCACTTTTCTTGTTCTATAGGGTCAGTAGTGGTGTACGTCTTGGAGTTCTGGCATGCGTTTAGTACGCGCCTTACTGTGCAAGCTGAAACCTCAGTGCCTGTTGCCACCAAGTCTTGCTGCAGGTCTTTTGCAGCCACTCGGGGGGTTTTCTGAACCTGTCTTCTCAGAAATCTGGTTGCAGCCGTTGATAGCATCCTTTTTCTGCCCCATCCGGGTAGTGTTACCAGGTAGCGAACTATGCTTCCAACAAATTTTTGCACTTAACTTTTTGGACCATTCTGTTGACTTAGCCATATTTCTAACATGCAGTCAAACATGACACTCATCAAACCTAGCCAGTTCAGATATTTCATGTGTTCTAGCTCTCAAGCACACCTGGGCTGAATCCAAAATCGCCCCCTAATCCCTCATTCACTATTCCCTACATTAGTCCACTAATACTGTTCACTTGAAGGAGTGGATGAAAATGAGTGAGTGATTTCGGACAGCCGTTGAGCGTACATCGGTCACACACTCGTTATTGCAGTGCAATGTGGGATTGAATAAGTGCACTCAATAGCGTCCACTACACTACAAATGGCTGTCCCCTCAAATAGCGCCATATTTAAGGGTATAGGGGGCGATTTTGGATTCAGCCATGGTGGACTAATGAAGCCCTTGATTAGTTGCATCAGGTGTGCTTGAGGCAACACCTGTTTTGCAGCTTTGTGCTGTTGAGGGATTCTATTCAGGGGGTTGAATAATTTTGAGACTGCAGAAGTCATAAAAAGTTGCATTTTCAGTTGAATTTGGGAAAGCTCAACACAACAAATGTTTCAAGTGGTTATTTCTATTACTTTTGTTTGTTCATTGCAAACAGCTGAAAGAATAATTTCAATATACTATATAGCAGATTGTTTATGTCGTCATAAAATATAAACTATTATTGCACAGCTCTGTATATAAAGTTGGATTATATATTATCGCATCCCCCTCTGTCACCTCATGTACCCCAGTTTGGGAATCACCGCTATAAGGCATAAAGATGATACGATATTATAACCATTAACATCATAATTTTCTATAAAGCAACTTTGAAACAATGTGTTTGTGAAAGGCGCTCTACAAATTTGGATTTGACTTGACTCTTGCAGTGGAAAACCCAGAACACTCCGACTTCCTGAAGCTGAGGAACATGTTGGTGCGCACACACATGCAAGACCTGAAGGACGTGACGCGGGAAACGCATTATGAGAATTATCGCGCTCAGTGCATCCAGAATATGACCCACATGGTGGTCAGGGAGAGGAAACGCAGGTCAGAGGATAAACGGACATCAGTCATCACTGAGTGCTTCCTGTGTGCTTTATCTTACTGTGTTTCATTGGTTGTGTTCATCCAGTCTGTGTAACCGGGTGAGAGCCAGCGCCTCAGACCTTCCTTTGCCTTTGGTGCCTGTGGACAGCAACACTGAGCGCCTTATTTGGGAGAAAGATGAGGAGGTAATACTGTTCTCTTTGTTTTTTTTTTATTAGACCATGCAGTGTCTTCATTCCCTTTGGAATGGATTCACTGGATGGATCTACTATTTTTGAAAAATACTAAGACAAAGAATAGGTATTATGTATTGATAACTATGTGGGATATTTGTACTTGAAATGAGTGTCACATGACCTGGGCTTTAGAGTAGCATATTAGCATACTACTTAGTATTATTCTATATAAAATATGGCAGATATAGAAAGGGTGTACAGAACCACGTCCCAATTATGGTCTCTAAACAAAACTCAAATTGAAAACCATTTCTATTTCAAAGGCACACTATGCACGATTTGTACCTTAAAGGGATAGTTCACCCAAAAATGAAAATGCTGTCATCATTTACTCTTCCTCAAGTTGTTCCAAACCGGTATGATTTCTTTTCTTCTGCTGAACACAAAAGAAGATTTGGACGCCGCTGGCAAAACCAGCAATGCAAGTTTGAGAGGTGGCGCCCCGCCAAATCTCGCGAGAATCACAACTTGCTTTGCGGCACGACGTCACATACATCAACATATGAAGCAGCCTCTATTGAAGACACTAGCACGCATTTCAGACGTGAATCATGGCAGAGTCGACGAAGAAAATGAAGAAAGCGCGGTCGGAAGAGTGCAGAGACGGCTCTGCGTGAGTGGTATTTACGACAGTAACGTTAAACAAGTACTCCACAGCGACTCTAGGGGGCGCTGTTTGAGAAAAACGGAAACTGCATAGTGTGCCTTTAATAATGTGTTTTTGACAGTCCGATTTGCATACTATATTCTGCAACAATAGAAGGTATGTTAGTATATTTCAGCACAGCCAATGTTTGAAGTCTTTCCTTCTGTTTAAACTTCCCTGATAATTGTTGGCAATTTTCCTTACAATTTTTTTTTTTTCCTTTTTCTTCTGCAGTTGCGGCGAATGCAGGAAGTTCTGGAAAGGATTCAGGAACAGATGCGTCATGGACATTAAGACAGACTTATCCATTAATTTAAATGTTTATGATTGAAATACAGTTAGAGATGTCAGAGGTTTTGCAGTGAATATAATATTAACTGTAAAATGTATGTTCTGTAAATGTAGGTGCTTGAAGGAATATGTCCTAAATTAGCCTTCAGAATCATCAGAAGTATGGGATGCATTTAAATAACTCATTATTTAGCTGACAAAAATACTTTATTTTATAATGTAAATATGAACAACTATTGTGGTACACAAGAAATAAGACCATTACAACTTGACTTGTAAATGTCATAAGATTTATTATGAATCGTCATTGTTTTTTTGTAGTAATCTAGCATATTTTTAATAAGTTTTATTACTATTTCAGTTAAACACGGTGGACAATTCGATCTTAATGCAGCCCAAAATGTACAGGCGATATATAACTTAAACTTTCTCCATAGGGAAAAATGCACAGTTTTTCATATATTTATATATAATATCAATGTAGAATGAGGTCTAACGGTCCCGTCCACATCATACAGTATGAAACATGGTCCCAAAAATGAAATAAGGAGAGGGATTAACATTTAAACAAACAAACAAACAAAAACTGCAATCTACATGCAAAACCAGGCATCAGTATAATCCTAAAATACATACACATATATGTGAATGCGTGCATATACCTCACATGTATACATACATCCATACACATATATAAAAAAAAAAAAAAACGAAAAACACACTAATAAATTTCACAAAGGTTAGGCTATTTTTTTGTTTGTTTGTTTTTAACTGAGTGTGAAGCACAGACTGGATCATTTCATCTTCACATCCCCCAAAAAGAAAAAGGAACAGAAGATCCAAACCTCGGATTTGCAGAAGGAAGAAGATGTTAAGAGCAGGAATCACAGTGTTCCGTTTGAAAGTGACAGTATAAAGCAACAACGTGGTGTAACTAACCATCGAGTTTACATTGGGAAACGGTGTGATGGCTACTTGTGCCGGTTAAACCAAGCGAGTGCACTGAGAATGACAGGTCGACTTTAAGAAGAGCACTGCTATTGGTAAAGGGGCTTTTTGTCATTGTTTGAAACAGAAAACAGGATGTTTTAACCTCCTAAAATGCTTGCAAACAAGCGCCTACAGTACTTAACGATAATTCACACAATCACGCATAAAAATCGCTGTGCATCGATGAGCGAAGGATGGGACACAACCTCACCGATCGCGCGCGCATCACAAGCATCTACGAACGTGCGCGCGGTGACTAAAATTTGATTTACGTACGTATTCTAAGACTTTGACGTTTTTCAACGTGTTGCTACAAGCACGAGGACATTGTTAAAGCTGCTGATTTAAAGAGGAAATGCCCGACATCTCGACGCGCTGTCACACGCCGTACGTAACATTTTTTTTAATAGTTTCAAACGTTAATCAAGTATTACTCGTTATTATGTTAAATATCTGAGCACTTGCTGGGAATTATAAATGCTTGAATGTACTTTCAAATACATGTCGGAATACAGGTCTTTCTCAGATGTTGAATTGTATATTAGTTAAGTTTTCTTTAACCCATTCGCCTCGACACTTTTAATGGGATGGTTCAGCCAAAAATTAAAATGTTGTCATCATTTACTCGCCCTCAAGTTGTTCCAAACCTGTATGAGTTTATTTCCTCTGCTTTCTTCATCCGTCAACTGTCTGTTTACCATCATTCTTTAAAATATATTCTTTTGTGTTCAGCAGAAGAAAGAAACTCATACAGGTTTTGAACAAGTTGAGGGTGAGTAAATGATGACACAATTAAAAACATTTGGGTAAACTATCCCTTTAAGACTGTTTCGTGAGCGCCAACAGATGTGTGTGACTGTAGGTCAGGTCATGACAGTCCTGTGCGCGTGCGCTTCATGTTCAGCAGAGTTGTTGCATTGCGTAGGCATCAGATGGCGCCAATGGGCTTGACTTGGGGCTTAGGCACTTACATTTGCTCGCAAGTCAAAGACACTTCGAGGAATCCCATTTTTCAGAAGTCTGAATGTACCTGTTTTTTTTGTTTATTCAAAGCCCCGTTTGAAGAGTTTTAAAAGCCCCTAAAAATATGGTTACACAGTAAACGTTTGGTTTTTTTTCTCCTCGTGCTTCCAGTATTGACCTTTAAGCACTCGTCTGTGGAATTTTTTGGTGAATGAATGTAAAGCGTGAGAATTTGCATACAGAAAAAAGGATAGGAGGAAAAGAGAAGAAAAAATTGATTTGTTTTAGCACTCCACTCTCACATTACTAAAGACTGACACCCAATGTCTTCGAATTTAGCTAAGCAAGTGCATTACATGTATTTCATTCCAACGCTGCATGGCAAAAGACACGCAAGCCCCTTCTACACGTGAAAGAGGACACGCTCCGATCCTGAAAAGGTCCCGGCGTGTTTGAGCAACAGTAGTGAATTTCTGACTGGAATCTAGTCTCGTCGACTAGATCGCCGTCTATCTTGCTCTCGCTTTGTGAGACCTCCTTTCATTGAAGTCTTTCTGCGCACCCTCTCTTTTCTCTCAGGCCAGCTTTAGCGTGCTGACTGGAAAAGGAGGAACAGTTACCATAGTCACTGGATTGAGCACCGTCTGGCCCACCAGCCCAGTGTGATGGTGAGCGACCACGGCCGTGGGTTTCCCCACCATGGTGGCCTGCTGGCCCGTGACCGGTGTGCCGTTAACTTGAGCGTGAGTGTGCGGGTGGTGCGCCAACGTGTGCGTGATGTGTCCCATCATCGCCGGTTGTGAGACGGCCACCGACTGCGGGTAAATGGCTGCGGGGAGGTGGGCCACGGGATGCACGGTGATGTGTCCGATTGGCTGGCCGGCACTAGAGGGCGCAATATGCGCCAGATGTTTGGGCCCGGCTGGGATGACGTGATTGACGGCCTGGATGACGGACGCATGGGAGACGGAGGCGTGGGTGATGACTGTTTGCTGAGGAGGGGAGATGATGTGGGAAGGAGGCGCGGGAGCGATGGCTTGAGGGGTGATCACCGCTGCCTGGGGATGGCTGGGTGGGGTGGTGGGTTTGTGTTGTATGGAGATGTGCGTAGGGAGGATGGAGGGTGGAGGCATGGCAGGACGGGGCTCCGACGGCGCAGGCAGTTTAGGTGCAGAAGACGAGGGTGGAGAGGAGAGGATGTCGTCCTCTACGTCTTGGTCGAAGTTGTCTTCGCCCTCTGGAAAAAGAGGAAAATGATTTATGGTAATTAGATTTTACATCGTCTCTTACCCCCTCAGACACATTAAACTGAATCATATCAGGAAATGATATTTGATATACATGAGCATGAAATCATACTTTCACTTTCAGAAGAACAAATGTCCAGATTAATTGTACACATTATGAAAAACTAAGAGAAACTGTTTCTGGTGAAAGAAACCTCAACATAGGGGGACCTCAAAGGAAAGAACAAATATTTGAAATGTTTTATATTAATAACTTTTTTATTTGCATTTTTATTTAATTCTATGGGTCTGTTTCTGGTGCAAGACTTTTGCAATGATACAAAATATTCTATTTCAAGTTATTTTGAACTTTCTATTCATCAAAGAATCCTGACAAAAGTATAAAGGTTTCCACAAAAACACAAAGCAATAAGTTTGTCAAAATTCAGAAATGTTTCTTGAGCTGCAAATCAACATATTAGAATGATATCTGAAGGATCTTGTGACAGTTTACATGTATTGTAATCATACTATTAGCACAGTCGGAATAAAAAAAATAAAAAAATCACATGTAACCACGTCAATCGGAATAAACTGGCCAAATTCAATTATTATTTCATTCGGATTATAAGGGGTGGTTTAAACCTTTTCTAATCCGATCGAGAGGACATGTAAAAACTTATGTAGATGGGAAGTTCTACGCATGTGCAATGACGTAGAAATGGCGTAATGATGCTCTAAACAAGCTGTTGTTGAATGAAGTGTCATAAATGACTGTTATGTCATATTAAAATTTTCCTTTCACTCAGCGTCTGTGAAGTGGAGCAGGACAACGTCCCATCAGTCCTTGTTACGGATTCTCATCCACAGACGGCTTGTTTTTGGTGCAGGAAGGGGTGTTTTTACTGCTTGATAAATATAAGCAGCACGGCACAACGGTTCATGTGCTCGTCGTCTCCTAATCAAGACCCGAAATAGATAAATATCTTGTCTGCTCGAAAACAAAGAAAAGGAGCAATTTAGGAGAATAGAAACTCAAAAAATCTATTCCGATTTTGAAGCTTGTGTCATATAAACCCGCACTTCATCCCGATCGATTTATTTAGCGGTCATGTAAACACTACGTTCGGATTCATCAATCGGAATGAATTTATTCCGATTGAAACGAAAGGTGTCCATGTAAACATATCTACTGATGTCTGCTGAAGTTCAGCTTTGCCATCACAGGAATAAAGTGTGATGGTCTGATTGTACCTGATGCAGTTGATGTGGAGGCCTGATCATCTTCAGGTTGGACAGTTTGTCGGAGTATCCTGTCGATCTCTATGACGTCTATACACTGGCTCAACTCGTTCTTCAGCTCTGCGAGTCTCTGCTGAGTGGCGATCTTCTCCCGTGCCAAGCGCTCCATCTCGTGCTCGTACTCCTTTTCTTTCCGCTTCAGTGTCTGAAAGAAACTTGACGTATTAGTCACTTTAATACTCGCATGAATCATATTTATTCATTGTACAAACACTCATCATCCCTCAATGAAACACATTTTCATTTCAGTATGACATTTCGTAATCAGCTGACAAACATGTTTTTAACAATTTACTGATGTCTGAACTTTTGAAATATTTCTGTGAATATTCATGCAGAATAAATGGAAACACGCTGGTCATTGGCAACCCTACTCTAGATATTCACCCATCCCACAACCCTACTCTTCTACAGGAAGTGCCATGGGATTTTTAATGACCACAGAGAGTCAGGACCTCGGTTTAACGTCTTGTCCGAAGGACGGTGCTTGTTAAAGGATAATTCCGGTATTTAGCACTTTGAGTCTCTTTTCTGGTTTGTTTTGGATGAACTAGAGTGGTGGACACAGAAATTTTGACGATGGGTCCTGTCTCGACTTTTTGACTCGTTTAGAATCGCCTTTGACCGCTTCAGAGCGGCTACGGGCATGCACGAACATGTCCTTAAAACAACCCTTAACGTTCGTTTTCAAAACTGTGCAACTCACCGAGTGGTTAGTGGTGTTCGTTGATGTTCCAAAACAAGTAGCGTAGCGAAATACAGTTTCTGTCGTGTTTTATTTGGCATTTTGTAAAATCCCATTGATTTCTGCTGGAGGACTCATTGCTCGTTGATATTACTGCGCTACCGGAAATGGAAAAGACACTTCAGACTCAAATATCGAGCGGAAGTTTATACGCGGTTGTGAGTTATCTGAAAAAATAGTTTCACTATAGCAAATAACACGGATTGAAATCATACATTGCGCAGATATATTTGTTTTTAATCATCACCGAACACCACTAACCACTCGGTGAGTTGCACAGTTTTGAAAACGAACGTTAAGGGTTGTTTTAAGGACATGTTCGTAGCCAGCCGCTCTGAAGCGGTCAAAGGCGATTCTAAACGAGTCAAAAAGTCGAGACAGGACCCATCGTCAAAATTTGTGTCCACCACTCTAGTTCATCCAAAACAAACCAGAAAAGAGACTCAAAGTGCTAAATACCGGAATTATCCTTTAAGGCCCTGATATACTTAAAGCAAAACTTTTTTGCCATTTCCAGGCATCGTACTTTAACAAACTCCTCCTGGAGTTTTAATCGGATCATCTTCAAATTTGGTGGGTGTAATCTTAAGGCCCTTGCGATGCTGAATTGTGAAGATCTTGAGTTTTCGTCAAAGAGCATGTCCTCGGCGGCCTGACAAATTCCGATGTTTCGCCATGAAACAGGAAGTTGCTGTAACTCAGGCAAACAATGTCCAATCTGCCCCAAACTTCACACGTTCTGTCCTGAACGCCCCTATTCAGTTATAGTCATAGCGTCATCTGCTGGCAACAGGAAGTGATGTTTAACACTGTGATGCGCTATTAGCGACTTACTAAAATATGCCATTACGTCTACATGCCAAAATGTAGCTACAGTCATAACGCCTCCAGCTGGCAGCAGGAAGTGAGGCAAATACAAATGACTTTGACAAAGTTGTCCTATATTTACCTACTTAAATGCATATTATCCACAATGCTCTGTTTCCCTTTCATCGCAAACTTTTTTATAGTTTTAGTTTTAGCGAACTATGATAACCTTGGAAAGAAAGCCCAGTGAAGTCCACTTTGGACGGATGAAATGCACCTTAGATGTCAAAATAATTCTAAGGTGAACCTTTTTAAAACAGAGCAACAGTCTGAGGCCATAAGAGAAGATAAAAGGAAGGGATGTGGCAGTCACACAGGCAAACGGTTTGACCCACTTTTTGTGTTAGTCATCTGACCACGGGTCACCAAACCAGGCTAATGGGAACAAATTGTTTAGATATTTAAACCTTTGAAGAGGAACAGGTATGTCCATCCGCATTCAAGAAACGGTGCGTAAGAGAGGCCGGCTGTGCAAGAGCAGAACTGCTCCGTGACATCATATTCAACATATGTGCTCAAACGGTTTTAGGAAACAAACTGTCCACAGAGAAAAGCAGTTTACATAGCCCGCCCCATCTGTCAAAGCCCGGAGCATGTGACGGCTCCGACACGCTCACATCACTCAGTTTCCTCCGTCCCTCCCTCACCTATGCTCTTGCCAAAGAAACTGTGTGACAACATGGACATTTTGGCTCCCAATTAGCAGGAGCCCTGTAGAGTCACAGAGGACTGCGGTATAGAGGAACAGAGCAATGTGTCTGAGTGCTGAAGAACAAAGAGCAGAGAGACAGCGAGCGAGCATGCAGAGAGAGCGATTGTGCCGAGGTGGATGGTGGTTTCGTGCGTGTCTGGGATTATATAACCCACTGATACAGTATAAGGGAAAGTGAATGCGATTGGTGCAGTAGGTTGAGAGAGAGAGAGAGAGAGAGAGAGAGAGAGAGAGAGAGAGAGAGAGAGAGAGAGAGAGAGAGAGAGAGAGAGACTGTCCTAGTGAAGCCTGATCCAGGATTAGTCAGATTGGACTGTCTGGCCCTAAACCCCCTTCACACAGCAGGCCAACACACACACATGCACACACACACACACACAGCAGGCCAACACGCACGCATGCACACACACACACACACACACACAGACACTCACACACTCTCTCTCTCTCTCTCTCTCTCTCTCACATACACTCTCTCTCTCTCTCTCTCTCTCTCTCACACACACACACAGAAACACACACACACTTTACTCCAGTCTTCAGTGTCACATGATCCTTTAGAAATCATTCCAAAATGCTGATATGCTGCTCAAGAAACATTTATTATTATCATCAATGTTGAAATTATCATCAATGCTGCTTAATTTTTTGTCGAAACCATGATACATTTTTTGATTAATATAAATTTAAAAATAATGGCATTTATTTGAAATAGAAATCTTTCATAAGATTATAAATTTCTTTGTCACTTTTGATCAATTGAATGCGTCCTTGGTCAATAAAAGAATTAAATTAATTAAAAAAATCGTACTGATACTGAACGGTAGTGTATATATAATATATATGATTAATTTATCTCTACAATATCTACTGATACCAATAAATGAAAAAAAAAAAAAAAAAAAAAAATCTAATATCAGTAACTGATATTTTGCAGAAGTACAGTTTTTATGGCCAGTAAAATATATTTCGTCTCAAAGTGAATTTTAGAGTTTGCTTGTAATCATTATATGAATGTTAAAGCATTGGGGTGTTTTGTGGACTGAACTAAATACTGCTAGAAAAGATGCAAAATTGCACTCTAAACGAACAAATAGGACGAACATCAAATTAGAATGATGACAAAAATACCAGCAGTCACACAAAACTAACATTGCACGTGCTGTCATGATAGTCCTTGGAAATGTGACACTTCAGCTAGTGATGAAGCAGTACTGATGATATCAAACCCTGATGTGTGCTGACTGACCCCAGCCCAGTTTTGAACCCACTCCATCTTTTGTGTGCCGACTCGACATCCCTATGGACCAGATATTCAGGTCCCACTGGATATCACCACGGCAACAGCTGGAACCCGTTATGGTCTCCTTAGCAACAGAGCAGGGAAGAAGCAGCGTGGTGATGAGGAGAAGGTGTGATAGAGAGGCAAGGGCTAATGCGATTGGCTAATCCGATTGCTCTCGCACTCCCTCCCCTCCTTTCACATCTTCATGCTCCTCTTCCTTCGTGATTAGAAACACTCTCACCTGCTCAACGCTCACTGTCATCACGTGTAGTTTGAAGAAGAGATCGTCACATTACAAGTAACATCCAAACAAGGAAATAATACTGCGTGATGGAATCATATAAATTGGCTATTAAACATGCAATATTTCATTGTTTTTTATAGTAACGGTCAAAAGTTTGGAAACATTATTATTTTTTAATGTTATTGAAAGAAGTCTCTTATGCCCACCGAGCCTGCATTTATTTGATCAAAAATACAGAAAAAAACAGTAATATTGTGAAATGTTATTACAATTTAAAATAATGGTTTTCTATTTTAATATACTTTAAAATATAATTTGTTCCTATGATGCAAAGCTGAATTTTCAGCATCATTTCTCCGGTCTTCAGTGTCGCATGATCCTTCAGAAATCATTCTGATATGCTGATTTATTATCAATGTTGGAAACTTTTTTCAGGATTCATTGATGAATAAAAAGTTAAAAAAGGAACAGCATTTATTCAAAATAAATACAATTTTGTAAAAATATACGCTACCATTCAAAAGTTTGGGGTCAGTATTTTTTTCTTTCTTTTTCTTTAAAAGAAATGAATACTTTTATTCAGCAAGGATGTTAATTTTAATAAAGGTGATGGTAACGAAACATTGTTAGAAAAGATTTCTATTTTGAATAAACGCTGTTCTTTTTAACTTTTTATTCATCAAGGAATCCTGAAAAAGTGTACTTTTTCACAAAAGTTGTCAATGAATATTATGTCAATGAATAAATGTTATTTACTGTATTTACTAGGCGCTGCGATTCTCGTCCGGTGTGCGACCCCCCCTTAAGTGTTCTTCTCTCACAGTTTTGAGTGAATTTTCCTTGGCTTCATTTCAGAAATGTTCTGTATGTCATGAATGATTATTCATTATTTAGCTGCATCCTGTGTGTATCAGCATTACATCATATCAATTGGTCAAATAATGTGGAACATTTTTAATTTAGCATTGCCTAATCGCAAAACCCCAAACCAATACTGATGGGACCAGAACATCATTGCATTGCAGCTGTGATCTGATCATGTAATTTCTAATATCTTGTTTGAAAATTCAACACTCCCGTCCCTGTAATATTACACTATAACCAGTGGGCGTAAAAGAAGAGCGCTATGCCTGGTTAAACCCGCAGAAAGCATTTGACTGCATCCAGACCTCGATCTACAGACAGAGGAACCCCCTGCTGTTCCCTGACCACCAGTCTCCTTGGTTACAACGATCCACAGGACAAAAGAAAACAAACACGCAAGGCCACCGACTCAAACAATGGAGCGTAACCTACTTTTACAGACGTATGCCAAACAACACGTATCACACCCGTAATGAAACAGTCTATCAAGACGCGTTGTTTCATTTAAACAGCCTTGTTCGGCATGTGTGGTTCTGGCTTGAGCATGAAGGGTTGCCAGGTTTGCAACAAAACCAGCCCAAATGCTATTCAAAACCCCCCAATCACGGCCAAAACTAGCCCAATCGCATTCCGGGGGGTTCACTTGTATAAACCTTGATACTGGCTTATGTGTGTGGTCGCTTTAACCCGCAGACTAAAAAACAACTCGCACCAACAGTGTAAAAGTATCCAAATTCAGCGGGAAATCGCCAGACTTGGCAACACCGCTGAGCACGCTGAAGGGGGAGAGAGGGAGGAGGACAGCAGCTGACGTCACCGAGCTCGCGCTCGCCATGTGCTCATGTCTCACGTGGACGCGGGAGAGGGAGGGAGAGAGAGAGAGAGAGAGAGAGAGAGAGAGCGCTTGCAGATGAGAGTGGCGTGCAAGTGGGCGGACCACACTCCCTCGCTTGTGCTTATTGTGTCTTTATAACCATCGCCGGCTTCAGTTTTATAGCTTTTCAGATCATGTTAACTCAGGCATATCATTCATTAACAGGTCACCTTTCCGCCCACGCCATTATATTAATTGTCATGGCTGCAGTCTGCAAATAAAGTGATGGAGCGTGACCTTGACGCTTTTATGTCAGCAGTATCTACGTCAGTCTTAATGTTCTGATCCGGGCAAAATGATATGCACTTTAGCACCTTAACAAAGGGAAATATAATGTTATGTTGATCCACATTCTGTGACTGACCATCAAACTTAATTTTAATGTGCAAAATGTTTTGTAAAATAAAAATAAATCAAGGATTTTATCCTCTCAGGAATCCGAACTGAGATTTTTAACATCAGATGTTGAACATCAGGCAATGAAAAACCAGATGGATAGAGAAACAGCCAAATGGAAACAAAGTAAGAAAAGAACAGGGGAACAGGGTAAAGAAAAGATATAATGAGCCCACACTGAGAAGAATTCGACCCAGGATGTTTTGGCAGATGCACATGACACCATTCTGCCAGTAAAGTATGTGCAGAGAAGTGGATGTGGGTGGGAGGGTGAGAACAAGAGGATAAGGAGGAAACGGTCCACAAATCCCCATCTTGTGACCTATTCCCAACACGTTTTACAATTACAAGTTATTAGTTATCATACAATATGCTTAAGGATTAAACTATTTTATGAATTCAAGTTGACGTCTAACTTGTTTTAATTTTGGTCAGAGGAAAAACAGGCGCGATCAAAACTCCATCATCACATTTAAACATTAACTTTTACAAGCAGACATAACAGTCCACATCGGTTATCCAGCAAATGGCATAAAGCATTCGATGTGTGTTTCTAGGTGAACCTCATAAAAACATGACTGGTTCATCAAATATAAAAAAATAAATAAAATAAAAAAAACCAATAATATATATATATATTTATATTAGGGCTGTCAAGTGATTGGAAATTTTTATCAAATTAATAACATGATGTGCAGATTAATTTGTCTCATTAATTACACATTAAAGCTGCAGTCCGTAGTTTTTCCTCTTTGTCGCCATCTCTGTTAGAAATCTGCAATTGCAGTTATTCGCGGAATTATCAACTTTACATGGGTTGTGCCTCGGCACGGTACGGCACGGATGAATCCAATGTTTTGAGGAGAATGTGCGGCTGTCAGTCGCCGTGCCGGTGTGGAAACTGTCATTCGCAATCACAGATTATACTTTCTGGAAGTATGACCAACATAAGAATTTCAAAATGTCGTCTGAACAAGTAACTAACATCCACTTTTGTTCTGACCAACTAAGGGGAAAAAAAGCATTGCAGTAAATGGCGCTGATTAAATCTAACGATCACTTATCATATCACGTCAAACCGTGCAAATTATACTTTGTTCTCAAATTGATAATGTTAACAACATCAGCATTGCGTGACTACATTTAATGCCCTTCCAATATTTAGGGCCCAAGCCCTGAAAGGGCGAAGGCCCTATTGTTTTCGTAAGGATTATTATTATTATTTTTCTTACGACTATTCGTTTGAATGTAGATTTTTTGGATATTTCAGACTCTGCGTTTTTAGCTACTCCTCCTAAGTGGTTTATTTTATTCACACCAAACTTTTTCAACATGCTGAAAATACATTAAAGATGCTAAATTGTTAACGGATATTAAATATCTCAAACGGTGTTGCTATGGCGAGGGATTAAAGGAATTTCAAAAAAGGAAACACTAAAAGCCTCATATCTTCTAAAAATGTAATATATATATATATATATATATATAAATATAGCTGCGAGCAGCGATGGAGGGCCCAAGCCGTCGGCACCGCCCTGGTGCCTTTAGTGTAACTAAACGCACCAGGGTGGTGGTGCCACCGGCTTGGGCCCGCAATCGCTGCTTGCAGCTATATTTATTATTATTTTTCTGTCAACCTTTCGGGCACTTTTGGGGCCCTTAACGTGCTCGAAAACTCTTGAAACTTTGCACACGGGTCAGAACCTGCGGCCATCAGGGCCGGGCTGAAGCTGGTACCCAGCCCAACAGGAAGTCGGTTATTATACGTTGTTTGGAAAACGCATACAATGGAATGTGAAATACTCCTCCTAGGGAATTCATCCGATCGCCACCAAACTCGGTGTGAATGAAGTCAAGACATTGAGGATGAATTCTTGCGAACGGATTTTTGATATCTCGAACGGTTTGGCCGTGGCGAGGAAACGAATTTATGGCGAATAATGGGACACAGGAAGTGTGTTATAACTTCAGCATACATTAACTGATCTTGATGAAACTTCAGCAGTGTGTTCGTTGTAAGAGGCCGAGCACATGGATGTGACTATTGTGAGTTAAAGTTATAGCGCCACCAACTGGCAGCAGGAAGTTTGTCACTTTCAAAATGCTTTGAAATCACTCTCTTATTTTTACCCGATTTGCTTCAAACTTTATGTGTATAATGTAGACACACGGCAGATGTAGACCTGTGAAAGGATTATTGATATCTTAGATACTGTTGCCATGGCAACGCATCAAACTTTAATATTCTTTTTTGATGCTTTTGAGACTCTTAGCATGCTTGAAATTGGATGAAACTCGACAGACACATCACATTTATTAGCCAGTAGACATGTGCAAAGTTTCAGAAATGGGCGTGGCAGGGGGGCTCAACAGCGCCCCCTTGAACGGGGTCTGAAAATTGGTCCATATATCAAACACGCTTGCATGAATTAATATGAAACTCGGAACCCATATGGATCTCATCGGGCCGAACAAGCTCACAGCTATATTTATCCTTGTTTTCACATGGGCCCAGTTGCAGTCTCTTTTTTTCTGTAGCCACTCCGAAGTCCGAAGTCTTTTGCATTTTACAACGGGTGAATCTCCAGTTGTCACTGGTGATTGTCATTGGAATCTTTCTGGATCCGCCATCAAATTGATAAGTTTAATTATATCAAGTGCTGTGAGAAAAGGCTATAAATCTCCACCTCCAACATCCTCACATGCAACATGGCCTACTAGCCGAGACTCCTCCTTTATGTGTACAGATGTGACGTAATGACGCAAAGACATGCTCGAATTTCCCGTGGAAATCCAACAGTATCACTGGAGTTAAAAACATTATTACAAGTTTACCGGTTTGAATCGAGCTAAGGCAAGCAGAGTTTTGAACACTGGCTTGGTTATGTACTTGCTCAAAAAATTATTTTGGATAATTTTAACCCCAAAAAAGTTACGGACTGCAGCTTTAAATTTGGCTGAGAAAATCCCCAAAAGATAGTCATTATTGTGTTAAATGAGAAAAGTATTAAATAGACATAACAAAAAGTAGCTTTAGAAAGACATTTTTTTTTTGATTCAACTGAATTTATTACACCTTTTAGGCTACAACGGCCATGATATTTTCAGAATATACTCTGAATTGGTATTTAGATTTACAGAGCAAAACAGTTTTGTTTAGCAATATTCTTCAAAATGTCTTCTTTAACGTTCTTCTATTACGATTCGCGTGATATTGCAGTCGTTGCACGTGGGATATTGCTTAACTATATCACATATAAATATAAGACAAATGAGAGAACATTTTTGCCCTGATATCTTGAATTTTAGGGCCATTTATAACTGCATTATATAGGCTCCATTAGGCAGTGAGTTGTTGCCCTGCATCATGTTCGTAACCAATCAACTGATTGAAATGTAAAATGGCCTACATATGGCTGAGGCGGGTGCGTTAAATCATTTTAATCGCGTTATTTTTCCCATAATTCATTTAATTAACGTGTTAAATCGACAGCCCAAATATACATATATATACACACACACACACACACATGCACATTGAATGCACATAACATCCTTGTTTTATAGCACACACATTCAATTCCATCTTTGACTTACCTGGATGTAGCGGAGGGCACTCCTCAGGACACTCAAATTGGAAGTTTTCTTTTCATCCACATTAGGAACGTTCTTCTTGAGGGTGTCAAAACATTCTTTTAGATGTGCTCGTCTGTGACAGAAAGAAAAGCACTAATCATTTTTTTTTTGTGCAAAGCAAGTGAGAGTTTTAACAGCAATGAGGTTACCAGTAGGGCAAAGGCCTTCAAGCCAATAAAATCGACCAAAGGTTAATGTATCTGTGATCAGTCCTGCAACCAAGCAACTTACATTAAGGCGACTGCACCTCAAACTCAATGAGTTCATATGCTCCACTTCCGTTTGTCGAAATGAATAAACACAAAAATGTAAACAGAAGTTCACCCACCTGTTCTTTTCCAGCTTGTTGTGAACTTCTCGAGTTCCAGCTCTGCAGGGAAAATATTAAATACGTTTCTACGCTGCATGTAAACTTTCATAAATCAACCCATTACATTTCATATCATGGTCTCTTGCACGCGTGTACAAATAAGTACTTCACTGCAAAAAAAAAAAAAAAAGTCTGTCATCGCTCACCCTCATGTCACTTCAAACACTTTTTTCTTCCAGGAAACACAAAAGATTGATCATGCAGCTCTAACACAAATAAAGACAGCATACACTAACCAGGGGTTGGTCAAGCTCCAAAAACAAAATATATAAAAGCAATATAAAAGTGGCCCTGATGCCAAATGATAGCTTCATGTGAACAACAGGGCAAAACTTCACTGAAAATCTTCCTCTCATCGGCACGTATGTGAGTCACGGATTAATAGAGTGACAGTTTATCACTTGCACATGTTTTGTCTCCACATTCAAGCATCATTCACCATTCCAGCGCAAGAAGAGGCAAAAGAGAACTCAATTCGGTTTTCACGTGCTGTTATTTGTGCGCACAGCCGCACGCACGCACACACACACACACACACACACACTCATGTACTTCCTCACCGAGCAGGGCTCATCAAGTTAGGAATAATTGACGACCAGCCGGTGAATTATTAAAAACATAATGCACACTCGAGGTTTAACATTACTGTAGCATTACCACCTCGGCATGCATTATTTTTCTAATAATTCACCGGCTGGTCGTCAATTATTCCTAACTTGATGAGCCCTGATCGGTGGCAGAATACATGAGTGTGTTTGGCATTGACAAACCTACCATTTTTGAAAATGTGTGAAAGAGATTTAAGTGCTGCAACAGCTTTTTATCTGTGATCTCAATGAATAATAAAAACATACTCATATTTCATTGTTTCTCACATGACACTATCATTAGCCTTCAGAATATAGTGGAGGCGGTGGGGGAGCCAGAGGGGTGTCAGGGTCCACTGGACACCCCTGACATGTGATTGGCCACCCCAAAATTGAAAGAAGCATTTATTTTGATGAGCGGTGGAGCGGCACACTGTTAGCCAGCAGTCACACTAGACTTTGAGAATGCAAAATTTCTTCGGACACTGCAATGGTCGTGATATGACGCCCTGCAGCGTCCTTTTATAAACATGAATTAAACATATAACAAATAGCAATACATTCAAACTGTAAAAATACAATCTACTCGACCTTACTGCAAAATAATCGTGCTTTAATTCAGCCAAGGGGTGAAGCCATGACATATGGATCTTCTACTGGTCACACGTCTTCACGTGATGCGGATTCGCAGGTCAGAGTTCACCAAACTTGAACTTTGGATCGCAGCGAAATGCGAAACTTTTCGTATAAGCTTGCGTTTGCGGTCTGACGCATTCGCGTGAATATGAATGGAAGTCAATGGAAAGAAAAGTGTAGTGTGAGTGACTGCCCCTTTAATGTATTAATGCTGAATATTAAGATAATATTAACGTTAGCTAAAAGATACAGAATAATAAGAATAAAACGTGCTATGGGAACGCGTCCGGTGTGCATCACATCCGATTAGGTGTGAGTTTACCAAAGGGTTTAGGTTTCCTGAAACTCTTTTACGAATTTGAGTCACTGTGCAAGTGAACTTTTGCTCCATTAACAGACAGTTAATCAGATAAGAGAAATAAGAGTGTTCCAAATTTATCCGACCACACATTGTTCACACATCTGTGCTAGTAATGTCACAGTGTCATACTCAGAAGGTTTAGCTAATGTGGGGTAATGTGAATGTGAAGTAACACTTTTGGACCACACACTTCTATTTCTAATCAGAAATCGTGTGATTCATTCATGTTTTTGATTAGGCAAGTTAGGGTTACACACTAATTTTCTTTCTTGGTCTAGCCTTGGCCACCCCATGTATAAAACTCTTGTTCCACCACTGAGTTAAGGAGTCATTAAAACTAATTTTATTGTGCTTTTCTCCCAAATATCACTTCACAGAATAAATAACGTCATTTGGGTTTGGAATGACATGAGGGTGAGTAAATGCTGAAATCAGAAATCACAAATGCAGTTTGCATCCTGCAAACACAAAGCATGACCTCTGGGTCACCGTACAGGACAGCATCCTACTTTTCAAAATTGCAATCTCCCCCCAAAAAATAGCCAACCCAGTTTCATTCAGTTATGATTACATGATGTGTCTCCTACAATTTAATCTCCACTGCTTTGAAAAATCTCTTCAGCTTTCTTGTAGGTCTGCACGAATAATCGAAATCAAACAGAAATCGCGAAATGGCTTGGTGCAATATTCTGCAGTTTTCTGTAAAAATAAAAGTATTGTAATTTTACAGTTGTAATGTAAAATAAAATCATTATTATTATTGTATTATTTTTGTATATTATATAAAAATGTTTTTATTTTAGTAATATAACAGTATATTAGTAATAGTAAATACTTCTCATTTTCATTTTATTTTGTAATAATAATGATTCTTATTATTATAGTTATTATTTTATAGCCATACTGATATATAAACATATACACACACACATTATATATATATATATATATACATATATAAACACACTAGTGCTGTCAAATCTAACAAAAGTTTTTGTATATATATATTATTTATATGTATGCATGTGTGTGTACACACAATCATTTACGTATATGTATATATATATATATATATATTTATACACACACACACACACATACATACATACATATATATATATATACTGTATATATAGATAGTAATATATACGCATATATATATTAGACAAAAACTTCTATGTCAGATGTGATTAATCACAATTAATATATTTGAAAGCACTAATATATACACAGTATATACAGTGAGGAAAATAAGTATTTGAACACCCTGCTATTTTGCAAGTTCTCCCACTTGGAAATCATGGAGGGGTCTGAAATTGTCATCGTAGGTGCATGTCCACTGTGAGAGACATAATCTAAAAAATAAAATCCAGAAATCACAATATATGATTTTTTAACTATTTATTTGTATGATACAGCTGCAAATAAGTATTTGAACACCTGTCTATCAGCTAGAATTCTGACACTCAAAGACCTGTTAGTCTGCCTTTAAAATGTCCACCTCCACTCCATTTATTATCCTAAATTAGATGCACCTGTTTGAGGTCGTTAGCTGCATAAAGACACCTGTCCACCCCATACAATCAGTAAGAATCCAACTACTAACATGGCCAAGACCAAAGAGCTGTCCAAAGACACTAGAGACAAAATTGTACACCTCCACAAGGCTGGAAAGGGCTACGGGGAAATTGCCAAGCAGCTTGGTGAAAAAAGGTCCACTGTTGGAGCAATCATTAGAAAATGGAAGAAGCTAAACATGACTGTCAATCTCCCTCGGACTGGGGCTCCATGCAAGATCTCACCTCGTGGGGTCTCAATGATCCTAAGAAAGGTGAGAAATCAGCCCAGAACTACACGGGAGGAGCTGGTCAATGACCTGAAAAGAGCTGGGACCACCGTTTCCAAGGTTACTGTTGGTAATACACTAAGACGTCATGGTTTGAAATCATGCATGGCACGGAAGGTTCCCCTGCTTAAACCAGCTCATGTCAAGGCCCGTCTTAAGTTTGCCAATGACCATTTGGATGATCCAGAGGAGTCATGGGAGAAAGTCATGTGGTCAGATGAGACCAAAATAGAACTTTTTGGTCATAATTCCACTAAACGTGTTTGGAGGAAGAAGAATGATGAGTACCATCCCAAGAACACCATCCCTACTGTGAAGCATGGGGGTGGTAGCATCATGCTTTGGGGGTGTTTTTCTGCACATGGGACAGGGCGACTGCACTGTATTAAGGAGAGGATGACCGGGGCCATGTATTGCGAGATTTTGGGGAACAACCTCCTTCCCTCAGTTAGAGCATTGAAGATGGGTCGAGGCTGGGTCTTCCAACATGACAATGACCCGAAGCACACAGCCAGGATAACCAAGGAGTGGCTCTGTAAGAAGCATATCAAGGTTCTGGCGTGGCCTAGCCAGTTTCCAGACCTAAACCCAATAGAGAATCTTTGGAGGGAGCTCAAACTCCGTGTTTCTCAGCGACAGCCCAGAAACCTGACTGATCTAGAGAAGATCTGTGTGGAGGAGTGGGCCAAAATCCCTCCTGCAGTGTGTGCAAACCTGGTGAAAAACTACAGGAAACGTTTGACCTCTGTAATTGCAAACAAAGGCTACTGTACCAAATATTAACACTGATTTTCTCAGGTGTTCAAATACTTATTTGCAGCTGTATCATACAAATAAATAGTTAAAAAATCATACATTGTGATTTCTGGATTTTTTTTTTTTGATTATGTCTCTCACAGTGGACATGCACCTACGATGACAATTTCAGACCCCTCCATGATTTCTAAGTGGGAGAACTTGCAAAATAGCAGGGTGTTCAAATACTTATTTTCCTCACTGTATAGTTAGATATATATCGTGCCGCTCTACTTTCTTGTATAAAACCACGAAGCATGGCTCACCCTCCAGGTCTCCTTTTCCCGTCCAGGTTGCGTGGATCTTCCACAGTGGCTCCATTAGTCCTGGGCGGTTGTCCTGCCTGAACCTGGGCCGGCGTGGGCTGAGGTTGGGGTGGCGCTGGCTGGGGCAGGAGGGTGTGTTGCTGTGGTGGGTGCTGGGCTGTGATGATGGGGGCTGGATACGACTGCAGCAGCGTCTGCGTCTGCTGTGGCTGCAGCTGTTTGGGACCGTTATTCGACGGAGACGAGCTGTTAGTTTCTGTTTTTACATGTGCAATCAAGTGACGATGTTGCTGCTGCTGTTGCTGAGGAGGGGAGTGGGCATCTTTGCCATTGGGGCTGAAGAGAGGGGCTGCTGGCGGGGACAGGGCCGTGGCCAACGAAGTGACCACTGGCATCGGAGAGACCGTGTGTAGGGACGAAGCAGTCTGAATGGGAAGGCCTGCAGGGTTGGCAGGGACCACCGGGATGGGAATGACAGCTATGGGAACAGGTGGTGGGAGGGGAGGGGGCGGGACCGGAGGGTGGTGCTGGTGCTGGCGGTGCGACCCGAGCCGCATGTCTTCTGCCCAGGTCACATGGTTGAGTTGGACAGTCTGGATAACAGGGGCGGAGAGCTTCTGCTCAGCCTCACGGGACAGCAGGGCCTTCTCTCTCTGCTGCTCTTCCTCTGTAGGAAAAAAATATATATATATGTTACGCACAAAAAAAGACAAAATGTAGAATAATTTGAGAATAATATCCACCTTTTTCCTAACAAGCCTACAGCATTTTAGATTATGGGAGGGGAGGCACTTCTGGTTTGGGGAAGTTCCACTCAAAAAGACTGAAACAAATCATTTCAAATCATAAGACTGCACTAAAAATAACCCTTATCCGTCAGTTTGACTGAATGAGCTGTAAAATGTCCTTTAACGTATATTTTCAGACGAGTATATAGATATATATAGAGTATATAGAGTATATTTTTACAATAATGTAACGCTTGGTATGATAATGTGAAATGGTATAACAAGAATATATGTAGTAAGACCTCTTTTCAGTCACTGCATGCTGATTATTTTCCCCCTTTTTTATTCCACTGTAACAGTGTGAATAAACAACAACATATACTGTGCATTTGTGGTTTGCGCTCCCGATTTACTTCACGATATATCCCATGAATAATTCACTGGAATACACTAAGAATCTCTAATTTTTCTGCCCAAATCCTCACATCTCTTTTCGGGTTTGTTTTCACATGGATGCTTTAAAATGTAATCGTCTCCCTTTTTCACTTCTAATCCCTATTAGCAGTGTTTACTGGGATTTTTCTAAAGCGGGTAAATACAATATTTATTTTCTGTCAAAATGATGGATACCACTTTGAAATATTATCTCTCAATGTTCCAGTTAATGAACATTTTTGATTAAGGCAACGTATGTTACATAAATATCACTGCTGCAGAAATCATCAAGCTTTTGGGGTTATTGTTGTAGTAATTTGAAAATCCTAATTATTATTATTTGCATAGCAAACCTTTTGCTGATTGTTTACAGTTTAACAGAAGTTACTCCATAATTCAGGAAATTATGCAAACTTTTGGGTGCTGTATAAAACTGGACTGGAAACTCTCAGTGAAGTAACTAAAAATACATATATATTTGCTTGAAGTGAACACTTTTTAATTCTGTAAAAATGAACTACAGTGAAAACACATCTACTGAATAAATTCCTAGATGCTCATTGCGCAATAAAAAACCCCCTATCAAGTCATGTGATCAGGGTTAGAGTTAGTATTTTGATTTCTCACATAAATTAAATTTGCTGCTTGAATGGAAACATAGTTATTCCAGAACAATATATCAGCCAGGCTTATTAGTGATTATAGGAAAATAACTTTTTCCAAAATCTACCAACACACATTGAAAAAAAACGATTTCTGATTTTCAGTCAATATTGTGTGAAATACTTATACACAAAATCGCAGAAATGAAAGAAAATCTAATCTGTGGTCATTAAATTGTATCATGTCAATTTCAATTAACCATTAAATAATTTAACCATGTTGGCCAACCACGATTTGCATTACTTTTGTTCTTGAGACTGTAAGAAATTACTTATCTACGTAAGAACAGACTATCACAGCATAATCTAAATTTTTTTATTTTTTTTTGCTCCAGGTCTCGTCTTACGGTTATTAATTTTCCATATGAAATTCACATTCATATCACCCTAATGTATTTGCCTGGTTCATTAATACCCTGAAGTAAATGGTCACAGCACAGATTTCAAAGGGTGTTTTTTAAACATTTATTATACAGCTATGATGGTAGTTCTGATTGACTTTTTTTTACATTTGAGCAAGAGGAGTAGAAACTAAACTATAGCCACAGCCCACAGCTAATACATAGACATAAGTAATGGAACTAATTAGTGCTTGTCTAAGCTCTGACTAAAAAGCTCTCAGGACTGTGAAATGTAAAATAATTATGAGAAGCTGCAGGCCAACAGAGACAATCCTGTGATTTAATACATCAAAACTGTGTACGCTATTCATCTAACCGGGCTCAAAGCCTGCAGTGTCCCTATAGTTTCCGTTTTAAACAGGAAAAGATGAAGATGAAGGGCACAGTAATTCATGACTCCGTGTCTAAATCGCATGGTGTATGTGAGCTAGCTGTCCTCTTAAAGAGCGCTCTGTCTCTTTAAGAGAGAAGCCCCAGTAAGAGTCTTGCCTGCTCTCCAGCTCTACACTGACATCACACAGCAGTCTGCAGGAGAAGCCAAGAGCTGCCGTGGGGAATCTGAAGCCGGGCCGCACCATCTGCAGCCGAAAATGCCACCATCACCGTACGATTTCCATGACTGATGGGTGGATCTATTGTTTAGCCCGGCCGATCCATATTCAGTTGCATCTGAGATCGATTTTTGAATTTTAATACGACAGGGGAGGAATTTGGGCTGCGGCCAAGTGTAATTTGCACTGCAAGGACTGGGCCTAGTTGTGGCCTAATGGTTAGAGAGTTGGACTTAACCCAAAGGTTACGACTGAGCAAGGCACCTAACCCCCAATCGCTCCCCAGGCGCCGCAGTGAATTGCTGGGTGTGTGTGTTCACTACTCACTGCTCTTAATAATAATAATGTGTGTGTGCACTAACTTGGATGGGTTAAATGACTGAGTATGGGACAAATTCTGAGTATGGGTCCACTTCCACTTCACTTCACTGTGCAACTTGTAACCAGCGAATGAAAGCATGCCGCAGACAAAGGGGTGACCTGATGCAAACCCAAACAGCAACATAGTGTCGGCCCAGACCCGGCCTAGATCTGGTACACGTGGGCC
This sequence comes from Abramis brama, assembly GCF_963993115.1. NCBI lineage: Eukaryota > Metazoa > Chordata > Actinopteri > Cypriniformes > Leuciscidae > Abramis > Abramis brama. The sequence continues at coordinate 12,958,178 of NC_139977.1, forward strand.
GACACTATATTGCTTGTCTAGGAAGCGTTCTTAAGGTTCAAACCATGATATGTGGGAATCCTCCTGCATCAGCAGAACTAATAATCCTGAGTGTAAAAATCATTTGCAGAATCCCTCAAAAATAAAAGAATACTGAGATCATGCACATTTCTCCATTATATAACGGGAGAGGAAAAATACATACTGAAATGGAATTTCCCTTGACATTTAAATGCATACAAATAAATAACCAGCAAGAAAGGAATCACAAACGCTTCAAGGGCACTACTGAAGTGAACTGTGTCATTGTGCAAACATTGTACAGCCGGGCTAATAAGCTCTCAACAGCTCATGAATATTTTGCTCTCCATAAGCAGCATGTAAAGCTCTTGAGACGTCAGGACACAGATGAGAGACTATGATGGTCCGCAGGCTTTAAGAGTGTGTGTTAGAAACATGGCATACTGTGTATTTAGGCTAATAAAGTTCCCTCACATCTAGTATACTGCAAAAGTCCCATTCTATTTTCACAGGCTAATGTGGAAATCATGACCGAATATTCTCAAACAAACTAGACCAGAATAGCGCAAAATATTTTAAGAGGCTTTTTATCAATTGCGTGAACTTTACTCGCATTAAAAGAAATCACCGCCTTCATTTTGAGCAATAAAATCAAATGCAAACATGACATTTGATTTAACAACAAACTTATCAACCTAACCTCAGTGTTAACTCATAGATAAGCAAGTGTGTGCTGGCTGGTAAAGGGCTCTTTTATAATTATGGGCAGCTTGGAAAAAAATAACATAAACATAACAAAAAATTTGTGTCTGAACAACTAGTTAAGGACCATTCATGTCTTTAACGCTATATATTAATTTCATTTATGTCTAGAGCAAGTGAAAGCTTAACCAGGTTTGACTGTATTAAAAAGGAAAGGAAATTCTCTTCGCTTTTATGCAAATAAAAGGGCTTTTTTTATAACGTTGGTCAGGAAATGTGGGGGATCATTTCCATTTCCTTCAACATGAAGCCCCACAGAGTGTCTTTAAAAGAGATTTAATAGGCCACATTTGAGATTGCATGCAATTTTCTACATCTGGTACAATGTCAAATATTGTGTAAGTGTATGCGAATTTTGTACATTTAAATAGAGCCTTTCAGGAGAAAGACCTTGCAGAGATGTTCAAAAATACGCCAACAACTGCACCTATTGTATACCAAGAAAATCAAACACAGTCTGCAAAGCTCTTACTTGGATTTGCATGTAAAATGCACATTATATAACTTCTGCATTGAGGGCGGGTGGCGTTGCCCTATTTTCTCCCCAGTTGTGACCTGGGGAGGGGGGGCTGTCTGGCGCGCACGTGGTCGAAGAGGGCGGTCTTTCAGCACGCGGTATTTGCTGTGGGTGTGGCTCTACTGACACGTCACCTCGAGAATGAAACAAAAAGCCCCCCGCTCTGTTTAAAGCGATAAGTACATCGCGACTATAATCTTACATCGCCTGCTTCATTGAATATCGGAATATAGTACTCTAACAACAAGCACAAATAGTTTAATCACGAGGAAGTGTAAAGGGAAAAGTAGGCTGGTCTTCAAAGTCATGAGTGAGATAACCACTCAGCAATGTCATTATGTAAAAAAAAAAAAAAAAAAAAAAAACCTTTGGTCTAATGCCACCGCCCAACGCATAAGAAACACGACATTCGCTACTTAGCTAGCCTGTTTCAATTGTAGCAATATTTGTAGCTGTAATTTTTAAATTTTACCCAAACAACATAAGTGCAACAATGTTTAACTTACGTTGTCTGACAAAATAAAACATAAATAAATAAATAAAAACGACGACCCGTGTACTGGGGTGAACGTACCCACCCACCGCAGCGCTATTGAGCGAGTATAGTAGCGCACTATATATAGCATGGATTTAACCCGGAAACCGAGTGAGCGAAATATGCCCTAGTCACCAAGACTGCACCCTACAAAGAGTGGAAACCCGTGAACATGACCACTGAAAAAGAGCTCTTATTCGCAATGCTTATAATAAGAAGCTGATTTGCAGGTGTTTTTTTTTTTTTTTTTCAATGTTGTAGTTATTTATCTTGACGTGAGCCGGCATGAAAATGCAATTTGCTGGGCAAAATCCCAAACAGTTCATGCGTATCTAATTTATCATGTAGATCTATGCAATCACCCAGTTCTTACCACGTGTAATCTGTTGTTGCTGGGCTTGCCACTCCAAATACCTGGCCGCCTCCAATAGAGTATCGATACTCATTTTGAATACCGATACAATAAGTTCCCGTTAAAATGTATGCAAGTCCCCGATACAGATATACGTGTTGGCTTAATCACAGTAAAATCCACTGGTTTCCAAAGACAGTCATAAGACATCCAGGGCGCTCCCGAAATTCATCAGACACACATTACTTCACTGGCAACAAGATGGCGATTGGAGTAACAGAAAACACAACAAGTCGAAAGGCATACCGTCCAGGGTCCGCCCTCGTCGTGCTACTCCTCCCTCATACTACCAGTGATTAAAAAGTAGGGCAGAACACGCTGTCACGATAAGCGATAGGATCAGGAATCCATGATGAACATAACATCGCAAATGACATCGAAATGTGTATATAAATGATCAAGACTTCGGGGTGAGATTTATGACACAATAGATGATGTGTAAATTGGTTTCCGGTCCCTTACTAGAACATAAAAGGAGGAAATAGTGTGAAACGTCTGTGGATTCCAGTTTCCGGGTTTTCGCGGTAGTCCTACCCTGCAGTGCATTAGCACATGTCGATGCGAGGGAACCAATGGGCGTGGAGAACAACAAGGCATGGTGTCTGTCCACATGGGCACCCGCTAAAGACTGAGCGAGGCTCATTTGCATGGCGAGACCGTGTACGGCAAGCCGCTTTACATTTATTCCTCTTTACTAGCATCTACTTTTGTGACTTAAGACTTGTATAGATACTACACTGTAAAAATGCTGGGTTAAAAATAATCATTTCTGGGTTATTTGACAACCCAGCGCTGGGTAAATATTAGACAGAAGTTAACATGCTGGGGTTAGTTTTATACATTAACCCATTTGCTGGGTTGTTTTTGACAGTGCTGAGTCAGTCAACCTATTGAAGATCGCCCTCGATGTGCACTTTTGCCGAGGCCGAATTAGTTTTTTTTTTACTTGTCGTATATAATGACAAGTCAAAATAACGACTTTATAGTTCAATTAAAAATCTTACTAGAAGGCCTAATTAAACATTTTCTAACAATTGGAATACACACTTTCTGATAAGATAGATTAGGCTAAATATATATATTTTTATTCAGTTAGTACTAGGAAACTATATGCTATTGCAATAAGAATGAAAAAGTAGTTAACTGAAAGAGATAGTAATCATTTTTGTTACTAGTACATTATGTTACTAGTTTTTAGTTTTAAGGAATACATGTGAGATTGGCTTGCCATAAAACGTGAGCATGCCTCGCTGTCTTGCTACCTGCCAATCATCCTGAACGAGTGTCTAAATGGTCACGCCCAGATCGTGGTTAGGCTTGTTAAAAGTGAATGTTCGCATACCTGCGAAAACAAAGTGCAAAAATCTCTGCGCCTTGGCTTTACAAAAGATTTTTATTTTGTATGCGGTAGTCGCACACCAGCATGTTTGTCTGGTGTGTGTTTGATTTGATCCTGCAATTACTAAAAGTTCTTGAGCAACCGAGGGCGCGGTGGAGCGACGCAGTCACGAGTGACGTAACTCAAATATTCAGCCCAGCTTGTTTAACAGGCCAGTTCTGTCACTGAATAAACACATTATGATTTTCGCAAAAATGTCTGAATATATTTATTAAGTAATTTAAAGAAGTAACAGCTTAAAGCAAAGGTATTAGCTACGAGTCAGATAAAACTTCATTCAGGTCTGGAAAGCTGTTCAGTATTTAAATATAATTATTTAAATTATATTTCATTTAAATTGTATATTCAAACACATCGTATGATTGCTTAAATAATGTTTTAATGCATATAAACATGAATACATTCAATACTGACCTCTGTATTACCTTGAAAGATGGTCTGAATTCATACGTTTCACAATATAAATATATTTCACAATATAAATACTTTTTAAAGGCACTTGTATTATTTAAGATTCAGTATTGTGAATAAACAAGCGTGTTTATGTGGTGCTGTAACCGCATTGTGGCTCGTGCCATGCTGACATCTCTATGAATGAGTGCTTGCATGGCAACAGACTGTGATTGGCTGATTTGTAGGGATACCCTAGATGACCAGCACACAGTCAGAGTGTCTCGGCCAATCAGCACTGAGCTCAGAGGTGCGTAAGACGAGCTAACACACGCACACACAAATACACACGTACAGACAGTCAACATTAAGTGCATGCCAGTGTTTCACACTCATAAACAGCAGATGCCGACACATGCAGCTCATGTATTAGACGGTACTGTCTTTGCTGACTATGCTCAGTATGCAGCACTGAGAGTCTACAGTCTAACTGCTATTCACAGCCCTTCCCATGAGCTATTGCAGGTTTGATGAAGATGATGATGAAGTGATGACTTTCTCCTCTGACCTCTGTAAGTCAACAGCATACAGAAAACATTTTAACCTCTCTGTTAGTGTGTTTGTATACTTTATATCTGATTTATATTTTATAATTATGTGAATTGAAAAGAAAATGAAAAGATATGCTGGTAAAAAATTTTTTTAGTATTATTTTTTTTTTACAAAGGATAAAGATAGAGCCTGTGAGATAAAGATAGAGCCATTTTTTTTATAGATATTATTTGTAGCCTTTTTAGTTAAATGGAGAAAATGCAGGTTAAGGTCCATTTTGACCCGTAAGAGATGGGCTACTTAAAAATGCATATAGTTTTTTGAATCGGAACCAAACTTTACAAATAAGCCCAATACTCTCAAAATACACATCATTAATTTATATATTTATTTTAAGAAGAGATATAACCATTCTTTGAAAACATTCCAGAGTAATATTTATGTTGTTTTTATGTTTTGTTAGAAAATATGTAGGTTTGATACATTTTGACAGTCATTAGTTATGTTTAAAAAAAAAAATACTGGTTAATACCAGTAATTCTCAGATAATGTTAAATTAAATTTCCCATGAATGTGACATTTCAAAGAATTTCTCAATTTTGTTTTAAATTAATGAAAAAGGAGTAAATGTACTAATAACAAGGTAATAACATGGTAGAATGTAAACCTTTAAAACCGTTGTGCATTCACTCATTAATGAGAAGTTATTGATCAGATACAATGTGGGGTTTAATTGAAAACATGTTATTTGTCTTTATAAGATAGGCTTATAAAGCTATAAGCTTACAAACGGATCCGGGAATGCAAAAGTCGTGTACAGATTTTTTAATGCAGGGTTAAAGAAAAGAGTCTGGAAGATTCTGTTTTTAATGTAAGAACTCCCTCTAGTGGTGAACTAGCTGAGAGATAGAGAATTTTTTTTACAGAACTGCTTTATAGATGAAATTAACTAATTTAATATTTGATCATCTTTACAACAGAACTGAATCAACACTGAACTGACAATAGCCAAAGAGCATCATTTTCCTCTTATTACTGTAAAGCTACTTTGAATCACTCCTTTACAGGTGAAATATTAGAGCAGGAAATGAAGACATTGGCTAAAATGTCACATGATGGCCATTGTGTATGTGCGGTCATGTGGTGTCTGTTACAAACACTGACCATCTCATTAGACTCCAGAGAGAGTCGAGTCTTCTGTCTCACTCACACACACACACACACACACACACACACACACACACAGTTGCCAGGATACAGGAGCTGCCTTCTACATGTCTGATGTAGTGGGCTGAAATAGAGAATATCCTCAACACTGGGGATGTAATGAGGCCTAAAAAAAACCTAAACATTATAATAGTGTTGTCTTTCTACAGCTCTCTCTCTCTCTCTTAGAAACATTGTAAGTGTATATGAAGAAGTTTCTTCAAATAAAGAAGAATATGAAATGTGCCATGCGGCATCACCCACTGTTTCCATGGAAACCAGTGTTCCTGGCACCAGCGTGTAGAAGTTTCTCAGGCAGGGCATCATCAGATGTGCACGTCACTGGCGCCGATCAAAGGCTGACGCAACACAATCAGTGCCTGGATTAAGCCTACAAAACATTCAATGGGCAGTCTCATTTAAAGAGCTTTGTTTGACAGGGTTTGGGCTTTAACTTATGAATGCTGCCTTAAGTTCTGGCTAATGTCTGAATATTAAATTATATTACTTCTGAGGATAAGTGGATTATTTATGTGGTCTTTTTTTTTTTTTTTTTTTGCTCTACTGCAAACCAAATGAATATGTACAGACACCAAAACAGAGCATTGTATTTTAAACCTGATCTAGAACCATGCATGTAGTACCATATTATGATGCATACATTGCAAAAAAAAAAAAAAAAAATATATATATATACACTAATAATAATTTGCCATTTCTTAAATTAGATATAAATTACTTTTTAATTAAAATTAATTTTAAAATAATTTGTTGTATTTGTACGCTTATTTTTAATTTTTCTCCTCAAATATTACTGAATAATGCTGAATTCCACCTGTTTTCCAGAAGAAAAAGCCAATATTAGGCCACAACTGTAAGAAAAACAACAACAACAACAGATGGGCTGATTTATATTTACAGATATTTTATTATTTTAATTATGTTGCAAACAATGACATCAAGATATACTGATGAACAATTATTTATTTATGTGAGTGCATGAGTGTGCATCAACAGTGAGACCACAAAAAGCAGAATGAAGTCCTCGATATTGGGGATTCTCAGTACATTAACAAGGCAGAGAAAGCGAATAGCTGGAGTCAGAGTCCGCTGTGTGCTCACAGACAGGAGTTGACGTCCACACACACACACACACACAGATTCTACATACACAGCTTTTGGGATGGCAGTGTTTGGGCATACATGACGCTGCGGACCAGCAAGCACAGCAAACTACTCACCACTGATGTAGTCTTATAAGATGCTAATTGTTGCCTTGCACGGCAGCCAGTGGAGAACGTTATAACCCTGCTCTTGTCTGTCTGCCCCAGGACGCCATCTTCCAATAAATGTGTTCGTAGGAAAACACATACACACCTTAATAGTTAACACAGAGCAGCCTATAGATATTGCACGTCGATCTACCATGGAGGTGTCACACGTCCTCAAACTCCACGAGGTCCAGGACAGCGAGTGTCTTCTTCAGCGACGCCATTCAAGAAAGACTAGATCGCTCGTCAGCACGAGGTGACTGAGCAGAACCACGGAGTACGTCAAAAAGTCTGTACGGGCGACATCTCCTGCACACAGGCGGAGCGGGCAAGCAGCAGAGTGACGGAGAAGCAATGAAAGCGCTATATCAAATGACGTCGAGTGGTTCGCCAGGAGGGGTTAATGAAACCTATGAACAAATGAAGCCATGTTTGAGAATGGCGAGGCAGAACGTGGGCGATCAAAGCTGGGAAATATAGTAGAGGTGCTAAATCAGAACGTGGAGGAGATGTAGCTGCATTTGTGTGAAGTGTTTTGTCCCATAGTCCTGAAAATGGAGAATGTGCACAATTAAGAATGAGTAAAATGGCACTTCACTTGCCCTCTATCAGTAAATAAAGTATATCAAGGCCCTCCATTACCAAGTTGTGGCGAAGGAGGGTGTCAGAATTATATTTTCTGTACAAAAAAAAACAATGTAAACCCTGTGTGAAACGCTATTGCCTCCAGGGACAAGTGCACTTTACTGATCCATGTCCTTATAAAAGAGATTCCCCTTCTCATATTGTGTTTTCTGCACTCCTTTTCTAACAGGACAGCATGTAGATTTGCCTAAACTGCTTCAAAAAAACGTGTTTTTAAATGGAAAAGGACTTCATGGATGAGCTTTGAATGTGAACTGAAGTTGCATCCTACCATTTAGCACTTCTAAAAGTGACGAATGTCAAACACGAGGGGAGAGCTGCGCATCCAGACGTTCGTACGGTGAAATTATGCCGCAGACCCCCCCCCCGGAACAGACACCTTAAGCGGTTCATCTTCGGTCAGTTTCAATTTTCTGTAAAGCAGAATGCGACAAACGTTCAAAGGAAAGTAAACGTAAAACGGTTTCGAGCGCCCTGTATCCTGAATTCCCCAAACAGCATCATTCTGCCTTCTGTTGATAAACGCTTGAGGCGAGAGCAGCACCCGTGCTCTGCATCCCTACCGTACTTTAGATGATGAGAAGCAAAAAATTTACAGTATACAAGTTTTGGATTCACCATGCAAGAATACTTGTTTGACTTTTTACTAACTTTTTTCTTCTTGTGAGTGTCTTGTGTAACATTTAATAAGCTCAAACTACATCCAGAGTAATTTACATAAAAGGACAATAGTAATTAGAAGAGAGCTGGATGAGGTGGTAACCATAGTAATGAGTGCATCCTGGGAGTGGCCAAAGTGGTGGTGCTGGGGGGAAAGGGAAGGGGCAGATCCTACGGCGTTCAGCGACATTCCCACACTTTGACCGTTTGATCTACACTTCCTGTCACCACGTAAGGAGAAGTCTTGTGGAAATCTGTGGAAGAAACGAGATGAAGTTAATTTAATGGATGAATATTGCATTGATGACAGTGTGATGGCACTTTCTGCTTGGCTTACCCAGAGAGGTAACAAAGTGTTCATGGGCACACAGGGTCTTCATGCAGCGCTTGTTCTTGTAGTCCCAGATGCGAAGGGTCTTGTCATCAGCACAGCTCACTACGAATCTCCCACCGGGATGGAACAGAACTCCACGCACCCAGTTGTCGTGGCCGACCTGAGAGAAGGCGAGAGGAGTAAAAGATGAATGAAGAGCCATATGATTCAGAAGATAGCGTGTCAAAATGACTATTCCCAAACTGAAAATGATAAGTTCATCCAAAAATGTAAAGTCTGCATTTAGTCACTCTCGTGTTGTTTTCGCACGTCACACAAGCATCTGAACGTCCGTGTTTAGGCTACTACAGTATGTGCGTTGTTGTAAATCTGTTCATCATATAAAGCCATCGTGTCTCTTCAGAAGACTTGGATTTAGATTAGACCACTCGATCAATTATTTTTACGATGCAGTTATGAATTTTTCTTTAAAGTTTTAGAGGAATGTACTTCAAGGGACAGAAATCTCTCAGGTTTCATAAAAAAATATCTTCATTTGTGTTAGGAAGATGAACAAAAATCTTATAGGATTGATACAACATGAGTACATGACAGAATTTACATTTTTGGGTGCATTATACTTTATAAATACAGTAAGCTGAGCCTTGGATAAAACTAACTCAATATTGCGAATCATATCGGCGCATTTTCATATCGCAATATCTCGATATGAAGATATATCGTTACACCCCTAGTTGCTAATATTTCATCAAACAATAAATCAAATACAGAGCAGTACTACATTATGATATGCACACTGATGGTTCAAAATAGTCTAATACTTTCTGTATTAAATACCAGAACACATTTGCTAAAATGCGCAATATAAAATGGAGCACACTGTGCTGCGTACTGCACCCTACAATGCAACTTCCCTTTTCCAGCATCAGAAATAAGCAGAAGCAGTTAGCTGCTACTTTTAACATCATGCAACTATAAAATGTCATGCTTTGGTAAATCATAAATATTACAAGTCAAAATTAGTTTATACTAAGATTTAGGATTTTTTTTTTTACATCAAATAATTATAATATTACTCACATTAATTATCATTTTGACTCATCTCATAATTACAACAAATTTTCACAGGCGAAATAGATATTTCATCAGGAATCCACATGATTCCACATGATTGAGGGCAAAAGATTTTCCCACACAGACTTTTTTTCGACATGTTCAAGTTGGCCAAGCAAATTCTTAGATCTTGGTCAACTGAACTGTGCTTTATACATCACAACACTACTGACAATAGACTTTTTGGTTGCACGTTATTTTACAGTATGTCCACTTACAGTGTACTTGCCCAAGAAAGTACTGGGTAATATAACTACATAGGTTTTAGGGGTAGGTTCAGGGTTAGTACCTAGTTATAACCCAGTTATTGTAATTACTCTAGTAAGTGCATGTTCATGGGGACTGTAAAATAAAGTGAGACTAAAGTACTGACTTTTTTTGCTAAATGCTAATGTGAGCGCAACTTTAGAATCTCATGATTTCAAATTGTCATAACTATACTATAACTTCTCATAAATTCAACACTTCATGTCATAATTATGATTTAACAAAGCATTATTTTATTTTTTGTGGTGGAAATGCTAATAATGCAAACCGGTTTTCAAAAGAGCAGCAAACAGTACATTTGTTTGCCATTCTGAACACAGACAGTGTGACTATAGATATGATACAATAATACTGCCTGAACTATAGCTCTACTCACCAGTGTCATAAGGCACATGCCAGTACTTATGTCCCACATTTTAATGGTCTTGTCTCTGGATCCAGATAACAGGAATGGCCCAGGCTTTCCACTCTTCTTGTTCTGCAAGAAGAGAGTTAACATGACAAATTATTAACAGAATTTCATGATGCAGAAAATGCAAAAATAGGCAGTAAAAATACCAGAAATCTGCCATCAACGAACACAATGTACCTCGGAGCCTGTAGCCTCAGATATGGTGGGGTGTGCGCTCTCAGGGGCCCAGGAGATGCACTCCACCACATGCTCGTGCTCCCGCAGCTCCGCCTTGCACTCCTTGGTGGCCACCACCCACACGCGCACCGTCTGGTCATTAGAGCAGCTGGCCAACAGGGTGCCGTCTTGATTGGGCCGGACCATACGCACCCACTCCCTGTGACCCGTGAACGTCTTCACACAGTAACTGAGACAAGACAGAGAGAATCATTATACATTCACACTCCCAGAATGTTTTGTATTGCTTTTAAATAAAAATGATCAATTATGTAATTGTTTCATTAAAAAAAAAAGTCCATAACCATTTCTTGAGGCAATACCATGGCAAACACTACAATGATATTCTGAGCTCAACATGTGACTCACTGAATTCCACGAAGAGTACAGTATTCAGCTCACAAAGTGCTGCATTATTACTCACCCAGTGGCCACTTCCCACATTTTCATGGTCTTATCCCTGGAAGCAGACACTATGTGATCGCCGTTGGGCATGATGGCAACCGACGACACATTGTGATCGTGTCCTGAGGATGGGAGGAAAATAGTTAGTTTGTTTCAAGCAACTGGATTTTTGACTTGCATAACATTTGCGTTGAGCAAAAAAAATAATTTGAATCTTGATTCTAAGGTTACTGACCGATGTAAAGGACAGGACTTAGGGCATATGATTAAAACAGGCACCTTTGTTATTTGAGTGAGAGATTAAAGCTGTCAGCCTGGTTAATCCTGCCCCCAAACAAACCTTTACCCATCCCCCCGGACCAACAGGTCCTGACTGAGTCTCAGAGACAGGATTCTCCAGCACACTAATAAGCTTAAAGCCTATATTGGAGGTGGATGCAGTCCACGGTGGGTCAAAGGCCCCACTAAATTTGAATAATTATGTGGTAGCAAATGCAGTAAAAGGGTACCGTGCATGGTCCTGATGCACTCGAAGCCCTGGAAGTCCCACAGTTTGATGGTCATATCTGCGGAGCAAGAAGCCAGCAGCTTTCCAGTCTGGTCAAAGGAGATGTCCTGCACTGAATCAGTGTGACCCTTCAGGGTCCGCTCGAAATCCCCAGCCTCGTAGTCCCAAACCTGCACAACAACACAAACATACACACTTTATTCTCAAAGTGATTTAAAATAATGTTGCCTAATGTTGAAAAACTGTTTTTGTAGCTTGAGTAAAACATCTGAGTGCTCTGGTACAGCACAGCAGAACAGCACATGGAATACATTTTTAAAATCAAACTACACCAATACAGTTCTGGACAAAACCCACAGCCAATAAAACTTACAATAAATAATAAAAATATAACAAAACAGAATTATTAGATTTACTGTGATGTTTGATAACTGATATAATTACTACTATGAATACTATACATAGCATTTTTCCAATTTGTTTTTCTAAATATACACTACCATTTAAACATTTGGGGTCGGAAATACTTTTTAATGTTTCTGAAAGAAGATTCTTATACTCACCAAGGCTGCAATTATTTGATAAAAAACAAACAGTAAAAACAAGTAATATTGTTAATTATAAAAAAATTCATTAAAATGAATTACAAATTTTATTTAAAAAATGTAATTTATTCCTGATTGCAAAGCTTCAGTGTCACATGATCCTTCTGAAATCATTCTAATATGCTGATTTTCTGCTCAAGAAATATTTATCATCATCAATGTTGAAAATGGTTGAGCTGCTTAATATTTTTGTGAAAACTGAAAATTTCCCCCCCAAGAATCTTTGATGAACAGAATTATTTTTTTTAACTGCATTTATCTGAAAAAAAAAAAAAAAAATCAAATAATTGTAAAAATGAAAGTGTTTACCTTTACTTTTGATCAATTTAACGTGTTGTTGCTTAATAAATAAAAAAAGATTTCTGATCCCAAACGTTTAAATGATAGTGTATATGGAATAATGAAAAGAATAAACAATGAGTGCACATAAGTGAACCATATTGGTCAGGACATGACTGTTTTTGCATAGTTCACACACAGTCTTAACGCAGTGCAGGATTTTCCCAAAAACAGAAAACTGCAGAGCGTCATTTACACAAGGCAAGTATTAACCCTGACTCATCAACTACTTTTTAGGACAACTAGAACAACCGAGCAGTTGTGCGAGCTCTATTTCACACTAGAGTGCCAATCTAGAATGTTAAAAGTACAGTGGCAAAGATGAATAGCAGGTTTTACATCCCGCACAGAAAGACTACACTGCTTCAACTACAACTGCAAATGGCAGCAGAGGTTAGACAACAAAGTACACTGAGGGGATTAAACCTAGGAGGAAAAGAAGGTGTGATGCAAAATGTCTCTAGCAGTCTAGCTGTGATAATTATTGGTGACCTATAGATCTTGACATGGGAAAAGGAACAAAGACAAGCATAAAGAAAAGCAGACCGAGAACGCTTAAAACTGCACTGCCTGGCGTCCAGAGAACCACTCACTGCGCCGTTGCCCTGGGAAACCAGAGCATCACGATTTCTCCATGGAGATAGGCAGTGACTCAGCAGAAAAGAATGAGAGCAGATGGATTTGAAAACTAAAATGTGGCACAAGAAAACATCCATATAGCATATGCATGCATACATCCTTGTACAGCCCATCAAAGTCAAAACATCTGATGCATAAAACAACAGAACCAAAAAAACACCTTTATAGTGGCGTCCTCTGAGGCGGAGACCATGAGGCTGAACACAGGGTGGAAGATGACGCGTGTGACAGGGCTTCTGTGACCGCTGAGGGCGTACTTCTCAGGCGGGCGTGGGATCCACTCTTTGGGGTCTCGTTTCTGTGCCACGGGGCCTCCTAAAGTGATCTCCTCCTTAGCTTCATTTAGTTTGGACTCCAACTCCATCACCTAACACAATACAGGAAAAATGGGGGTTAAAATGCTGTATATTTTGAAAAACAGACATCTGTGCAATCATTTTAACAATACTGCCTTGTTTTTATTTACTGTACTGACCTTTTTTTGTAATCTGATGACTGAAGTCCATTTCTTTTCCAAAAGGCCTGCATACTTCTTATCCAACTCCTCATTCTAAAATTATAAGTCAGAATGACAATGTGACATACTAACACATCAAATGGGAATGCCTTTTTTAATTTTAAATCTTAGTGTGAAAATGTGTTAATACCATATCTAACTCTGCCTCCTTCTTAAAAACAGAATATGCCTCTTCGTAGCCATTGGAGCGCAGATAATCTGCTATTGCTCGATTTCTGAAAGGCAAAGATGGGACTTTATTAGACAAAGAGATGTGTGATCGTGCAGTTCAGCCCTCATAAAAACTCCCAGACAGTATCAGTATGTGATCATCACCCAAGTGTCAACTTAACCAGAGGTCCCTGCTTCAAACTTTTGATTTTGTTAATATTTTTCTGTAGAAAGACGAATATAAATAGTGATGAAAGTCAAAACATTAAATGTCACAGATGTACATTTACGGAGTAATCCAATATTTTGTAGAGAGGGGTCGAAAGGACAATTTTCACCTGAGATTTGGAGCCAATTTAGAGGGGTGTAACACAGAGATTGGTAGGTCAATTAGTAAAATCTGTTGACTTCAGAAATCTTTGTTTCATTATATGCCAATGGTGACAGTTCAAATATGGCATATTTTGCCTCAAGTTTGCATGCCTGTAACTCAAGAAGTAATAAAAAAAATATCTTAATATTCTTTTAGATTCTGGTTCTTATCTTAAACTTTCCTTTTGGTATCTTCATTTTAAAGGCCCTCAATGGTTCAATCCCAGAGATATGGAGATCTTAATGCGGCTCTGAGTAAATTCTATAAATTTTCAGTGGTCAAAAACCAAATCTGGGTCACTTTACATACAGCGGATACTTTTTTTCTTTTACAGAGTTATATCTAAAGAACAAATAATGTTAAAACTAGGAATGTATCTAATTTTTTTCTATCAGCTCAACTGCATAGAACATACCTGTCTGAGTGACATACATATTATTTTTCTAAAGTGGTCATTCCTGTAACTCAAAGTATTCAAGATATCTTAATATTCTTCTAGATTCTCATTCTTCATTAACTTTTCTTTTGGAATCTTCCTTTTCAAGGCCCTATATAACTCAGTCCCATAGATATGGGGATCTCAAAGCGGCTTAATGTTCAAATTGTTGAATGTAGGCACATGTGGTCACATCAGTACACAACCATGCAAATGTTGTTGGGGACATCAAGACTCATTGGACGTGCAGACTGCACAGTGCAAAGTTTTGTGAGTGACAACAGAATTGAATCTGCTATATTATTGTTCAATTTACAGAATCCAGATATCAGTCCTGAAATACAACTGTGTAGTACAAAGAATGAAATTAAAGTGACCACTATCAGGGTTTCCGTTGTCCGGTAATTACCGGACATTGGCCGGGAAAAAAATGAAATGTCCGACAAAATTAAATCTCTCCGGTCAAATTGTCCGATTAAAATTGCCTTATAATCCCGCCCCCCTAACACAATCTGAATTTGAGAATAAGCCTAAAATGTATAAAGCAAAAATACACCGACCTTTGGCTATGTTATAAAGGAACAGGCTCTACCGTTTGAAAGTTATTAAACATTATTACATGGCTTGGTTGAATTCCAATGTGGAATGCGGTCTGTTATTTCTT
The DNA here is from genome assembly GCF_963993115.1 of Abramis brama. Classification (NCBI taxonomy): domain Eukaryota; kingdom Metazoa; phylum Chordata; class Actinopteri; order Cypriniformes; family Leuciscidae; genus Abramis; species Abramis brama. Next base: position 12,973,505 of record NC_139977.1, read on the forward strand.
GATATCAGACCGCTGCGAAGCACTAACGGCGCCAGGATTTTGATTGTAGGTCGGCCTCCAGAAAACTGGATGGGCCAGTTAAAATAAGCCAAAAAATAAAAAAATAAATAAAAACGGGTTCCCCTTCATCTCTGTTTCAGCGCTTTTCTGGGCACTGAGGACAGTGACTCAGTAGCCTACCTGAATTTAATGCGAAAAAAAACCAAAAAAAAACTTAAACAGGATTTTTTTTGTTGCTTTTTTAATACAATTACAATTTCATTTAATTTATTGTTTAATACAATTATAGGCCTATTATTTTTAGTTTATTAACAGCAACAACAGCTGTAAAGATGAAGTTGACGATCGCCATCTCTTTATGAACGCGCCTATAGAGAGAAATGCACATCATGGATTATATAATCAGAGAGTAACCTATTTCTTTTCGTTTTAAATTGCTAAAAAGACATTTCAAGCTTTCTTAAGATATATTTCATGTCTGTGAGGCCTACACTGAGTTTCGTTAAATTAGGATGAGATGCGCTCCCGTTCACGAGCAATGCAAGTGACCGCGCGGGCGCCTGCATGATTAGGCCTATCGTCTGCTATATTTGCTGCTTATTTATTAAATACAGGCAATTGGTTGATAAAAAAATTATTAAAATTAAGATACAATTTATACAAAATGAAATTCACTTCAAAAAAGTCTTTCTACAAAACCAAACTTAATGAAGTGGTCAAAATCATGTCTGACCCGCTCCATGTCTCTCGATATTGCGCATCCTATCCTACTCGTGCGGTTCACTTTTCATAATCAACATAAATAAAAAAATAACATTATAATATTTTAACAAATATTAAACTAAATGAGCTTATTTAATGGCTACAACACGTATAGTAGACCTAGACTCTCTATTTGTACAAATTGCTGCACATTCTTTTTATTCTGAATTTTGCACACATAAGTTGAAAGGCATTTGTTTGTGCATGCATAGCAAAACATATCTGCAACATTTATCAAGTTCACTGATAATTGTGCACGCATTTATTCATTATTATCTTAATGAATAATGAAACAAGGACGAACCATATAAACTGCGTTGTTTGTTTAGAATGAAATGGATCGCAAATAGATCCGAATGAAGAAACGTACAAAACCATAGTAGAAAATGGGTCTCGAGTGTTCCTGCAGAGAGGGGGTTCTCGCTGCAGAATCGGATCAAGACGAAGCAGCGAAGTCGCCTAACAAGGTTACGCGGCTTATGCGCATTGCAGGTTGTGGAGAGACACTGGGAAGTTCGCTTGAGTAAAAACAATAGGCTTCAGATATTCTATGTGGGGAAGGGGGATTGGTTTGTTAAACTATGAATGTGAAACCATAGTAAAAACAATTGGCGTTGATTGACGCCAATCGGACGTTCATGTTTTTTTTCCGTTTTTTTTATTTGAAAGTTAGGCTAATAAACATGTTGCATTCGGCCTGATTATGTCATTTTTTAAGTTACATAGCCTTCCTCCGGTTTTCCTCAACTTGACTAATTAAGAGGCGATATTTGACCGGCATATCATCAAAATGTCCGGAAAACGAAACCTCTGCCGGTCACTTTGACCGGCACCATTTTTTTCTAGCGGAAACTCTGACCACTATATTTAGCTGGAGTGTGTATTGTGGCCATTCTTTAGCATTTGTTTGTTAGTTAGCATATACAAACAAGTAAGTGTAAAGATTTTTAATTTAACCAGACCAGCTGGACATCAATTAACACTATTAAAAGAACTTAATCCGGACCTGTTTTTCACACAGCGAGAAACACAGTAGTGTTGACAGGTGGCAACAATTCGAAAGCAGAGGCTAAAAAATGCCTCTGCATGATTCACAATATTTTTAGCTTTATTTAACGTGCTATCTATTCTCTGTAATGTAATCCCTTACAGTTTATTTGCCATTGTTACCACTTTACTCACTGATTTGATAAATGTTTTGGTGATGCAATAATTGTTGCACTACATGGTTATAAAGAGTGCTCTTCCATCTCTTAATGAAAGTGGAGACCGGGGAAAAACCGGAGCAGGAAAGTAACCAAAACAGTGCCCTGGTTGTCATGGACACCTACCAGTGAGGATGGAAAAAGTCTCAAATGACACAGCAGGAACGGCCAAAATGGAAGACTGGGCACTTTCACTTAGGCTCAGTCTCGACACACACGCAGAGCCTCTCCTTTTATCCTCCTGTGCTTCATTATGTAAATGAGTCTTTCACCTCTTCAGATGATAGTGAATATTTCATTAGCTGAACAATGGGTTAAACTGAGGTAGTGACGTCAGCACCCTCGAGACTAGACTTAGTGACTTCTCTGAAGGAAACTGAACAGAACACAAGGATTCAAAAGAACAGACACCTGAAGATAGTCAAATGAACCAGACGTTGTTTCTTAATGGTGGCTTGGGAAAAACTTTTCCCCCAAACCTATCCTATCCTGAGCTGATGTCATATGCAGCAGACAGAAAAATAAATCCATTTCATACTTTTAAGTGCCCAACCCAAAATACGTCCACTATCCTCTACCATCTACTCTGAAAAGCAAAGTAGCAGATGCAATACAAATCGATATAAGATACAATCACGATTCATATTATGTGATTACATTTTTTTCCCCCATCTAGTAAAAATGTCCCTGGAAATTAATTTATGGTGGGAAATTATCACTCCTTAATGGAAATGTTAATTTCTGTCACTGCACTGCACAGAATATGAAAATATTTGTGAATCAGCTGTCCATGACAGGCCTAAACCAGCCATGGTCTCAGAAAAAACAAAATATAGTCTAATTCCCGTTATTGACAAAATCCCCCAAAATAGATTATTTTCGTCAATATTACACACCCCTAGAAACCAGTTTGACAAAGGTAATTTGGTGTCAGAGCAGAAATTATACACTTTAAAGAAATGTTTAAGAAAGAAAAGTGAGATTCAGCTTCAGTATAGTGATTAGATGGGCCTCAACTGGTTACGTCTTTGATGTTTGTTATGTGGCTTTGGCTTAAAGGCTTCAGCAGTACAAGCTCCCAGAAATAACTTTCCTTCCAAACAAGGTGGCCAGCCAACAAGGACACATCCAAAACTGCCTTTTCATCTATTTCATATCTTCTTAATACAGCTTCTTCTAACCATCACCCTTTAAATCAGCGAGATTATCCAAAAGACCCCTGGTGCTACATGAAGCGTGGAGGATGCACAAGGATAGTCACATAATTATGAACCCATCCTCCACTCCTCGGTCATGAGGCTTTATGAAATATTAAACCTTACTTGCTGTTGCAGGAAGCTCCCTGAGGCGGAGGCAGTCATGCTCTTCACTAATGCAATGAACTGCACTTGATATCAGGTTTCACAAGGTATAGCCTAATCATTTTATTTGATCACATGTTGATATTTAAGCATTTCAGAATCAAACAGACACTTACTGTATTTTCCGGAATACAAGTCGTGTTTATCATCTGAAATGTTCTCGACTTGTATTACAAACTGACTTAAATAATGCAATTAACACCTAGCACGCAAAACAAACACAAAGTGTGCGGTTTTTTTTTTTAGATGACATTTAGATTTGTGCCAAATGAGAGAAGTACAGGAGGCCACATTTATTTGTATAGTGCAGTGACAAGTTAAATGAAATGGATACACCAATGCTACCTATTTTTTTTCTGCAATTACAATGCAATTCTGACCAAGTTAGCTGTACAAAAATATTCCACTATGCTGCTTGATATTGTAAACTGGCATCATATTTTATTTATTGTCATTATCATAAATACACTAGTCTGTAGCGCATACAGTTTTACCGTTTCCTGCACCGTGTTTTGAATGTTAAATAAGTTAATCATGATAACAAGATGTTTATCATGGTGATTTGTACAGGGGCTTCGTGGATTTGCACTTAAGCCTAAACAGACACTGAGCGCGTGCGATTACCTGCATCTGTCTTTGAGGCCAAGTCATATATATTTAGGAAAAGATTGCCGAGTCCATGAAAAGCAAAATATTAGTTGTATCATCCTTTTAACGTTTAAGGGTATTTACCATGAATGGCGTCAGCGCTGGTCAGCATCCACAGCGCGAGGAAGCCGCGGGAAACAAATATCAGCGAGTCACGCATTGAATCAATGCCATTGGTCTCTATTAGTTGAAGCATCAGCTTCAGCGTTACCCATGCGACGCATTGCTGGTCAGCTGAGCCTTGAAAAGTGGAGCTCAAAGTTAAAAATAATTAACACCTTGTTTCATTACATATATCTTTTTAATGAATCAGCGTTTTTGAACGTGTTTGTTGAATGAACGGTTTAATGACTCACTCAAAGACAGTCCGTTGCTGTAACAACGTAACTGCGTGCTGAGAGACAGCCTTTCAATGCGCATAGACGCTGTTTAGTTTCAGTTACATTGGTTCCTGAAAATGTCCTCGTTTTTGTGCATGCTGACCACATCGTAACACTTATTTATATAGCAACAAATAAATATAAATAAATAAAATGGCGATAATACCGCATATCGCGCTATTGAGACACTCAAAATTACCGCAAGGGAAATTCCTTCACCGCGATAGCCCTACTTGTAGCAGCTGATGAATCTGAAGTCTTGCACATTGACAGAAAACTAGCTTACTTCCACATTGCAAATAGTCAGTAGTGACTTATTTTCCGAAAAATATGGTAAATGTCAGCCTATTAATGTGATTGAGATCCAGAGATGCATGTTTTGACTGCATGAGAATATGGACTCACAGTTCATCTCGTTGCCTCTGTGACAGCACCATTGTGTCAGGAGGGTGGGGGCGCTGTCTCTGCCCCGAGTAAGGAGCTGGCGAACAGTCCCGAGCAGCTCCTCAGCAGGACGAACTGAGGGATGAGACAATCTCACACTCTCGTGCAAACCGAGGTTACTTGGGGTTGGATGCTTCCTCCACAGCGACACACCAGACCACTGCAAAACAGATGCTGGAACTAACACCAATTTGATCCACTTGCCATCTAGGGAGAAATAGGGGGAAACAAATAAATTAGAAAAGAGACATTAAAGCAGTTCATACAAGATAAAGGTGAAGCGGCAATAATTGTGAACTTGACTTGAGCCATGCACCCAGACAAAAACCTTTACAAACACAATAAAAGAAAGAGCCATAATTCATCCATTAGCATTTTTACTCACTCTCCAACTTATACTAAATCAAATGTGTATCTGCCATTCTGACCATGTGCACTCACAATAAAGCATCACAGCCCTCCCAAACATCCACACAGTAACATTCAGCCCTGCGATGACAACCAGACTTGAAGTGCTGGCGGTGGCGTGGCGTAAATCCCCTCTGCTAATCCTGAGGGGATGGTGGTCCAATAAAACAGTCGTCCAGACGAATAGTGGGGTGTTGGGGACTGAGACAAGACTTTGTAATCCTTTCAGTAGGTTTGACGGCCTGCAAATATCGACTCTAATCTGTATGGTGCAAACTAAAATAGCTTGATGCAGGTGAAAAATGTCTAATCTGGCCTTCCTAAAGCAGATAAGATATCCACATTTTGGACTTGGAAAAGATATTAGGCCTAAGTATTGTTTAATGCAATTCATTTCTAAATACAATGTTCACTTCAACAGCCCAGTTTCATTTGAATTTTAAAAAGAAGTTTTGCTGTCAATTTCAAAAACTGGTTGGGTCATGCAATATATAACAAGTAAGGAGAGAAAGAATAAGCAAAGTGTGTCATATGACGACACATAAAATGTCAGTTGTCACAGTGTAATTATACGTTTCGTAGGCCTAATTAGTAATATTAATGAACTACATATGTACATTAATAACAACATAATCATTAACTAACTACATTACTATAGGGATAGGATTACGGCAGGGGTGCAAAACTCAGTTCCAGGAGGGCCACACCCCAGCTTCCCTAATTAAACGCACCTGATCCAGCTAATCAAGAAAACTACAGGTATGTGTGTTGGAATTACACTCTCCAGGGCTGTAGATCTTCAGGTACTGAGTTTTGCAAAATATAATGAACACATTGCTGCTGCCAAAACATCAATCCTAAAACAACAAAACAGCAACAAACTAAGAAGAAATGCCTTGTGTATCAGAAGTTAATCTTTTTTTAGTCACTTTAGTTGTTGTTATTATCGCATTACACAATATTTCTGTAGTAATTTCACAATCATCCAAGTCTTTATATTGGTGGGAAACTGAAGGATAAGTGAGTTCAACTAAAATTGGTAGGCTAATGTGCAAATATTTTAGTTTCTTTCAATGAATTGACTTTGGAAATGATGAGAGATGAAAAATGATAAAAATTATTTATTTATTATTATTTGTTTTGAAAATGAACAAAAGTCTCATGAGATTGGAACAACATGAGTATGAGTAACTTTCAGAATTTTCCCTTTTGGGTAAACGATCACATTAAAGTCCCCCTGTAGTCAATTTTATCCCTTAAAACTCATCTTTGATCACTAAAATGACATATTTAAAATAAAAACAAATCCTGTGAATTTTTTTTACTCACACCTTAAAATAGCTTGAATGTAACTCTACACACTCACTTCATTTAATATACGGTATGTGGATAGTGTTTACATGAATATGAAAATTAGCCCAGGCTCCACTCACTCACACCAGCTCAGAGACCGTCTCAGTTTCATATACACAAGTCAATGTATCAGAATGGTAATGCGTTTTATGTATTGCTCTCTACAACGTCGGACACATAATGGTAATTAATTAATTAATATGATTAGCCTTTTGCTTGACTATGTTATTAAACAGCTGCTTATGTTACAAAAAACAAATATCAACAGAAAAATATACTGGGATAACCTGTCTTCTCGAGACCGCAGTTAATATGCTAAAGCCCGCCCGCATGTTGACGTGATTGGTTACAAGGTAGTTTGTGACGTCAGAAACATCAGCGATTTCAAAATGTGTTTTTGAGACTGTCTTTTGGTTCACTGCAGTTTTAAGAAAACACTCAGCAATGGTTTTGACTTATGAATTTGTACATGGTTTGTCTTAAAGCATATTAAAAACACCACATAGACATAAACAACATTAAAAACTGAATTTTCTTCACCACTCTTAAGTCTTTTGTGTAGCTCACTATAATTTGAATTACACTCCTGCCAAACATAATAATCAAGTTTGGAATAACGTCAATGCAAAAATAAAGTAAACACAGCACTTTGCATTCTGCCTGCATGTTACCACAAAACTGAACTGTGGACAAAAATTGAACCAACTTTTCATGTGGAGCAGTAAAATATAGCGAACTTCTGAGGCTGCTGAAAACACTATCACGAGTGTGCTTGGAGTACGTGTAGTTGAGGACAGAACGTTGTGTCGCTCAATCACTTTGAAGCATGCAGCACATTCAAACTAACACATTAGCCACACTCTGACATATTGATTGTAATGTGATAAATTGTGCAGCTCTACTTGTATTACTATTGAATACATTTGTGTGAAGGTATTACTTCTGCCTCAAACAACTAATTGTTAGAGTTACGATTCATGTCCCAAGCAGGGGAAATAATGAATCGTAACTTCCCTGCATTATACAGAGTAAAGGTCAGTATACATCTCCGTTAATGAACAGGAAAAGCAAGCTGTCATTAGAATTCTCCTTCTATGAAATTAAATAAACTCAACAACAGGCATTTCTAAACTACCAAACAATGAACTGAAGGATCTACAGAAAGCCCAAATACAAATACAATACAAATGCAACTTTATTAGACATAAGCTTATTAGACAGGGCTCCAGACTGCAAACAAATTGACAAAAATAGGAAAAAGCAACAACAACAAAATTATTACAAGTGCAAAACACAATGTAGTCAAAGAAAAATAAAAGGTGAACGTCCACATACTGATTTCTTGCTCCAAAAGGAAAATGCTTAAGAGAAGTAAACCAAACAGCTAACAGAACCTGAGACGACACCACGTTTGAGCACCTGGTACAGTCGAGTGGAATAGGTCTGGTGTAGGGTAGCTTCTTGAGGCAAGTCAAACATGAAAATGTGTTGTAAATTTTTTATTATATGTGAGGCTGTCTGTGACAGAGCAACGAAACGCATGAAGTGGGTCAGTGGCACGATATATTGTTTCAGCGCCGACATCGCGATGTGCGCATCAGTCAAGTGGGGATCATAATTAGAGATGCACCGATTGCAATTTTCTTGACCGATTCCGATGTCCGACTGATTTTTGCTGATTCCCGATTTTCTTTCTAAGAAATATAATTGACAGCATATAAAAACAATAATTTACTTTTCTTCGCTGCTAAATTTTATTTTCATTTAAAAAAACAAAATAAGTAAAATGTCAGTAATAAACTAAGAACAACTAAACAAATTGCAAACAACAGCACAAATAAATGCAATAGAACAGAGATGGGCAACCTCGGGCTTGGAGGGCCACTGTCCTGCAGAGTTTAGCTCCAAGCCTAATCAAACACACCTGAACAAGCTAATTAAGGTCTTCAGGTTTACTAGAACTCTATAGGCAGGCGAGTTATCATCAGGGTCTGAGCTAAACTCAGTGGCCCTCCAAGCCCGAGGTTGTCCATCCCTGCAATAAAATAAAGAGAGATATGAAATAAACATGGCTTTAAGTTTTTCAGGTGGGTCTAACAGAAGTGTTCAGGTAAGAAATACTACAGGAATAAGGTGCCTCAGGCCTGGGTGATTCTTATGGGGGTGATTTTTTTATTACATTTATATCACCTAAATTTTTGCTCACTAACTGTATTTGTGTTTTTACAGTGGGGGTATTATTTTTTTACTTAAGAGTTTACACAACACAAGGAAGCTTGTTTTCAATCTTTGAATTAAATTGAAAAAAGTAGCACAAATAAATACAATAGAATACAGATACAAATGAAATAAAGAGAAAAGTTTCTGGGTAGCTCTAACACTAGTGTTTAGGAACAGAAATACTACAGAAACTGAATAAAGTAATCAGATGTAAAATAACAATGGATAGTCTTTTAGTTTAAATTAAATACATAGGCGAGTAATCGTGGTTCCTTACCAGACTGCATTTTGCAACCTTTTTTTCTGACGGTGCGAATATATTTTGTTAGTGGTCACACTGGTGTCACCACCACATTGCCCAGTTGACAAGAGCTGCAATTTCTGTTGCATATGAGAAACATTAAACAGCATCCAGTGAGAAAGCACTCAAATGTGGCGCAGAATTCTGTTACAAACTATATCCTATTTAAATGTTATTTTTAATGTGATGGCCTAAAACATTAGGCTATTTGTTTATTAATCAAAGATTGTCCCCATCTGTAAAACTAAAAGTTTCAAGATAGGAAAACTAACATGATGTGGCAAACAAACACTTTAATTAAAAAATAAAATAAAAAACATAAGAAATGACCAGTATAACCAGTAGGTGGCGGCAGAGGAGCACTTACTAGCCATTTCTTCACACATTTTGCTTAAAGCTACAATATGTAATTTTTTTCACCGCTAGGGGTCGCAAACCTCTTACAATAACAAAGGCGTGGGTTGATGACGCATAAGCGGAATAATGGAACTTCTCGTTATGCTGATGGATCTAATAATGTTTATGGATGAGTGAATACATAGATGTTTTTAACATGTCTGTGGTATGAAGCAGGTCGCGATTGCTAATGAGAGACAGATATCAGCGCCACACGCGAGTCCCGCGGATATAAAGCAATAAGGACATTTCATTCTACCAAACTAACTTACCCACAAGTGCTGAATAATACTCACATAGGTCAGTTTATTAGATGAATGAAACTTGTGAGGTAACGCAGCGCTGTTTCACTTGGTCTCCACTATCACACTAAACTGCATTTGAGTTTGTTGAAAGTAATAATGTTATTCTATGTGTTAGCTTATCTGTATGAGACTAGCAGTAAGCTAGATCAACATTAGAATAACAAACTGATCATATCCTAACATTTCATCATGTTGAGCTATATAACATTGATTAGTTTTATGTACATTTGCGCGTCTCTGTCAAGTCGAAGTTTATCACGCACGTGGAGCTCTCGGCATCTCGAAAACGCCATGCTGATATTGATCCTCGTTTTAGTTCTCCTTTTGTCCCAAAGTCTGCTTGCCATGGTCCATAATGTTTGAACGAAACAACAACAGCGTGAGCGTGCTGCTAGACGTTGTCCACATCTGTCGCCATGGTTACTATGGCAGTACAAGCAGAAGCCAGGGATAACACGGATTTTACGTCATCGACAAGCCAAATGACCAGGGACGAGCCATTATTTAAAATTGGAATTTCTCTGAAATCTTTGGGAACTGCTCTCAAATGTTAGTCTGGAGCCCTGGCTATCTTTTGTTGTTTTATCTCTTTTGCTGCCGAGTTACCAGCACACAACTGCATTTGTATATTAACGATTGAATGACCATTTCATGTCAGTGTTGTTGGGGCCTTTTTGAAGGGGTGTTAATCCTAATTAAATGAATGTGAAAAAAGTACAAATAAAACTTGAGCATACTCTGTAACCAATGACATCATCCTGATTATCCAGGGAAATAACAGTGCAAAGCAGAACAGCGCATGTTTAGATCGGTACAACAGCAGTGCTTAAATGAATAGGCCTATTCCAATCCCTGTATGGGGAAAACATCATATGTGGAACGTGGCTGTAACCCGAATACAGACCTTAAAAAGAAATTTGATAACATAACATAATGTCCTGAAGTTTAGTGGATTAAGGCCACATAGCCTAAAGGCCCACAAACTCACACCAAGACTAATGTTCTGTGTGATAACCATTTTAATTTGAATGAGTTATGAACATTTGCATGCCGTCAACATAACGAAATTGTATTACGGATAGAAGTTAATATCTTTTCATTTCCATCGCACTGCAAAAAAAAAAAAAAAAAAAAAAAAAAAGGCGGCCAAACAATAAGATTTGTGTTTTTTGGTCATTAGACTGTGTGGATGCTGCGGTTACATAAACTACGAATTGGTAGCACTCATATTTGAAGACATAACACTGTTTGACTTTGTTTCTTCTCAGTGACATGGGTTTCTTTTATTTAATTGGAACTAGCCTATTTAAAGGACAATTCCGGCGAAAAATGAACCAGTTTAATAAGAAGAGACTTTATAAAGACAGTACATTACGCGTTAACAGGCAGGCGTCATCTTGGAAAACAGTCTTGACTAATCGAGTCACGAACGCCGTGCTAAGTGAGCTGGTCGATAGGAATTACGTTTGTGAAATATAACGTAGCACGGCGTTCGTGACTCGATTAGTCAAGACTGTTTTCCAAGATGCCTGCTGCCTGTTAACGCGTAATGTACTGTCTTTATAAAGTATCTTCTTATTAAACTGTCTGTACACTTACAAAGTTCTCAATGCTTTGGTTTGCATGTAGGGACCCTCATTATGCTACCGTGTTAGTGTGAGGCTATTTTGAGCCTTGTTAGTGGCATTAACTAGCGATTTACTTTTACTTACTCTGTGCCCCATATACTAGCGTTATAAGCTAATCTGTTTTTAGAGATAAAACTCTTTACATTCGATTTTCATGAAAACGCATCCCAGGGAACAATTGACTCGGTAACCATGTGTTAATTACCCCTAGGTTCATTTTTCACTGGAATTGTCCTTTAATCAATGAACACATAATTATGTGTTTATTAAACATAATTATAACAAATAGCCATCAAATCAAACACAGAGGCTATCATAATCATGTTAATAAAAAATAAAAAATAGGCTACAAATAAAGTGCATGAGCATCTCGATAAGCAAACAGCATATTACACCGCACTGCATCTCAGCTTTTCCATAAGCACTACCTCCTGCCAAAGAGTTTCCCATTTTTCCCCCACAATTATCTGAACAGGAAAAATCAGGACCAAATTATCATGGCAAATATTTGTTTATTTACAAGAATTCCAAACGTATTGGAATATATTGGATGCATTCATGGGGAAAGCTTATGAAGTGTATAAGCTATTGATTTTTATTTCCATGAAATTATCTCAAGGATTATTTGTCAGTTGAGTCATTTTCACTGCTAAAGGCTAAAAACGAAGAAAGAAAGAAAAAAGAAAAAGAAAAAAATTAAATTGCAATGAAGACGTCACACTGAATGACGTCAGATGTAAGGCAAGCTCAGGCCAAGTAGCCTAAAATTAATTAGGCCGGATAAATAATCATTAGCAACAGAAAGGCAACACCCACGTGGTGGAAGAGAGTGATGACAGCTGAATAATCTAACTAAGGTGTGTGTACATATATCAAGTGTTAGCCAGGGCAAGGCAAGCGCTCACACCTCTACATGTCATGATTCTTGAGCTGGTGCTGATTTAACATTAGCCAAAATTCAGTCATATCTGTCCATTAAGAGTCCGAGGGATCCCAATAACATTAATATTCCTGTTTATTCCAAAAACATTCCATCTTGAACACCGAATCAAAACATGATGGCAGCCAGACAGTCAACGTTGGCAATTTGTTTGCCAACTATAATCATGAACGGCTCGGCTATTAATAAGCAAACGCATAATAACATATCCCGCACACCCTTGTTGGCAGACCGAACAGTAACAGTGTATTATTATAACAGCAGCGAAGCGTACAGTTATGCACCGGCATCGATGTGATGAATCTCCGGCCTTCAACCATCAGGCACACCCAATCCCAAATATCACTCTCACCAGCCAGTTAAATAAAACTTTAACGCCTTTATGAAACTACCTTAGTGGGAAAGAGGATTTGATACGCAGAAATACAAATGACACTAGCTGTTATGACTTATTCAGTGAATTTATTGCTGAGATGATGCTAACATGAACTAGCTAACATTAGTATGGGTCAAACCACTAGCAGTAACGTTAAAGGCCGGCTGTCACAAATGCCCCGTCAGGTAAGAGGCTTAATTTAATAAAGTGAGGATTAAATGCAAGTTTTGGTTCTGTATCCTCGTTTGTATGCAAGTTATGACATTGCCGGCGTTAGTTTATATTGCTCTCTCTCTGATATTCCCACCCTTATTTTGCTCTAACGGCCTGTCCGCCATTTTGAGTCAGGCAGGCAGGCGGCGCAAATTTCGCAGCCACATACACACTTTAACCGACTCACTTTCACCATAGCGCAGCCAGCAACAAATATAAATGATCCTTACCTTCTTATATGAAAGGTTTCTCGTCTGCCAGATCACACATCTAAGTAAAAAACTAAAACCGAATGAGATATGTCTCCGCTGAAAGTCACTTCCGATTTCCCGGCTCAGTCAGCGCTGTTTCTCCACCTTGATTTCTGCACCGCATAACCGTCTACTGGTGACGTGCACGCGCACGGTGCAGCCGGGGCCGCGCCCGCCTTGAGATCACAGCGGTCACTTACATCATAACCTTCAGCTGACACTGAGGATGAGACGCATTTTAGGATCTTTTTGAGCTTGTTACGTTTCAATTAATATGTTGGCATTTATAAATACTATTTGGTTTATAAAAAATAAAACAAACAAACATGGTAGCCTATCTAAAATGGCAAATTTACTACTACAGTAATGTAAAATCACAAATTATGATCTCTTTAAGTTACATGCACTAGGACTATATGGAACTCTAGTATAGCTGGATGGAAATGCCAAAGATGCGCATAAATTCTAAAAATGCACATAAAACACTTAATCGGATAACTTTTTGTCTAGCAGGGCATAGTGTCCACACACAACATGAAGGCTTTGGTCAACAGGAGGATCTCCCAAAACGAACGCAAAACTATGACTAGAGCAGGAATTAGAGACAAATGAAATGGTACATGTAGGCATACTGTAACTAAATCTGGTTTTGTTTACATTTTGTACACTTTTCAAGTTAATAATTTCCTAAAAAATGTTTGTTTCAGATTAGAAATCAATGGATATGTTAGTTTAATCGAACAAAAATGCACTAAAAATCACATTGAGATCAGTATGTTAGCGCTGAGAAAAGCTCTAGCATCATTTGTTTGTATTCCAATTGATTTGATATTTTGTAATGTAATATAGTTCAGACATTGTGTGACAAATGAACACAAAAAAAACAAAAACTTTTACCGCCTCGAGCCTCTTACCTCTAGTACTGGTCCTCTCTAATTTTCTCACACTGGAGTAAGTATCTGTCAGAGAAACTGAAAACTGTTTTTCTTGTCACACAGTTTTCAGGTGAATCCTTCCAGCATGTTTCTGCCTGAAGAGTGGCCGCTCAGACACATGCGTCACTCTATGCACACATCAGCATTCACAGAAAGCCACGTTACAGAAACATTGCTGGACAACATATTTAGGTGAATATAGATTCATGACTGAATGTGTGAAGACGTGGTAGTAGAAGTTGCTTTTGTCTTTTCCATTTGAGAGAGAAAAACATTGACATGATTGCCGTCATGCTAAAATGACTGAATATCTGACTTTATGTAATCAGGCTCGCTGGCTCTCACATGCCAGAACATTCCCTTTACATATCTTTGTGTCCTTTGGTGAGCTACTGTGAGAGTTGTTTCACCACAGTAAAGCATAATTGCACTGTGAGGGATCTCTGATAAAGCAGTTTAGTGTTTTATATTTTTCTTTTGTATATGTTTTCTCATATAATCCTAGAGGTTAGATCTTTCTCTCTCACACATGCACAAACACTTCGAGCATTCTTTAACCATTTCAGAAATTGCAATAGAATCTATAGAATCTATAGAAACCTAGATTTACCAAATTATTCATCGATTAAATATTAAGATCAATTGGATTAAATGATAGACAAATGTGTGTTAAACTGAACGAGAAGAGATGCAAATGAAATGTTTTAATAGCATTAATAAAAGGTATGTGAATTAAATTTTTATATATATGAGACAATTTGTGTCACACCTTGGTGTTATTTGGAACAATTGAATCTGCCTTCACCCTCTTTCTTGGACTGAGCGCCATTTTTAGTTTTTTTGTGATTTTGAATTTTTGTGTTTTATTTTCCCCTTCACAATGGATCTGCAGGTAAGACTGTTATACCTGGAGCAGATGGACCATTTGCTGGAGGATTATACCCATGACATTTTAGATCTGGCGTGCCTTACACACATGACGAAATCGTGCTCAGCTTCTTCTTCCACGCCATGCCTGAGCGAGCAGGTGAAGGCACGCCTGCCAGCGAATGCCAGCTAAAGACCTGAGGAGGACACCAGCCCCACTCCCAACCCAGAGTCCAGCCAGAGAGATGCACACGACGCCTGAGCCCAGCGCAGCGTTAGGAGGAGCGAGTACACGAGTTCACGTCCGACCAGGTGTGTGAGCTGGCCACATCATCCATCGCCGTGGGAGTTTTAGTGGAGATCGAGGGAATGGAGTTGAGCCCTGCCCACACTCTCGCTCTGCTGTTTTGGCTTTGGAGAGGATGATTCCCTACCACAACCCTCTCCCACCAAATTTGGTGTTATTACCATGGGATTTTAAGGTATGGTTGCTAGGTGATTTTGTTTTGGAACCTTCAGAAAACTTTAACTTGATTGAAATTATTATTATTATTTTTTTACTTTGCTGACTCTAACTAACTGAAATAAGTATTAATTATAATAAAATAACACTGGTTTCGACTGCTTTATTTGAATCACTTTTCACAAAGTATTTTATCACAATGCAATAATCATATTTCTTGGCCTACATTCCTGAAATCAAGCTAAACTCAGTGTAAACTCAAGTATGAAGTGCATGCATTAGCCCTCTTTACTAGTCTTGTATACATACAGTGCAATCAGCACACATCAACATACAAAGGAAGATATAAATGACCAGACAGGCCTGTTTACAAATGTGCAAATTTGCCTAGTTACAATCAACAGCCAGATACACTCATGCTTTTTAAAGGGAGTGCTATATTTTTTTGCAAGATCATCCACTGCACCGTGTGGTCATCATGAGTGAGAGCTCATTTACACTTTTCTTTTTTAATTTCCTATTAATATGTTTAAACCTAAACTAGAACATTCTTAATTTAATAGCTCATCTGTCTGTTTACTTCATTTAAAGGCGTTAGTCGTCTTGAGGAACAGCTTGCAGTGTGTCGAGGTCCTCACACGGCCCCTGCAGATCCTCCATTGACTCAACATTATTTTGCGTGGGCTGACATGTTTTCTGAGCGTCAGTCCTGAGTTTCTCAAGGTCACTGTCACTTCAGGGATAAAAGAAAGCGGATGAATTTTAAATAGTTATTCAAGACGATGAGAGAAATGCAAAGAGAGAATAATATAGAGAACAGATGTTTTCATATTTGATATTGAAAGTATGGGTCTGACACAAGGGTGAAACAATACATTTGTTTGTTTAGCAAAATATAGTTGCAAAAATCAGTGAAGACATGAAACATTTTTTGAAGACAGTTTTAATGTGACCTTCATAACAAAAAGAAAGGAAAAGTGTTCTGAAGTTTGAGGTTGATACGATTTTTTGAAATATTTTATTTGATTAAAACAGTAATATTGTGAAATATTATTACAAATTAAAGGAACTGTTTTTTTATTTTAATATATTTTAAATCGTAATTTGTTCCTATGGATGCAAAGCTGAATTTTCAGCATAATTTTTTTAAAGATGAAGATAAAGTGAATTTTTTTGAAGACTCCAGTCTTCAGTGTCACATGATCCTTCAGAAATCATTCTAATATACTAGCGTAATGCTTGGCGCTCTAGGTATCATTCGAAAGCTTAAAAACTCAAAATTCATCCTGTGAAAAATGTTTTGAAATCAGACACTGCGTTACCATGGAAACTGTACTTTAAATCCTTTTAGTGGCTCCTCCCCCTAGTGGGTGGTGTCATGTTTCATATTACAAAATGTATTTTAAATATATTTTATAATCATGACAAATCGCATATCGTCAGAAAGGAATGAGACTCAATGTTCCATATTTGGTGACTGTTTTGTGATATAAGTGATACTGTGACAGAAATGTATTAATTTGTTACAGGAGAACGCATAATAAACAATTCAATGGAATGTGGGAGACACCCGGTGGCTATTTTTATGGAAGGCATTTTCTGCCAAATTTAAATAAATAAATTAAATGATTAAAATTAAAATTAAAACCAGATTAACGATTTCATTACAGAAAACAGTACGCAAAATATGTGACAAAATTGAGAATGAAATTAAATGATTTCATTTTCACAGCATTATCCCTGTCAAATTGAAAAATAAAATGTAATTGGTGATTTCACATTTCATTTTCACTACAGTCTCGAGGCAAGACTGCCAATATTAAAATGAAAAGCCAAACGTGAAAAAGAAACTACAAATACAGTTTTTACAATGCTCTTTAGTAAAGCTCACGCAATAATAGTGACACAATTCAAATACAAATGTAAAATTTCGTTTTCATTTTAATTCCTCTTTTATTTCACAGTTTTCATTTTCGTTTTCATTTTCAAAGACAACCTGCATGCAAATTCTATGTTAATGAGTGGGTGTGGCTTATTCTAGTAACGGCGCTAGAGACACGCCTTCTGTAAAGCGAAGTCGTCGACGTCCCGTGTGCATGAGTGGAATGTGTGAAACGAAATTATTTAAATGTGATTATATTGTAATCGAGACGACGAGATATGGCGAAATCTCTTAGTGAGCTTTTGCGGGAAGCTGCTGCAGCATTAGAACATGGAAACAACCAGCTTGACCATGTTAGTTATGATGTTAGACTCAGACTAGACCATAATCGACGATGAGGTTCATTCATGTATTAGGCTGTTTTGGAAATTCAACTATTTGGGTGTACAAAGGTCTTAGTGACACAGTTTCTACAACAATTATAGCCAGACATTAATACCCACTGGCTTTAACTGAGAACCTCGGCCAATGTTTCATATTCGCGTCGTGCCTAACAACGCCCTTCAGCCGTGACTTATTCAGATACAGCACTAGCCTGTATCTGTCCGCTGTTTAACTGTTACGTGTCTTTTGGTTATTTTAAGTTTGTGTACAAAAAGAATCACAATGCTGATTTTCATTTCCAGTAACAACTTCTGGATGAGATCGAGAAAGTGAGTGTACCTGCATTTACAGTAGGCTAGATATAGCATTTTCCTTCAGGTCAGTCCTATATTCATAATAAAAAATCCGTTTGAATACCCGGTGTGATATCTTGTACTTTTAACAGTTAATAGGGGTTGTCCGTGCCTATAGTCATGTCAGTTGCGTCATTCTTCTCCGTGATCACAAGTTTGAGTAATTTCAAAAGTCTTCTCTACTGACTGACTGACTCACTCATTAAGACAGTCTTTGTCTCCATCTAATGGAGAAATAATGTAACTTCTTCTGTTGCTTTATGGTCAGGGACTATTTTTTTTTCTCCAGCGGAAGGAATTGGCTTTTAGTGATTCATTTTACTTCATGAAAGTTGCATAGATACATATGTTTCGGGATTAATATTTGTATTGCGTGGTAACCGTTTTATAAAAGCAATAAGGTACTCTAGGCTAGTGCTGTATCTGAATAAGTCACGGCTGAAGGGCGTTGTTAGGCACGACGCGAATATGAAACATTGGCCGAGGTTCTCGGTTAAAGGTGCCATAGAATGGATTATTTTATTATTTTATAATGTTTCCTGGGGTGCCCTTATAATGTTAGTATGTTTTTTAGATCAAAATTTGTTATAATTTAGAAATAAAAGGCATATTTCCTAGCCTGATTTCATCCTTTGATTTGAACACTCTGTTTGAAGGGGCGTGTCTGCTGTGAGACTTCAGTGTTGTTGCCCACTGCTGTGATTGGCTGACATGCTTGCATATGAAATATCTGGCATTACATGTAGAGCTATCTGGAAAACTTTTACTATTACAGCTTTTATATGTTTTTACTATTACAGCTATCGGGATTAACGAATCATGAGAAGTTTTTTTTAAAGTATTTAGATCTATTCCCATCACATAAAAGGTTTCAGTGATGAGCACTGAGCAGATGACAGCCTGTTGATCGCGTGAATGAAGATCTTATCACTGCAACGCGATATACTGATGCATAAACAGTGTTGAACGACTTTGAAAGAAAGATTATCTGTCTGAATTTGAACAATTACACATCAGAAATTCACATAACCCACTGGTTCTCCAGAGGCTCGGATGAAGGAGCAAAAAAATATTTTTGTGTTCATTTGTACAACCAAACACTGAGCAACTGCCATGCTTCGTTCGCTCGTTTGCAAGCCATGATGTCTCTCGAGGAAAAAACAATATCGCGCTGGATCTAGATAACACAATGTAAATTATCGTTAATAAAATCCCTACTTGCCGCTTGCGGGAATATAACGTTAGTTGAAATTGCCCCCTTCGTCCGTTTGAGACGCCGAGAGAAGCCTGGCTGCTTGATATTGTTGTAACAGTCCGTGGTGAAATGGGCAGAGCAACTAAACAACTTCGAATTAAACTGTAGCGGTATCCGATTATAGATAGATAGATTATAGATAGATCTGCCATTTTCCCTATGATCCTCCTCCTGCTTGTTTCTTCACCTGCAGAACTTCTGATGATTCGGCTGTGCAGTTTCGCCTGGCACTGAGCATGGGCTGGCATATGCAAATTTTTAGAGGCGTACATATTAATGATCCCATCGGTTTCGTCACAGTTGGTGTTATGTGGAGATTCGCCCGTTTTTCAGGGGTGTTTTTCAAAAACGAGATTTAAATAAGAAAGAGAAAACTATGGTGTTTGAGACTCACTGTATGTCATGTCCATGTACTGAACTCTTGTTATTTAACTATGCCAAGATAAATTCAATTTCACATTCTATGGCACCTTTAAAGCCAGTGGGTATTAATATCTGGCTATAATTGTTGTAGAAATTGTGTTACTAAGACTTCTGTACACCCAAATAGTTGAATTTCCAAAACAGCCTAATACATGAATGAACCTCATCGTTGATTATGGTCTAGTCTGAGTCTAACATCATAACTAGGTTATGAATTCTAGCTTTAGGCTACAGAAGGCGTGTCTCAGCGCCGTTACTAGAATAAGCCACACCCACTCATTAACATAGAATTTGCATGCAGGTTGTCTTTGAAAATGAAAACTGTGAAATAAAAGAGGAATTAAAATGAAAACGAAAATTTACATTTGTATTTGAATTGTGTCACTATTATTGCGTGAGCGTTACTAAAGAGCATTGTAAAAACTGTATTTGTAGTTTCTTTTTCACGTTTGGCTTTTCATTTTAATATTGGCAGTCTTGCCTCGAGACTGTAGTGAAAATGAAATGTGAAATCACCAATTGCATTTTATTTTTCAATTTGACAGGGATAATGCTGTGAAAATGAAATCATTTAATTTCATTCTCAATTTTGTCACATTTTTTGCATACAGTTTTCTGTAATGAAATCGTTAATCTGGTTTAATTTTCATTTTAATCATTTAATTTATTTATTTAAATTTGGCAGAAAATGCCTTCCATAATTTTTGGTACAGCGCCTAAACAAAATCACATAGGAACTTTAATTTTTGTGATATCAACTTCAAATTTGTAACACAACCTGGTTAGACATATGGCTTTGATGGAGTAAAAAGTATTTTGTAAAATATATATTTTGTATAAAATAAAACATGTTACTTGTTTTACAGTAAACTTAAAGTTCTATCACTTTTTTACACTTTCATTTTAGGTCTGTCTTCCAAAGCATTCATGAATTACAACCATTTAAGTTTGGAGAGTGCATTTTCACATTTATGCTCAAAAAGGAGGGTGACAGTAAAGGGGTTAAAAATAAATGAAGGCATCTAAAAGTTTGAAGACTTATGACTTTTATATAACAAAAAGTTTAAATCCGTTGAATTAGTTGAATGCATATTTTTCATCCCTCCCTCACATCCTGTAACAAATCCTTCCCTCGCGGGTCAAAATGACCAGAAGCCCTAAAATTATACTCTTTTTTTTCTTTTCTTTTTTTTTCAGAAAGCTTATATCATTTCATTTTTTAAATATTTTTTATATTTTAATGCATTTTTTTGGAGATTTTTATTATTTTTTATTTTATATACCTTTAAATTACTAGATTGTATCAATAAATAATATAATTTAAGCACATTCTTTCAACTTAAATTCAAAATAACTCACCAATGCATACAATAACCAGCTCAAATCAGCTCAAAATATCTCACATTGGGACAATTTGGATGTCTCTGCCTAGCCTGGTAATACCAAACTCTGCTACTTCGCTTTGAAATTGAGCGGAAGTACGAAGTCTGACGTAGTCAGGCTAGTCTCTGCCGACCTCTTGTTGAAAAATAAATAATATAACATGCCACTAGATGGCCTTATGACCTGGAGCAAACGCACTCTTCCACTGGGTCCTAAAGTCAGTTCTCCAGTTTATCTCTTCAGTATGCATTCAGATACACATGTAGACATTAAAAAAATATTTTTGGTACAGTTTTAGCATTTTTAGTTTTAATTTTGAACATTTCAAATGTGTACTGTGTGCTATTTGTACTGAAGCATTCCTCGCATTCCATTCATTCCTAAGGGGGTCAAATTGACCCATGAGGGAAGGATTTGTTACTTTTTCACATAAACTCCTAAAATCCAGTCCATTTTTTTTTAGTGTATTTGTGGTTCAAGTGCGACAAAAGTCTTAAGGTCTTGGACCACTCCGTTGAACACTCAATTTAAAATAAATAAATAAATAAAGAGTTTCAGGTCAAATTATCCCGAGGGAAGGATGAAAAACAATCACATCCACATAAAACTGCCCTTAAACGAAAATTTCTGTTATAATTACATTGCAATCAAAGAGCAATTGCGTTCAGATCTAACTCACTTGTAAAGGTTTTTTTTCTTACCTAAGAGGAATAAGGACAATCCCAGTGACAAGATTTAGCTGCTCCACTATCCAGACACGACTTGGAGAGTTCAGCTAAATGAGGGGACAACCCAATTAATTTATTATTATTACACAACAACATCAACTGAGACATGTACAGTACTAACATTGAGACGGGAGATATTGGTGTCTGATCCAGTCTTGTAGATCCAGTTCATGGTTTTCTGTAGAATCACTGCCTGATGTGTCAGATGCTTTAGGTACTCTGAACTCTCTTGGGTCTTCTCGTGTGCTTCTCCCACCTATTAAAAACAGCATTTATCAAAATCTAGACTAGATTCAAGGCTAAACAAATCTGCTCATTTTGTATGGGCTTGTAACCATTCACCTGCTTCCTGTATATGCCGTAACGCTCCTTTTCATGCCTCAGCGCAGCACGGAAATCTCCTTTACTTTCATGCACCTTTGCCAATAAGTGATGACTGTAGAGAAGGACAGGATCATGAAATGTTTTCTTCAGGTTCAGAACATATGAGTACTGTATCCACAACACAGTGGCTTGTTTGTGTTTCTGTTCACCCTTCACCTTTGTGCCAGTTTGAGAGATGAGGGTCCCTGATATTTGGAGGTCAGGGCAAGGGCGTTCTCCAGGAACTTCAGGGCAAGATCACAGGCCATCATGCTATGAAGCACAAGGCCTATTTTACTCTGTACAGGACATGAACACAAGTATGTTTAGGTTAAAACAATTTTGTGCATTTAGTACTTAAACATTTGCAAAGATATTCATGAGCATTACTTATTATCATCAGCATTGGGGGAGATGCAAATAACATGGTAAGATATTTTTTTATGTTTTTGAAAGAAGTCTCTTATGCTCACCATTTACTTGATCAAAATACAGTAAAAAAGAGTCATATTGTGAAATACTTTTACAATTTAAAATAACTGTTTTCTATGTTAAAATATGTAAATTGTATACATATTGTATACAAAAATAATAAATGTAATTTATTCCTGTGATGCAAAGCTGAATTGTCAGCATCAATACTCCAGTCTTCAGTGTCACATGATTCTTCAGAAATCATTATAATATCCAAATTTGGTGAAATATTTCTTCTTAATATTAATGTTGAAAACTGTTGTGCTGCTTAAAACTTTTGTGGAAACTGTGATACATTTTCTTCAGCATTCCTTGATGAATAGAAAGTACAAAAGAACAATTTATGTAAAACCATGTCTTTACTGTTGCTTTTGGTCAATTAAACGCACCCTTGCTGAATCAAAGTATTAATTTAAAAAAATATATATTTTGAACAATAGTGTGTGTGTACACTACAGTGTGTATAAATATATATCACAGGAATAAATTACATTTACTGAAATAAAAATAATGGTAACATTTTACAATAAGGTTTCATTAGTTAACATTAGATAATGTATTAACTAACATGAACTAACAATGAACAAAACATTTGGTACAGTATTTATTCATCTTTGTTAATATTAGTTAATAAAAATAAAGTCACTCATTGTTTGTCCATGTTAGTTCACAGTGCATTGACTAATGTTAACAAACACAATTTTTGTTCATTTTAATAATGTATTAGTAAATGCTGAAATTAACATTAATTTAGATTAATAAATGTAGAAGTATTATTCATTCTTAATTCATGTTAACTAAAGTAGTTAACCGTTAACTAATGAAACCTTATTGTAAAATGTTACCGAAATATTTCACAATATTTCAGTTTTTACTGTTTTTTTGATCAAATTAAATGTAACATTGGTGAGCATGAGATTTATTTTTAAAAACCCTGAAGAAATCTTATATATACATAGTATATATAAATCTGTATATGCTAAAAAAAATCTTTCAGCAGATGTACACAACATAAAATAACAGAATCAAATGTATAAATCAATATGCATCTCTTAATTAATATGGGAAAATATACAAGAATTATAAAAATGTTGTTTAAAATAGATGAAGATTGAGTACAGCATGTCACACTGCAGGCCATTTGGTTTGTTTTCAATGTCCCTGTTATTCATTATTATCACATTGCTATGATTATAATAACTCACGTCCAGTAAAGTCATCTCAGGATGGTCTTCTCCACACACCAGGAGCATCAGGTATCGGGCACGGTATAATAATTGCAGCGCTGTCACTGGCTGCCCTCCAGCAAAGCAATAAAGACCGAGGTGCTTCTACACAAAGAGGAAACAACTTTGTTTGTCATATTCGTATATTGACACCAGCATAACCGTATGATACTACAGTAAACCATACTTTTAATTGACATAAAGATGATTACGTACATATTCCTGTATAGTGTTGGGATGCTCAATTCCCAGGACTCTTTCACTGATCAGCACAGCCCTCTGCTGGTGACTAAGGGCCTGACAGCATAAAATACAAATTTCATTTCAAAATGTCATTTTTAAAAACGATTTATTTGGGTTCTTTATTTATTCTATCATATGTAATCTTCGAGCATGTGATACCTCAGCATAGTCTCCGAGGATGTAGTGTATGCGTCCCAATAGCCTCAGACATACGCAGACGTCCTGATGCAGAGCCCCGTAGACATTAGTGAAGAGACCCAGAGCCTGGCTTATTAACTCACAGCCCTCTTTCAGACAACCTAGTGATGCACAAACACATATCAAAGACTGTTTGTTTGAATATTCTTTTTGTTTGAAATACACTACCGTTTGGGGGTCAGTAAGAGTTATTTTTATTTTATTTTAAAGAAATTAATACATTTATTCCATTCGCAAGGATGCATTATATTGATCAAAAGTGATTTTTCTATTTCTATTTCAAATAAATGCTTCTTTTGCAATTTTGATTCACCAAAGAATCCTAAAAAAACTGTTTTCAGCACAACTGTTTTCAACATTGATAATAATAATAAAAATGTTTTTTTGAACAGCAAATCAGCATATTATAATGATTTCTGAATGATCATGTGACACTGAAGACTGGAGAAATGATGCTGAAAATTCAGCTTTACATCACAGGAATAAATTACATTTTAAAATATATTAAAATAGAACAGTTATTTTAAATTGTAAATTGTAATTACTGTTTTTACTGTATTTTTAAACAAATATATGCAGCATCGGTGAGCATAAGAGACTTCTTTCAAAAACATTAAAAAAATCTTACCAACCCAAAATATTTCAATGGTGAATAGTTAACATGCTTATGTATATCAATTGTTCTTGTGTTTTTTAATTATTATAATAATTTTTTAAAGTGCCTTAGAGTTACCTTTAAAGGCTCTCGATAAAAATAGTTTATTATATATATATATATATATATATACAGTCGTGCCCAGAATTAATCATACCCCTGGTAAATATGATCAAAAATGGCTGTAAAAAATAAATCTACATCGTTTATCCTTTTGATCTTTCATTCAAAAAATTGGCAAAATCCTACCCTTTCATTTAAGTAAAAGAATTGAAAGTGGGGGGAAATCACATTATAAAATAAATGTTTTTCTCCAAAACACGCTGGCCACAATTATTGATACCCTTTTATTAAATACCTTTTTGCAATCTCCTTTTGCCAAGATAACTGCTCTGAGTCTTCTCCTATAATGCCTGATGAGTTTGGAGAATAACTGACAAGAGATCAGAGACTATTCCTCCATGCAGAATCTCTCCAGATCCTTCAGATTCCCAGATCCATGTTGGTGCTTCTTCTCTTCAGTTCACTCCACTCATCAGGTCAGGGCACTGGGACGGTCATGGCAGAAGCTTCATTTTGTGCTCAGTGACACATTTTTGTGTTGATTTTGATGTTTGTTTTGGACCGTTGTCCTGATGGAAGATCCAACCACGGCCCATTATAAGATTTCTAGCAGAAGGCGTCAGGTTTTGATTTTTTATCTGTTGATATTTGATAGAATCCACGATGCCATGTATCTGAATAAGAAGTCCAGGACCTCCAGCAGAAAAATAGGCCCACAACATTAAAGATCCAATGGTATATTAAATTGTACACATGGGGTACTTTTTATCCTTGTGTGCACCAAACCCATCTAGTGTGTTTGCTGCCAAAAAGCTCTTTTTTTTGTTTCATCTGACCACAGAACCCTGTGCCTTTTGAAGTTCCAGTCATGTCTGACCACTGAATATGCTGGAGTTTGTTTTTGGACGAGCGAGGAGCATTTTTCTTGAAACCCTCCCAAACAACATGTGGTTGTGTAAGGGTTGTTTGATTTTTTTTTATAGGCTTTCTGACCCCAAGACTCAACTAATCTCTGCAATTCTCCTCCATCTGTGATTATTGAAGAGTCTTTGGCCACTCAAACTTTCATCCTCACCGTCCATTAAGACAATATAGACACACGTCCTCTTCCAGGCAGATTCGTAACATCTTTAGTTGATTGGAACTTCTTAATTATTGCCCTGATGGTCAAAATGGGGATTTTCAATTCTTTAGCTATTTTCTTACATCCACTTTCTATTTTGTGATGCTCAACAATCTTTTGATGCACATCAGAACTATATTCTTCGGTTTTACTCATTGTGATGGATGATTCAGGGAATTTGGCCTTTGTGTATTCGTCATATTTAAACTCCTGTGAAACAAGAAGTCATAGCTGGAAAATTTCTTGTTATAGTCACCCTGGTGTGCTAAAAAAGGTAAATATTAATGGGAATATATTTCAGAGATATTTTATTCATAAAAGATTCTAGGGGTATGAATAATTGTGGCCAACGTGTTTTGGAGAAAAACATTTATTTCATAATGTGATTTCCCCCCCATTTTCAATTATTTTACTTCAATGAAAGGGTAGATTTTTGCCATTTTTTTTTAATGAAAGATCAAAAGGATAAACGATGCAGATTTATTTTTTACAGTCATTTTTGATCATATTTACCAGGGGTATGATTAATTCTGGGCACGGCTGTATATATATATATATATATATATATATATATAAAATTTATTTATTTCAGCCAGATAAAGTCCCCAGATTGAAGCTACTTTGAATGCTCACCTTGCTGGACCTGAGACTGACCACAACGCAAGAGATAAAGGGCATCGTTGGCCCTGGGACTGATGTGCTTTACTACGGGGAAAATGTTAAGGATGTCCTCTTCAGTGAACACAGCTCTGTGCTCAGAATCAAAGTGATACTCTCTTAAAAGAATCTGAAGGAGAGATAGAGATGGGGTAGTTATCAGAGTAAGAAAAGAGCACAATAGTCTTGTTAATAAATCCACTCTGAAATACCTGAATGCCAGTTTTGATGGCAATCTCTCTGAGCAGGGTGTTTCTCTGCAGCCTGCATTTGTCCACGGCCTCCTCCACACTTCCACTGCCAGAAGGAGATGAGATGGGATATCAAATCACAGCACAACATCTATTTGTGTTCAGAGAACTGGTCACTCACCAGGGCAGGCTGTAATGGTAGTACTCCTGGGCCTCGGTTTTGATGGCCACCCAAAGGTCACTGGGAGTGAGGTTGGCCCAGACAGTCACGGTGCCGCCCACAGATGCACGACTCCGCCTTCTCCGACTCCTGCGTCTAGAAGCTAACTTGTCGTTTTGCTGAATGACTCCGGCATCGGCAAAAGAGCTCAGGAAGCAGTTGAGGAAATGGCTGACGGAGGCAGACAGGGCAGATGGTTCCACTGCCTGAGGATTAAGGATACAAGAACCAGTTTTGGCAAAAGTGTCATAATATACAGCATCATATTTGTGATATCCCACTGAGCATTATAAATACCACAAGCAATTTCTGGACACTCACCAAAAGGTACGTCTTAAACAGATGTTTTGCACATCTGGTGATCAGCTCACAGAGTGCAATTCTCTGAAAGAGGTTTAAAATAGTTACTTTTTCCAAAAGTGATCATTGTATAATAGGCGTCATACACACATTTTTAGTTCTTCTCTTCAGATTAAAATGAGTTAGTCTAGTGGTACAATTTTAATTTACATTTACATTTAATCATTTGGCAGACGCTTTTGTCCAAAGCGACTTACTATGCCCTTCATCTGATCGTTTTTGAAGGCAGCATAGTTGTATCCTTCGCTACATTTGATATCCCACAATCCTGTGCTTTCCATTCTTACAGTTGAGCTAAAAAATAAAGATGGTGTCTGAAAGTTGTGGTTGGTGGTCACTTTGTGAGTTTTTTTGACCGACGTTTTCCACTTCTGATGTCATTTCTCGTGGGAAATTGCTATGATAGTAAATAAATATCGACTTATTTATCACCAAAGCTCTCTCTATTTTGCTGTAGATCATTAACTGTTACAATGCCTCAGACGTCTGTCTAAAATCAGTTTCGTGAGGTGCCTTCATGCACGGACGCCGCCACAGAAAGACAAACTAAAAATCCAAGGAACCACCAGAAAACAGACGTGACAGGCATGAGTAAAATACACACTTACATAGACATGATCAAGCCTTTCTTTCTGGGGTATCTTCTGAATATTCTCCAGCACAGCGCCCAGGTAGCGGATGTTGATGCCGTGCTGATGCAGAGCCTCAGTTAGTGTGACGCCGTCTATCGGCATTGATGTGTGATCAAGGCAACTCTTCATCTACAAACACACACAGTTAAAGATGTGATTTTTTTCCCATTCTGCTCGGGGTTACACAAGGAAAGGCATCAGGGATAATCTGTTTTATATCCTTATTCAATTTTATATCCTTATCTATATCTTCCAATCCTAATAAAAAGCAATAGGGATGCTCGATTATGGCAAAAATCATAATCACAAATATTTTTGGTCAATATTGAAATCACAATTATTTAACACAATTATTGGCGAAAGTCTTCTTTCACGATATTAGTAATTTTAAATATCAGTTGAATTTCACAATTATCAGTACTTCAGCAAAAACTAAACAAACAGTGTTTTAAGTTTTTCAGGAAGATGTACTAACAGTGGCATTCAGATAATCAATAGCCTAAACAAAAAATTTAATAATCAAATGTAAAATAACATTGCATAGTCTTACTGTACACATTAAATATAGATTAATCCTTATTAAAGCTAGTTAAGTTATTCAGTCAAGATCCGTGATTGATTTTCATTTGTCATTAGTTGTTTGATTATCATTAATGACAGACGGCAGCAGGTATATTAGGCTGCTGTCACTTTAAGAGCTAATACACGGATCCAAAATGCTGATACACACGCGTTTTCTTTCTCAACTGCGTACGGTTAAGCCATAACCCACTGTGTTTACTTGAATACTCTTTAAAAACGCATTTTGCCATTTTTGCCGGATCTGGGCCGACACTGTGTTGCTGTTTGGGTTGTGTGTACACGTTTACACGCGTTTGCCCATTTGCTTATACGCATTCGGCTCTGACTCGAAGCACGCACAAAGAGAGGCGCCTGGGGAACAGTGTCTCTTTTGTGGCTTAATGCGCTTTTAATAACACTGTTTAATATCAAACACGTCCTGCAGTTTAGCAGCAATAGACTGTATTTTACAATACTCTCTTATTTGGCTGTTTGGATGTTACATCTGGGCTTTTGGGGAGAAACGAAAGTACACCGCTGTGAAGGAAAGGAAGGTGCGCTGGACAGAATCGGTTTACCTCGATTATGTTGTTTTTATTATTGTTGGAAGCCAAAATCAAAATCGAAAATCAATTACGATTAATCGCACATCCCTAAAAAGCAACTTACAAATGCAGGGATTTGATTGGAAATGAGGAAGACTGCAGCATCCTTTAACTGCTGTTTCTGTTTCTGGATATCTTCTGCACTTTCCTTGGGGAAACGTACACCTGTAAAAGAACAAATATATTAGTAATGCAATGTTCATATTTAGCCATACACATATTTCTAATATTGTCTGCTCATGTTAAGAGCTGCAAGGTAAAAACAGAAGCTGTCCAAAAAGCTAACAACACACCTGCACAGAAGACGTTGGGGTTGAAATGTATGTCAAAAGTTTTCCTGAGGGAGGACAAGATATGCTTTATTGAAGAACCCTGCTGGGTGTTATTCACAGGCACAGTTTTTAGGGAAAGGTGCTCTGAATCCTGGTCTGGGAGTGCGACAGAAGTTGAGGATAGCTGAGGCGTAGTAGTTGGGTCACTCTTTAGTGCAGATTTGCCAACATCTTTGATTTCTCTGTCATGCTCAGTACTTTGAGAGACAGTTTCCATAAACATCTGGTATCTGGTGGCATTCATATAAAAAGATTGTTTAGCTCAAAACCTCACAGCAGGTTAATATTCGCATCATGATGTAGAGCTTTTTTCATGCTGTGCATTTCAAATATTTTTACTGTCGTAATCGCTATACCCAAAAAATGGATCTTCATAATAGAATGTTTCCTGTTAAACTAAATATTTACACTTAAAGGAGCCGTATGTAAGATTGTGGCCAAAACTGGTACTGCAATCACTTTTAAATTACTGTAGAGCGTGTATCCCCTCCCCCTCCCCCCTGACTCGAGGTTGCCAGATAGGCTGCAGGATCCAGCAGGAACGTAGGCTGCTACAAGGAGCTTCCAACTAGAGCAAAGCTGGCAACCCGGATGCCGAAACACTACTGACTTCGTGATTAGTAGATAGGTGGAGGGTGGGGCATCAGGCCAAAACACAAGATGACAACATCAACATCAGTTGAGGGCTGCAACTTCACTTTTTAAATGACAATATCCTGGCCAGACTACTGTTGTCAGTGATATAAGTATTTGAAATGAACATGATTTCTTAAAGGACAATTCCGAACGCCGTGCTACGTTATATTTCACAAACGTAATTCCTATCGACCAGCTCACTTAGCACGGCGTTCGTGACTCGATTAGTCGAGACTGTTTTCCAAGATGCCTGCTGCCTGTTAACGCGTAATGTTCTGTCTTTATAAAGTATCTTC
Source organism: Abramis brama (assembly GCF_963993115.1). Lineage (NCBI taxonomy): Eukaryota > Metazoa > Chordata > Actinopteri > Cypriniformes > Leuciscidae > Abramis > Abramis brama. Next base: position 13,004,204 of record NC_139977.1, read on the forward strand.
TTATTAAACTGTCTGTACACTTACAAAGTTCTCAATGCTTCGGTTTGCATGTAGGGACCCTCATTATGCTACCGTGTTAGTGTGAGGCTATTTTGAGCCTTGTTAGTGGTATTAACTAGTGATTTACTTTTACTTACTCTGTGCCCCATATACTAGCGTTATAAGATCATCTGTTTTTAGAGATAAAACTCTTTACATTCGATTTTCATGAAAACGCATCCCAGGGAACGATCGACTCTGTAACCATGTGTTAATTACCCCTAGGTTCATTTTTCACCAGAATTGTCCTTTAATGTCTAGTGACATATCAGGGCCTTTTTATGATTAATTGAAATACATTTCTTACATACAGCTCCTTTAATTATAATAAAAACACTAAAACAATTCAATATATTCACGAAAACTGGTAAAACCAGGCCAAGAATCATATTTCACCAAATGCCTGTATTCAGGACCATTAAGATTTTTTATCTTGTTTTGATGAAAATTAAGCACATTTTTTTCAGCAAAATTCTCAGTACTGTAATGTGGCAGGACGTTATAATTTTAAGTTTATTTTAAGTTTATATTTATTTTATTTATTAATATGATATTCTCAATTATGGTTCTCAATAGATTCACATTAGTGAGATAATCTTTTACTGTATTAAAGCAAAAAATACTTATATTATTTGTATTAAATATTATATATATATATTTTTTAAATAATCATTTTTTTTTATATTTATTTGAAAGCATCAGCAAAATCCTTCCATATTATTGCAAGGGGAATTGAGGTAGAAATGTGTATATTATATGTGTATATGTGTATATATAAGTAATATGGAAATGAATGATTATTTAAGATAATAAAAAGTATTTATTATCTTAAAATAGGCTTCATTTTCAACTGTGGATAAAATATTATTTTTATTTTTTCTTTTGGTTTGATTTGGGGTGAAATATGACATTCTTGACAGGTTCACCTGTGTATTAATCATAAGACAGGTAAATATAATTACCGGTGCTCCACAAAGGCGTCAATGAGTTCCTGTCTCAGGCAGACCAGGCGATGAGGATGTAGCCTTGGGAAGCCCAGTTGTTTACACACAGGACTTAAACCCTCTCCTTCCACAGGAAGGAAGTTGAGGTCGGGTGGGAAGGTAAAAAGTAGATCCAGTATGTAGTGCCGACCATCATTACCCACAATGCCCTTGTGCTCCACCGAGGAGCACAACTCTACAGCTGTATCATCTTTGTTTAGCACTAGGTGGCGCTGCACTCGCAGCTTCTTACTGGGTTTGTCAAGCAGCTCCAGATACCTTCAAAGAGTTTGAAATGTGTGCGGTTACGAATTCAAATATGTTGTTTATGTAATTTCGGACAAATTCTTCAGCCTAAAGGCCGATTCACACCAAGAACCATGAAGATAACTATAATGATAACTATATTAGAGTCCACACCAACACATGATAATGCTCTGTTTATCATAACCGCGTGCTGCAGTTCTGTCGTCTACCGCTTTAAATGCTCAAGCTCTTTAAAGCAAGATGGATTGTGATTGGCTGCCAATGTTTTTATCGTTCATCAGCTGGAAAAAAATAGTTCTGAAAGTGCTTCTCCTGTGTCGTTATCATTATAGTTATGGTGTGAACTTCCCTATTCTCATAGAATTAGAACGATTATTAAAACTTTATAGTTTATCGTTATCATAATAATGTGAACAGGTCTTAAAAATGATGCTTTTACCTGTCATCGGACACAACGGTCTTGCCAAAGTCATTGGAGCCATAGACGACACTCTGTGCTTGGTCATGGTCAAGAATTCCCGGCACGATAGTTTGGGCAGTGACGCGGTAGCCGCGGTAATCGATCACTACAGTGCCAATCAGATAGAGGTCTTCTTGATCCACTGCCCAATAAGCCCTCACACCGTTCAGGTCAAGAACAGGGGCGGCATGGGCCGCAGCCTCCCCTCCCAGATCTCTGTATTGGTCCTGCACATCAAAGCCTAAACTGAAGAAAATATTGTTCCAGATGAACATCTGCTGTCGTGGTTCTTCACTAGGGTTGATGGGCACCACGTTACCATCTACCACTGCCATGGCTCCTCGAGTGGCAGTGCTGACAAAATCACTGTTAGCCTGATAAAGTCAGTAAAAGGTCAGTATTAGAAACAGCCTATGTAAATGTTCCTGATGTTACATTTTAGATCAGATTTGGTTTCTAGAGAACAAAGGCCCTGTTTACACCTGGTATTAAGATGCGTTTTGGTCGATCGGATCACAAGTAGACGAGGAAGACATACCTGTTCACACCTGGTGTTTTAATCTGTCTCTTTTGTCCACTTTCAACCACTTCTGTCCTGATTTCTTTGAGGGGAGGGTATAAGTACATGTAGTTTTTCAGATCTTTCGATCTAATTGACAAAATAAGCTTGCACAATTTACATATGAACGTGACCGGAGACGATGGAAAAACATACGGAGAGCAGCAGCTTTCGTTTCTGCTCTGACAGATTGTCTTTCTGTGTTAGAAATCAGGAATGGTGAGAGAGAACATTGTGCTTGGTACATTTTTCATCTTCAAACCAAACCAAACCAAGTCTTCAGCCGACAACGTTTAAATCCCATCTGGATAGAGCTCTTCCCATAATGTTTACGCATTAGGTCAGTAGGCGGTCTTTTGTGGCTGTTTGAATGCATTCGTCAACATGAGCGTTTACACTACGAGAGCAATCTGGTCGAATGTGTTTTCAACTACCTCTGGAAGTGGTCGAAAGCGGACAAGCTCAAAACGTTTTAGACCTCGTTTACACCTGTATTTAGCGTCGTCCACTTGTGATCCGAATGACCAAAACGCATCCAAAAAGTACTTCACTGTGGAACTGTAAAAGCCCCTTTTGGTTCTAAGTTGAACACATATGATAAGTGGTAAAGATACCTTAAAAACCGCTCTGTCCCTCATCAGACGATCAGTCACGTTTTTTCTCGGAAGCTCTCTTGTGGCCTGAAGTTCTTCATTCCAGTCCCGGGCCTTTGTTCAACACAGAGGGATGAGTGAAAAACTACTTGTGTAACTGGCTTGTGCGCTGACTTTCAACATGTTTACCTGAACAGGCACATGTTCTTCATAACCCAGGCGGAAGGAGATGACATCCTCCGCTCGAACACAGTCCATTGTATGGTCAAGTGCTGGAGCAGTCCAGCTAAACACCTGGAACGGTGTGGCAATCCTTTCAAAGGGGTGTGTGGACCCTCTAAAATAAGAAAGAAGTTGAGTAGTTTCTACATTCTCTATTACATTTACAAGAAAAACAATCATATTTTGTATTATCATTTTATTTAGACAACTAACGAACATATTTTGCAGGTAAACAAGATTTAAAAGTTAATTAAAAGTTAAGTTTATGTTTTATTATTAAAACAAATTATTTGTATGTTTACAAATGTGTATATGTGAAATTGCTGTATCTCTGTATCTCCAAAGTTACTTTAATCAGTATTATTACATTTGGTAACTTCAACTCAAGTGTGTTTTAGCTAGATATTTTGACTATTAATTTCATAATTATACCACAGAAATAATTGAATATAAACAAACTGTGTGGGTAAATTTCACAAACCTGTCAAGAACATGTTTCAGATTTTATTTCACTTCTGCATCTTGACATTGCATATTTTAAAATTGTTTATTTATTTATTCCAACTTATGATTATCATTATATTCTCATATTCTCACTGCTGTGATAAAGTCATGTTTTACCGTTTTACAGTTAAAACTTTTGGTAAATTTTTTTTAATTTAAAATTATATTTATATTTGAAAATGTCTTTAAAATATTTATTTTGTATTATCAAAATCTATTAAAAGCAGGACAAAGCATTAAACCACTATGATGCATAAATACTTTATAAATACAGTATATATTTCATTAACCATTTCAGTTGTATCTGACTCTTGGTGATTCTATGGGCCATTACATGGCTTGGGACACACACACACACACACACACACACACACACACACACACACACACACACACACACACACACACAGACACACACTTTAAAAAATGTTTTTACTTAGATATTTTGACATTCTCTTGAGTAAAATATTGGCACAGTACCCATACTTTAGCACAGTTTGTTGTACTCTTTTCACTTGTTCTGAAAACTGTCATACCTCCTTTTCAGCAAGGCACTGAAGTTCTTCTTAAAAACTTGACTGATATGACCCAGGAGATCCAGCAGAGCATGACTGAGGGCACTAGGATTGGCTGGCTTTGGATTAAAGCTGTAAGTCGTGGATCTAAGTAAAAAAAAAAGAAAAGATTCAGTGTATTTGTTTTTCTAGTAGGGCAAGGACACTTTGAAGGGCAACTGTACATTGTAACTCACTGATTAACGTAGAACCCACGGGTTGATGCTGTTATACTGAAGTGTCTGTCTTCCATGGTCACCACATTGAGATACATGAGGTCTCCATGCATCTTTCTGTTTCCAGGAGGAGGATTCCAGCTACTCATGGTCAGAACCTTCAAGCACTCTAAGGACTGTATAAAAGACAGACAATTAAATATTATCATATGCTATCTTCATCTAGCACATTTTTAATGCCATACTGTCAAAGTTCCTCAATTCCTACCTTCCCAAAATCTGTATGAGGCTGCAGAGGTACCAGCAGACGTTCCTTAGAGCCTGGAAGAATGTGATTTGGAGGACTGCAGCTGATGCGCTTCAACCCGTCACCTCTTCGCTTAGGTTTGCTGCTCTCTGGGATTTAAATTCATTGTGTATTATTTACATGTCTCATGAGGTCTACTGTATAAGGTTATCTTATCTTAACTTCTAAGCCTGCTATCCTACCTAAGTGTATTTTATCCTTCTTACCTTCCATACGATCTTCTGTGACACAGCTGAGAAATGACGGTGAGCTGCCCTCCACTCCATTATAGCCATCAGTAAGGTCAAGGCTCTTTAAAAGGTCTCTGATGTGGCGTAAATGGATACGCACTTCTCGAACATTGTACGGCTCTTTGACATAATTAAAAGGGGAGCGGGAAGACAGATTTATGGCTATTTGTCACTGGTATATATGTCTAAAATGTAAGATTTCAACCAGTTTACTATTAGGTGAAGTTTCCAGTGAAAGCTTAATTGATCAACTATAACGATGTGATTTAGTTCAGGCTAAATTTTCGGGGCTTACCCTCCACAACCCTCAGAATGGAGCCCTCCTGAAGGCCTGGTATGGATGTAAGGTGGGTAAAGTTGTCAAGAGTGACTCCATTCAGCTGCAGGGAGAAGCAGGTACGCCGACAGGTCTCCTCCCGGTCCATCAACACTTGCTTAATTTCTTGCACCATTGCTAAAGGTGACACCTTGAGTGCAATAAACACAGATAGATGGATGGATGGACAAATACACAGACAGACATTAAATAAATAGACAAACAGACAGACGGACGGACGGACCTGGAAGTCAGTGGGTTCTGTTCCTGGAGCTTGGATCTTCACGGTGAATCCCGCATCCTCAGATGGGTCCATGTCAGGGACAGCAGGAAGCTCTTGTTTTTTGCAGTCGTCCTCAACCTGTTCTGTCATACCGTCTGCTGGGGTGTCCAGCACATGCTCACCGGTTATGGTGTCAGGGCTGGGTGCTGGGTGGAAAATACAAGAATATAAATATAAAGTGGATTACCTACAAGGTACAAAAGAGTTAGAAACATTCACACATTTTTATCGGCGCTACAACACAAATACCTCACAGAATTAGGGGCTGTACTGCTGTTAATTATTTGGTTACATTTAATTTATTTCTAAATATTATTTTCATGTTATGTCTGACTGATATTAAGATTCTATGCTATTTTGTCTAAATAAATAAACTAAAATGTTTTAAATGCTGCAAGTGAATTCAGGCATCACAACATTATTTAATTACTAGTGTTAATAAAGATTAAACTTAAGTAAGCATTAGATGACAGCATTATAGAAAGTGGGGAATATGAGCATGCACAATTAAATATATGATACCAATTTAAAAAATCAGTGTGGTACCAGTATTCCTAGACAGAATACACACCTTTAAAGTTCGGAGTGGCCAGAAACAGTTTATCAACCATAAAAAGCGTGAAGCGTTCAGTCTGATCCTCTTTTTGTTCTACCTGTGTCACAGCGAGTGTTTTCTGCTCAGATTCCTGCAGTGATAACCCCGTGCTCTTCTTTAGCCCTTCCAGGTCCCACTGCATCTGTTCTACTTCTGTCTTTTTCCATATCAAATCCTGGGACAGGCTTTGCTCCATCTCCCCTAACTCATGCTCCACCAGCCTAAAGCTAATCTCTGTAATGCCTACTTGCTCTACATGAGATATGTTCTCCTCCACACAAAAAAGATGCTCTGCAGCTGTAGTAGCTTTCTCATTAGCATGCTCTCTTGTCATCTCTAGCGTCTCAGAAGTCTGTGCGTGTTGCTCTGAGTCTGGTTTTTCCAGTGCATCTTGGTCTTCAAAGTCATCCGGTTGTGCTACGAGTTCCAAGGCTTGTGCTTCCCTTTGAGTCTTTAGAAGCAAAGGATCTTCAGTTGTAATGCCATATGCATGTTGCATCTTCATCGCGTCCAGATGTGTTTGTGCTGCACTCTTTGGACAATGTTCATTCAATAGCTTCTCATCTTGTTTCTCCTCAGTGTGCATCACAGATTCCTCGCGTCTGATGTACTGCTCTGTTTGAGTCCAACCATCTTCTCTCTGACTGATGTCAATGTCACTTTTTGAGGCATCTAGAGAAGATGCAGCAAGTACAGGAATGCTAGCTGGACCAGAAAGTGAAGTTTGACTATTTGCAAATAGCCCCGTCCCATGACCAAGGAGAGAAGTGTCTGCTCCACTTCCGTGAGTGCATATTCGGTTTTGAGCTGCAGGTATTTTGTATAGGGATGACAGAAGGGGCCATTCATCCTCTATAGAGCATAATTGATGTGTGCCTGCAATGTTTGTGCTTGGCGGCCCCAACAGCTCTCTATTCTTCTCTCCTCCATTTCGCAGATTGCTTTCATCAATTCCATCCTCTCTTATGGCATCTTGTGCTTGCCCCCAGACCCGAAGGTTGCTGCTAAGCACAATGTCCGGGAATAGGAGATGATCTTGGTCCAGAACAGGAGATGCCAGCAGGTCAGCTGAAGTTCTTGAAGGAGACAGACTTTCTATATCGCTATTTTCCTGGGATAGCAGCAGAGACAGCTCCTCAGTCTGACGCCCGACTCCCTTGGCGTTAATAATCTCAGACACCTTGCGGCAACAACTAAATATGTTCCCCATGTTGTCCATCTCATTACCAAAGAGCAAGAACTGTAATGCTGGACAAACAAAGCCCGCTGTGAGTCAGCTAATAAATTAAAATGACCTTGGCAGCTAGAAAAACAGTGCTTTGTTGGTAAATCTGTAAGACAAGCCTGACAGACAGCTGACATACCCATTTACCAAGTCTGGCATCTGGCCTGCGCATCTCTACAATAGATGAAACATGTTCGGATCTAGTAAAGACATTCTATATTTTGCAAAAGGATGATTTATACATATTTTAATGATTGACTGGATAGTTGTATCTACTATATATTCATGTATATAACAGTAGAAGACCAGAAACATTGCACAGATTCAAATAAAATGCATTTTTTTTCTTTCAATTTTCGGTAGGCTATATTATAAACTAATGCAAGTCATATTACACATGCAGGCGTCTTCTCACAGTTCATTTCCTTCATAAATGTGCCTGTTGTCTCATAAATGTCCACAGAACCACAGGAAAGCAGAACAGCTTGCTCCATGCAGGGATGTCACTCTCTCCAACAAAACGCAACACAATGTATAGTGTCATTTCTCTGCCCTTCATCTCCCCATACACACGTTCATTCTCGGGGGGAGGAGTCTTGATGGAGTTCCTTGCATCCCATTCCTCTTCCAGATAAATCGTAACTCATTTCTTCAGTTTCTCTAAAGAAGAAAAAAGCACATGGCATGACTTCCTGAATCCACCCCAATGCATACATTCGCTCAGGAGTCTTCTATATTCCCTGCGTGCTTCTGAAGTGCGTTTCTCGGTCTCTGCTGTCCCAGCGTTTGCTGCTATGACAGAGTGCTGCAGTACCGGCGGAATGTGCAGGAGGACCTGCTTTGAAAAGCTACAATAGTCGGAGAAGTGGAAGGACTAGAGCACCTTACGAATACTAAACGAAGAGAAGAAGTAAGCGTCATTGTTGTTGGAAGCTTGTCGACCGTCTCCTTATCTGCCTTCGGTTGTCTTCTCCAATACAAGCATATATTTGCGGTTAGAATCTCACCTTTACTTGATGCGCATGCGCACACGCTACTAAATTTCGCTAAACTATCATTTTTAATTCGTATTGCTTATTAATATATTGTGTATTCAGGGTCCCCCGCCCATATGGTAGCCTATTAGTTTTATTTTTGAACGTCTTAAAAACTGTGCAGGTTTGGAGGTATCAAATAAATACATTACAGAACTAAAAAAGTATATTTTATCTGTTCGAGGTCGTTAAGCTAGGTGACATTTCTAATATTGTAATTTGTAGTAAAATGAAACAAAACACAAGGTGTTCTTTATTGTGGATAGACACAAAGTGCCACAGGTTACTTGCCCTTGTTGAAAATAGCTACATTTAATGAGCATTAGAATGTTCTTCACACAAATGTCCATTTAATTACATTTTCTCTTTGTTTGATCAAAATTATGACATTATCACTCACTAGCCCTATAAAATCACTTGTTCTCAGACCATAATAGGCTACTTCATTAAATTAAAATATATATGAATATATTCCTTAGAAACTTAAAAGACACATACTACTCTATATAAAACACATTATCAGGCAATCAGACAATATCAAAGCCAGTTTTGATCCTGAAGACCCTCTTTCTTTCTTTCTTTCTTTCCATAGTTCAACAACATCACACAGCCTCTGTTGAGTTTAATACATTTTTATCATTTAAAGTAATTGTGCTTATACAATCTGTCACAACCTTGACATGTCATTTCTGTTACAAACTGTAAAGATTTTATAATCACTATAATTTTATGTAATTCCTATCCTATCTGTTTAACAATGGAATATCACTTAGAAAATTTAACTTTTTTTTTAAATCAAGTCAAGAATTATAAGTTTCTATAATACAGCACCAGAAAAACAACATGACTGCTGCTGTATTTAATACATGTATGATAATGTGATTATTTAGTACGCACTGTAAGATTCCTTGATTTAAAAAAAAATCAGTTTTGTAGCCTTTTTTTTTTTTAAATTTCAGAAAACATTATAAACATAATGTAAGCATTTATATTTATAAATAGGACATACTGAACAAAATAACACCAATACGAACATTTTTGTATTATTTAATAAATAAAGCATGATTCACTTCATACATGTTCAATACATCATAAAGCTCTTTACCAACTGACCCACGGCAGCGCCATCTTTGATGTTTAACGTGCATGAAGGCGAGGCTGTAAGGGATAGATATAGGTTGTACTGTTATTTAATCTTTAAAGTGTTTTTGGATTTTGCTGCTGACAAAACACTGCAAAAATATCTTTACAAGAAATTTCAGTAGACAAAAAAACTCGACAACATGAACTATGGAAAAATATAAGTGATATAGGAGCTTTTTACAGCTGATGCCATTGAAAGCATGGTAAGTCTATCCCTCACATTCATACCTGTCATAGTGCTGCTCTGAATAAGGTCTATAGAGACAGAGAGACCAAAAACACAAAAGCAATATAATACACCTGTTTACCTCACTGCCCTCCCTGTTCTTTTAAAGTGTGTCTAATGTGACCAGAAAAATTCACTTCACTGACACAAATAATTACTGAATGGAACGTTTTAGAGTGTTCTGGATTCAACAATGAAGACTAATTTTCCAAAATCTTCATATCCAGCCTTTATATGTTCCGGAAGAAAAAATCCCATTCATTTTCTCCATAGGGGAGTGCATTTTGAATAATATTTTATAATTTAATCTACTGTGAGCTGCAAGGTTGTTTAATTATGGTATATGCTTCTGTTGAAGACACCAGTCCAAAATTTCAACAATTTTTTTTAATTAGTTGTGTTCAACAGCAGAATTCCAGGTGAAAAACTACATTACCCATGATTCTGTAAAGAAATTGACCAATCAGAGAAGAACACGCGCCCACTGACATGAAGCACCACAAATGATGTAGAGTCAGCTTCCCTACACTTAAACTACTTAAACAATTTTGCAATAATATAGTATAATTAAAGTCTTCAAATCAATAGTTTTATATTCCTACATCTAGTTTAATTTTGATTATGTTATTCGTAGTGCTTCATGGGATTGTAGTTCTTTCCCTCATTAAAGCTGTGAAGTACACAGGCTTGTACCTTTGTCTTTTTTGTCAGATTTTCAAAACCTTTTTTGCTTCAAATCAAAGTCTGTAATGTTGTGATTCACATTGTAGCCGGTTGGTTTAGTTCAAGGCTTAAAATTATAACTCCTAAACAAAGATTTTTGAAAAAATCCCATAGAAAAAAATGAATGGGAAAAACACCTCTGGAACCAAGCCTGCTGAAAAAAGGGACGGGCACTGTTACACTCTATAACTCTGTTGTCTCTGGTCCAATGTCTTCCCTCAGTGGTCGGTTCCTGAATCTACCTTTTCGAGCCTCCGACATCCTTGAAAGGCCGGCTTCACTCCAGGGACCTCCGAGTGACCTGTGCAAGGGGAGGAGCCTATGTCTGAAAGGATAAAGGAAAAGGGCAGGGTCAGGCATGGGGCGTGGCTCCTCGGGCCTAAGCACCCTTTCGCGGGGCACGCATTCCCTCACTCTCTCCGATCTCCGCATCCTTCCTGAAGCTCGGCTTTGACGTGTGTTACCCGCCATCACTGGAGATGTCCACGGAGAATTTGCAGTCCATTCCGATTCCTATGAACAGGTAAAAGAATGAAACTGATTCATGTGTCAGATTATGAGTAGATCCATGGGATCCATAGTGCCTCCTACCTGCATGGCACCTCCATCATCATCTTCTTCTTCTTCATCATCTTCCTCAAAGTCTTCTGCCTGGTGATACAATCGAAAGTGTGCTGAATGGAGTTGGAAAGAGAGTTGAGCGGCCACATCGGTCTGCTTGCGGAGGTCCCGACTCAGCGTCGTGATCTTATGACTGCGCCGTTTTAGCTCATCCAGGAACCGCCGCTCTTCATCTCGAAGCCGAACCTGCAGTGCGCTCGCAAGTGCCCCCTTTTTCCGTAGCTCCACCCGAAGCTGCACCAGCGCACTTTCCTGCTCAGCCAAATGCTGCTCTGTCTCCAGTAATCGTGCCTGCAGAAGCTCTTCCTCCAACTCAATATCTATAATAACACAGAGTTGAGGGAACATGTGGGAATGGCTGGAATTTTGTGATATTTTATACTCACCTTCTTGGCTTCTTACTGGCGGTCTTTTACTTAAATCACAACTCAGCTCTGTAGAGACATGCAGAGAGGCGGAAGTTAACAGACATACGATTGACAATGCAAAGTGGCTTTTTCAGAATGGAGAATCTATACAGTGAGGTTGAGTGACGGACCATTGCATCGTTTCTTCAGGTTGTGTATCTCTAGCCGTAGACCGGTCAGGAGGATCCGATGTTCCTGCTGCAAAAATGCTACATTTCGCTCAACACTCTCCACCTGTTGGGCAAGTGTGGATCTATCCATGGATTGCTCCCAGATGTTGGCAGGTAACAGCTCCTTATTGCAATTAAATTGAAAAATGTCAATACAAAGAAAACACACTTTCTTCACTATAGGCCTAACCATTCATTTAAAGCCTGAAACAAACTGGTTTCCATTAAAGGGTTAGTTCACCCAAAAAATTTTTTTGTCATTAATTACTCACCTTCATGTCATTCCAAATCCGTAAGAATTTTGTTAATCTTTGATACACAAATGAAGATCTTTTTGATGAAATCTGAGAGCTTTCTGTCACTCCATTGACAGCTACGCAACTACCACTTTTACGCTTCAAAAAGTTCACAAGAGCTCATGTTACGCAGCACGTTTGAGCTTCCGCAAGAACCAATGAGGTTTGTTCTGCGCGTCAAGCATGTTCGGTCGAGCTTCTGTTTATGTTCGCTGATCAATGTTTAAATGTGAATAAAAGCCTAAATTAAATTTGTTCATCATATAAAGCGATCGAGTCTCTTCAGAAAATTTGGACTCAATTCATATGGATTAGTTTTACAATCTATTTATGAACTTTCTGAAGCGTCAGATTGTCAGTTGCATAGCTGTCTATGGAGGGACAGAAAGCTCTCAGATTTCATCAAAAAGATCTTCATTTGTGTTCCGAAGATGAATGAAAGTCTTTGGTTTGGAACGACATGAGGGTGAGTAGATGATGACAAGTCTCATTTTTGGGTGAACTATCCCTTTAAGGCAGAATATCGTATAGCCACTCCCCTCCAACCACCAGTCTGAGGCGAGCTAGAGATGGCAATGATGTGTGTTAAAATCAAATCCCACCCTCTATTTTTTATCTTTCAATAGAGTGCAACAGTGGCCTTGGTTCCAGTGTGTATGTGAAACCGGCTTTACGTCATTCGCAGTGCTTCACTTGATTCTGTCATTTGATTATCTGGTAAAACATTTTTTGCAGGATCATGGCCATGGGTAATGTAGTTTTTCACTGTAACACATGATTATTTAGAAAATAAGTTAATGCGAGCAGATGTGTTCAACAAAAGCATACCATCAATTAACAACCTAGTAACTGTTAAACTAAAATTGTTTGCAATTAATTCCCCTCTGGAGAAAATTAATGGGATTTTTACTTCCTGACCCTGACTGTTGCACTGTTCTGTTTTACTCCTAATGATGTCACAATAAAACAAAAATTCCGTTTCACATGGACTTTAACAACCTTCTCTTCAGTGAAATGTTTAGTTTGACAAATGTGTGTGTGTGTGATATAAATCCACTTAGTTTGATAAGCTGTTTTGTTATAGTGCAAAGATATACATTTTTAAGTGTGACTTAAATAATTTTTGTGGTCACTCTATGCACCAATAATAACATTTCAGATGGCTCCCTATTATTCTGGATCGTAAAATGGCTCTTTTGTTACAACTGCAGCATCAGCAGCTTAGGATTCAGTTTAAAATCAGCATTATGTCATTGATACATCCGGGAAGTTCTGACCCAGGAAATGCGTGACGACGATAGGCGAATGTAAACATCGCAATGTATCGCCTTTAAGGCGAACAAATGTTGGCAAACCAAGTTTTTTTCTTCTTCATAGAAAGCACACAATCCTCCCGTCGACGTCTATTAATCCTCTTGTATATTTTATTTGTATTTTATGCCGTTTCCACAACGATTTCAACTATAACTACACACCTATCAAACTTCGCGCATTGGAATATGTCAGCAAATGATGATCATCTAAATAAATATGATATACTGATTATTGACAGCTGAGTCTGTTGAAACATATGATGATATCGTGAAGGTTACGTTTTCATCACGGCTCTGACGATCTTGAATCTTTACTTAAAGTACACCTCCATCTATACGATGTTTTAAAATCACTGCACCGCGTTATTCTCAATGATATAAACATGCAGGTGGAACATCATGCTACAGTGATACTTACGGTTTGACTGAGTAGATGAAGGATGCAGGACACCTCCAGTGCAAAGCATCGCCACCAAAACAGTGCGTCAGGGACACGAAAGGGTTAGTTAGCCATCTGCCATATCCATCCCTACATCTCATTAGGATTTATCAGGTTTTGCAAAGACATACACATACATTACATACATATACAAAACTCATAACAAATTGTATTTATACCCATATTTATTTAACTGGAAACTACAACTTTTTACTTAAGACTATATATTGTATAAAATGTTACTGTTAAGTTAAAAGAGTTACTGTGCATTTAAATTCATTAAATTATATAATGTGGTTATTCATTTCATCATTTTGAAGAGTTTCAACACAAAAACACCAGGATTTTCTTTTAAACATTTTTTACAAACACAAGGTTTTAGTTCTACTAGTTTATGTCATTGAATATGTGCTTTGTAAGCTAACTAGCCAAACTGTTTTACTATTATGTTCTTGCACGTGTTATTTCACTCATATGGTGTAACTAGGTTTATAGCAGGTGTTAACACTTAAAGGCACAATATGTAAGATTTTGTAAGAGACCAAACCACTAGAACAATGTTATATATTTTGTTGACTTGTGTACTTACATTATCCCAAATGTTTCCAACAATGTTTAAATCCAGAGAAATCAGCTATTTTAACCAGTGTAACGGCCTGTCATTGAGTCGCCTGTTTATGACGTCATACAGAAAACAACGACAGAAAACAAATTGTTGTTATATAGCTCAACACGGTTAGTCTTATTGTTTGAATCTCGTTTTCTTGATTTACCGCGAGTAATTTGTTTGTACCATGAGACAGCACTATTTGGTCAAGTTGCTAACATAGCAAAATCAGAAAGAGCTTTATTTGCAGTAACAGTAATAATGTTCTCCACCACACAATATATTTTAAAATTAACTGCATGCCATTTAGCAACACAAGTCATCCAGCTTTTATTAATATGATTTTCTAATATCGTTCTAGCTTACTGCAGTGTGCAACAAGTGTCTCACACCATCCACTGAGCGAACGCACAGTGTAGCCTAATGTTATAACATAACTTTCAACACTCTCAAACGTGTTTTTAGTATGATTGTTTTGACCAGGTTAAACAGCGCTGTGTTACCCAACAATTTTAATTCGGCAAATAAACTGACCTGTATGAGTAACAAAGTTTAAGTTCAGGGAAGAAGGAGGCAGACGATAAACATAACTTTAATCGTAAAATAAACATAAACAAGACAAAACGGAAGGAGCGGTAGTGGCCTACTGCGGCATACAAACATAATAAAAGCTCCGGAGCTCCTCCATCATGGGACTCTGTTTTGCGCAGGAGTCTCTCATTAGCATTTGCTCCACCGGCCTCGTTCCGCTGTAGGCTCCGCCCTGCTTCATACCACAGTAACGTTAATAAAACTTTAATACATTAGCTTATCCATGAACATTTCTGTCAGATTGCTTT
This sequence comes from Abramis brama, assembly GCF_963993115.1. Classification (NCBI taxonomy): domain Eukaryota; kingdom Metazoa; phylum Chordata; class Actinopteri; order Cypriniformes; family Leuciscidae; genus Abramis; species Abramis brama. The sequence goes on from NC_139977.1 coordinate 13,019,335, forward strand.
CCATCGGCTGTGGAGGTGAAGACGGCAACTCCCGTGATTCCACGCTCATTCACTGCGTCATCAAGCTACGCCATTGTTACTGTTTTGAATAAGCGAGCTCTAGTGGCGAAACTTGCATACTGTGCCTTTAACAGTGATTACAACTACAAATATTTGGGGTCCATGGTCTAGTGGGGTGCTATAAACCATTCAAGCTCATTTGATTAGAGAGAATAACCACCATGTCATCCTGGTGTTGATCACTATGTCACAGGCTCTCGCCTCGGGAGAGAATTTCGCAGTTATATACAGGATTCCTGCAGTGATTACACCAAATTAATGCAATCACCTTCATTGAGATGCCAGGATGACATTATTAAGATCAAAGGGTATGTATTAATATACTTTCCAAACGCATTCTAAATAACTATGTATGACGTCAGCAGCAGAAATCTTATATATAGCCACAGAATATACAGTACTGAACCAAAAGAGTTGGGATACACTGACTCTAGGAAGTGTTTTCTCTCCACTTCATCAAATGAGCTTGAATGTTTTATAGCACCTCACCAGACTCCATTTAGATTTGTAGTTGTTAATCACTGTTAACACCTGCTATAGTTACCATAAGAGTGTAAACATAACACATATACAAGATAATAGTAAAACATAATATATTAATTATATTACAAAGCACATATTCAGTGACAAAAAACTAGTAGAACTAAAACTGTAAAATCCTTGTGCTGTTGCACACACGCACACATATTGAGCATAATGTTTGCATTGCAATATATAGATTTATAAACCCCTGGTGTGACTCTGATATAGACTCTCAGTATTATATTGAGAGGGATTTTTACATCTTATATGTTATTTTACTTTTATATTATTTTTTCATACAGGCCCTAATTTATAAAGGCAGTTGAAAAAAAAACAGTAACATGACAACATGTGTGTATATATATATGTATATATATATATATATATATATATACTGTATATATATATATATATATATACATATATATGAAGACTTCAGATGCAAAAGCCTCCAAGTGCCATCTGAAATTTTCTTCTAGAATGATAATTTTTATCAAGCTTATATGTTTATGCTCAGTTATTTCACTTTAATGGCAATGAAAATGATCTATTAATTGTCATTAAAGTGAAATTACTGAACCTAAATATACAAGCTTGATAAAAATGCTCATTTTAGAAGAAAATTTCAGATTTTGAAGTCTTCATATATATATCATCACGCTTGATGTTTTCAAATTTAAGCATTAAAAAAGAAAAATCCAGCAGCCCCAAGGAAGTTTAATGCTGCCCTCTGGTGGTCTGGACCACAACTTACCAACTTCACCAGCTTCTTTCTCACATTTAAAGCTGCCGTCGGCAACATTTTTTTGATCATATTAAGTGAAATCGACACTATAATCCGACAGAACAACATAAATAAGGTGGTTTTAGAAAAAAACTCGAGCTTCTAACTCCACCTGGAGCGTGTTATTTGTTTTGCAAAAATCCACCGCTCCCGGATCATCGGGTCCAATCAGCACAGGGGGGTGTGAGATCTGACTGTCAATCACAGGTCGTGCACACGCCACAGATCCCCCGTGCACGTTACAATATCACATGCACACGACACGCCTGAAGTTCGCCTGAAGATTGCAAGAAGCGTGATGGCGGAGAGAAAATCTACTAACAAGCTTCCAATTCCTCGGTTATTGCTATCTATGGATAGATTAGCCAGGGCAGCCTACCTCCGAGTCCATGGTGTTGATCGATGCTGAAGAGACGGACGCGTTCACAGAAAATCAGGTACACACGCACTGACGAGCACGACCTCGATGGGAGGGTGCTTGCTGGTAGTGGGGGAGGGGCATGAGAGTTGTAAACATTCAAAATTTTGGCTAAGTCGACTCAATCTGCCAGACTTGCCGACTGCAGCTTTAACGAGATGGTCCTCACTGCAGAACACGAAATCCAGGGGGAGGAGTTGGATCCACCTTACATATACCTAAACCTAGCCATCTCCACCCCCTGATCCCTAAACCCACCCCTAAACCTACCAATCTCCACCCCTTAGATCTGGATCCAACTCCGCCCCCTGGATCTCGTGTACTGCAGTAAGGTGCTACTGCATTTAACAGCCCTAAAGCTTTTTTCTTTTATGGCTGCAAAACATGTCAAAGTTTGACGTTTTTGAAAAAAATGTGAATACCTAATCTAAATATAGTGCATATCTTGCGATTGTTACATTCGGGTTACAAACAAAACAAAAGTTTTGACCTCTGAAGACAAATATCACAAGAGAGATGTGTCAAAATCTGTTAAACTCTAGTGGACAAAGATCACTGGGGGGGGGGGGGATAAGGGGGGGGATAAAGATAAAAATACAGATACAAATTCTGTAAAAAAAAAAACAGAATTTAGTTTGTCACCTCCTTGAACTGCCACCTTACCGTGGTGGAGGGGTTTGAGTACCCGAATGACCCTAGGAGCTATGTTGCTCCTGGTAGGGAGCTGGTAGGGTCTCCCAAGGCAAACAGGTCCTAGGTGACGGGTCAGACTAAGAGCGGTTCAGAAACCTTTTCTGATGTCAACAAATGCAAGGACCATGACGTCGCCCGGAGCCAGGCCCGGGGTTGGGGCTCGTATGCGAGCGCCTGGTGGCCAGGCCTCCCCCCATGGGGTCCGGCCGGGCTCAGCCCGAAGGAGCGACGTGGGGCTGCCCTGCCGCGGGCTCACCACCTACAGGAGGGACCATAAGGGTCTGGTGCATAATGGATCGGGCGGCTGTTGAAGGCGGGTGCCTCGACAACCTGATCCCTGGACACGGAAACTAGCTCTAGGGACGTGGAGAGACGTCCTCTCTGGCGGGGAAGGAGCCTGAGATTGTGCGTGAGGTTCAGAGGTTTCCGACTAGAGATAGTTGGGATCACCTCCACGCACAGCTTGGGCTCTGGAACCACACTCCTTGAGAGAGGATGGACTCTTTACCACTCTGGAGTTGCCCATGGTAAGAGGCGGTGAGCTGGTGTGGGTTTGCTTATATCCCCCCAGCTCAGCCGCCATGTGTTGGAGTTCACCCCGGTGAACGAGAGGGTCGCTTCCCTGCGCCTTCGGGTCGGGGATAGGTCTCTCACTGCGCCTATGGGCCAAACGGCAGTGTAGAGTACCCGGCCTTCTTGGGGTCTCTGGGAGGGGTGCTGGAAAGTGCTCCGACTGGGAACTCCGTCGTTCTACTGGGGGACTTCAATGCCCACGTGGGCAGCGACAGTGACACCTGGAGGGGCGGAACCCAAGAAACGGACCCACTGATCAGAACCCGAGTGGTGTTCTGTTATTGGACTTCTGTGCTAGTTACAGCTTGTCCACCATGTTCAAGCATAAGGGTGTCCATTAGTGCACATGGCACCAGGACACCCTAGGCCGGAGGTCAGTGATCGATTTTGTGGTCGTTTCATCTGACCTCCGGCCGTATGTCTTGGACACTCGGGTGAAGAGAGGGGCGGAGCTGTCAACTGATCACCACCTGGTGGTGAGTTGGATCCGATGGCGGGGGAGGAAGCTGGACAGACTCGGCAGACCCAAACGTACTGTGAGGGTCTGTTGGGAACGTTTGGCCGAATCCCCTGTCAGAGAGATTTTCAACTTCCACCTCCGGCAGAGCTTCGACCGGATCCCGAGGGAGTCTGGAGATATTGAGTCTGAGTGGACCATGTTCTCCACCTCCATTGTCGACGTGGCCACTCGGAGCTGTGGACGTAAGGTCTCCGGTGCCTGTCGAGGTGGCAATCCCCGAACCCGGTGGTGGACACCGGAACTAAGGGATGCTGTAAAGCTGAAGAAGGAGTCCTATCGGGCCTGGCTGGCTTGTGGGACTCCTGAGGCAGCTGACGGGTACCGGCAGACCAAGCGGACTGCAGCTCGGGTGGTTGTGGAGGCAAAAAATCGGGCTTGGGAGGAGTTCGGTGAGGCCATGGAGAAGGACTACTGGTTGGCCTCAAAGAAATTCTGGCAAACCGTCCGGCGCCTCAGGAGAGGGAAGCAGTGCCCTACCAACGCTGTTTTCAGTGGAGGTGGGCAGCTGTTGACCTCGATTGGGGATGTCATCGGACGGTGGAAGGAATACTTCGAGGATCTTCTCAATCCCACCGACACGTCTTCCATTGAGGAAGCAGAGCAGACCATCATCACCTATGGTCATGAGCTGTGGGTCATGACCGAAAGGACAAGATCCCAGATACAGGCGGCCGAAATGAGCTTTCTCTGCAGGGTGGCTGGGCGATCCCTTAGAGATAGGGTGAGAAGCTCGGTCACTCGGGAAGAGCTCAGAGTAGAGCCGCTGCTTCTCCACATCGAGAGGGGCCAGCTGAGGTGGCTCGGGCATCTTTTCCGGATGCCTCCTGGACACCTTCCCAGGAAGGTGTTCCGGGCATGTCCCATCGGGAGGAGGCCCCGGGGAAGACCTAGGACACGCTGGAGGGACTATGTCTCCCGGCTGGCCTGGGAACGCCTCGGGGTCCCCCCGGAAGAGCTGGAGGAAGTGTCTAGGGAGAGGGAAGTCTGGGCATCCCTGCTTAGACTGCTGCCCCCGCAACCCGGCCCCAGATAAGCGGAAGAAGATGGATGGATGGCTAGTTTGTCACAAAGAATATCAGGCACAAATGTGTCCAGATTCATGGTGCTAAATAAACTCTAATGAACTTACCTACACTGTAAAAAAGATTTTAAGTTATCAACTTGGCTATATACACTCGCCTAAAGGATTATTAGGAACACCTGTTCAATTTCTCATTAATGCAATTATCTAATCAACCAATCACATGGCAGTTGCTTCAATGCATTTAGGGGTGTGGTTCTGGTCAAGACAATCTCCTGAACTCCAAACTGAATGTCAGAATGGGAAAGAAAGGTGATTTAAGCAATTTTGAGCGTGGCATGGTTGTTGGTTCCAGACGGGCCGGTCTGAGTATTTCACAATCTGCTCAGTTACTGGGATTTTCATGCACAACCATTTCTAGGGTTTACAAAGAATGGTGTGAAAAGGGAAAAACATCCAGTATGTGGCAGTCCTGTGGGCGAAAATGCCTTGTTGATGCTAGAGGTCAGAGGAGAATGGGCCGACTGATTCAAGCTGATAGAAGAGCAACTTTGACTGAAATAACCACTCGTTACAACCGAGGTATGCAGCAAAGCATTTGTGAAGCCACAACACGCACAACCTTGAGGCGGATGGGCTACAACAGCAGAAGACCCCACCGGGTACCACTCATCTCCACTACAAATAGGAAAAAGAGGCTACAATTTGCACGAGGTCACCAAAATTGGACAGTTGAAGACTGGAAAAATGTTGCCTGGTCTGATGAGTCTCGATTTCTGTTGAGACATTCAGATGGTAGAGTCAGAATTTGGCGTAAACAGAATGAGAACATGGATCCATCATGCCTTGTTACCACTGGTGGTGGTGGTGTAATGGTGTGGGGGATGTTTTCTTGGCACACTTTAGGCCCCTTAGTGCCAATTGGGCATCGTTTAAATGCCACGGCCTACCTGAGCATTGTTTCTGACCATGTCCATCCCTTTATGACCACCATGTACCCATCCTCTGATGGCTACTTCCAGCAGGATAATGCACCATGTCACAATGCTCGAATCATTTCAAATTGGTTTCTTGAACATGACAATGAGTTCACTGTACTAAAATGGCCCCCACAGTCACCAGATCTCAACCCAATAGAGCATCTTTGGGATGTGGTGGAACGGGAGCTTCGTGCCCTGGATGTGCATCCCACAAATCTCCATCAACTGCAAGATGCTATCCTATCAATATGGGCCAGCATTTCTAAAGAATGCTTTCAGCACCTTGTTGAATCAATGCCACGTAGAATTAAGGCAGTTCTGAAGGCGAAAGGGGGTCAAACACAGTATTAGTATAGTGTTCCTAATAATTCTTTAGGTGAGTGTAAGTCATTTCAACTTAAATTACATTAAACTGACTTAAAAATTAGTTGAATTTTTTATAACTTTTTATAAAAAAAGTTGAAAATTACACAACTTATTTTGGTGAGTTAAAACATTGTAAAAACATATGTTGTCAACTTACTGATCATATTTTTTTTTTTTTTTTACAGTGTAGAGTTTATTTAGCACCATGTGCTATTATTAATAACATGTGTTATTGTTTCCTTAGTATCTGAGACGTTTGTATCTGAGTTTATTTTGATAAAAAATGATAAAAAAATTGCATGCAAATAGATCCAGCTCTTTTATTTTACGTTTGTTATTCAACCCCTGCGTGACAACTATATTTTTTGCTATAATTATCTATAAAAGACAATAATAAGAAAAAAAAAAATGCTCATAAATCAATTTGTTGCGAAAACAAATGTGACAACATCTGTACAAAAAGTAAGATACTGTAATTGTGTTACAATATCTCAGAAAAAAGGGTACAAAGCTGTCAGTGGAGCAGCTGCAGTACCCTAAGGTACAAAAGCTGAAAAGGTACATATTTGTACCGTATTTACCTCTAAATGGTACATTATAGTACCTTAAAGGTACATATAGGTAATTTAAGTGTACATATTAGTACCTTTTAGATTTTGTACATTAGGATACTGCCCCAGTGACAGCTTTGCACCTTTTTTTCTGAGAGTGTAAATGTTGGTTTGATTTGCCAGATTCAACTTTGATCCATGATGTTGATTTACCTGTGAATGACTGGATCACTTGATAGTAAATAGAATACTGTTGCCTATCTTAGTATTTATTATATTAAAATCTTCTTTGTCAATATAAACAATACTAATATCAATTGTATCTTGAAAGGAGCATATGAGCATGAGGGTCAGTGTTTCAGAGAGAGGTGCAGAGTCACGCACTTTGCCCTATGCACGTCTATTGTCGCGTGCTGCTTGCTCAGCCGTTCTCTCTTCTGTTGTCATGCCACAACAAATGGCATTGCTCTTCTACTACTAAATACCCTCTATACACTCTACGCAATCCTTTGGAAACTCTTTACACTTTTGAAAACTCAATTTCCTTTTTCCGCCCACAAAACTCTAAATTTGACCTCTTTTGTTTTTTTGGAGTAACAAACTTCATGAGTGAGTTTGAACATCCGAATGATGAAATGTCAAAAAAGGCAGGTCTGGTCTCCTGGATTAGGGGCTTGTGAACCGATCATTACGGTCATGACAGCCGTCCCAAGAGTTTGATTGTATCACAGCTGTCAGAAAGGATTGTTTGAAAATAAATTACTGGAGAAAGTCTTCTCTTAATGATTAATCAGTGATGTCTGAGAAAAAATCAGGTAAGCATCTAATCATATTTAATTTAATTTAATTTATTTAATTTTATGATATTATTGTTTTTATGTTTTATTTTATTTCTTTTTTGAGCATGAGTTTGGACCAGGGTTTCAGGTTACTTTATTTGGTTAATCTGAAATAAACTAAATAAATTCTTAATGTTTACACTGACAGTGTGACTATGCTGTTGACTTAGCTAACGTTTCATAATCTAATTCATAATATGGTGTAGTTGAAATCATTGTGATATCATGCTTTTCTCTGTGGCATTGTTCTTGCTATGTTGATGATTATCATTTATTATTTTACCCTGGTCATTACGATTATAGGTTTAGTGGCTGGTTTGGATCCAGAGGAAGAGGTGACAGATGTCGTATGTGGCGAGTCAGATCTCAAAGATGGAGAGTAGGTTCCATAGAAATACCTGCCATGTTCATGTGCATTATATTTATAATAAACATGTTTATTTATGAAAGAACATTAAAAAGTCACATTTTACTTTAATGTATTTGCATATTTATTTACTTGGATTAACAGGTTGCATCAGGTTTGCTTTTACGGCTGTAAATGTATTTTGTGTCATATGTTTTGTACATATAAAGCTGTTGAAGGACAAGATTTCTGACTGTGTTGTTCTTGTGATCTAGAATGATGGAGGTTGAGGTTGGTGAGCACAATGTTTTGCTGGTACGCTGTGACGGGATGTACAGTGCCATCAGTAACCAATGCACACATTATGGTGCTCCACTGAGCAAAGGTAGTGCATTACGAATCAGTTTTGTCAATGTAAATCGAGTTTGGAGCAACTGACTTCTGTCTGTATATAAATAACATGTCAGAAGTGAAGCGTTACTACAGTGGGTGTTTCGTGTTCCTCCGCAGGGGTGCTGTCAGGTCACAGGGTCCGCTGTCCTTGGCATGGTTCCTGTTTCAATGTGAAGACCGGTGACTTGGAGGAGTATCCTGGGACTGACTGTCTGCCCTGCCACAAGGCACTGGGACATAGATTCATACACACATAACTAGAATACAGTTTTGTACTGCTAAACATAAAGATTTTTAAAATTAATCATTTAAAGCTGCAGTCCGTAACTTTTTTGGGTTAAAAATGATCCAGAATGAAATTTTGAGCAAGTACATAACCAGCCAGTGTTCAAAACTCTCTGCTTGCCTTAGCACTAATCAAAACGGTAAGCTTGTAATAATGTTTTTAATTCCAGTGGTACTGGTGGATTTACGCAGGAAATTCGAGCATGTCTTTGCGCCATTACGTCACATCTGTACACATAAAGAAGGTGTTCCGGCAAAGAATAATTTGCACGGTTTGACGTGATATGATAAGCGATCGTTAGATTTAATCAGCGCGATTTACTGCAATGCTTTTTTTCCCTTAGTTGGTCAGAACAAAAGTGGATGTTACTTACTTGTTCAGATTGACATTTTCCGGTGAAAATTCTTATGTTGGTCATACTTACAAAAAGTAGAATCTGTGATTGCGAAAGACAGTTTCCACACCGGCGCGGCGACTGACAGCCGCACATTCTCCTCAAAACATTGGATTCATCCGCGCCATGCCGTGCCGAGGCACAACCCACGTAAAGTTGATAATTCCGCGAATAACTGCAATTGCAGATTTCGAACAGAGATGGCGACAAAGAGGAAAAACTACAGACTGCAGCTTTAAATAATATGTAAATGTATATTTAATGTAATATTTTATATATTGTATATAAATATTAGATTATTTATTATATATTAAAAATATTTAATTTAGCTTGTTAATTTAGTGTTTTCATTCACTAATTGCCAATATATATAAATATATATTTTTTGTAGTGTTTTTGAAAGTCTCTAATGCTTACCAAGGCTGGATTTGAAGCAGTAATACTGTGAAATATTATTAAAATTTAAATAACTTTTCTATTTCAATATATTTTAAAATGTAATTTATTCCTGTGATGGTAAAGCTGAATTTTCAGCATCATAACTCCAGTCTTCAGTGTCACATGATGATCCTTCAGAAATCATTCTAATATGCTGATTTGCTGCTCTAGATAATTTCTTATTATTATCAACTTTTATTCGGCAAGAATGCATTAAATTGATGAAAAGTGACAGTAGAGACATTTATAATGTTTCAAAAAACTTTGATCTAATCCTAGGGGGATAATAACTAACCATTATTATAATAATGGAGCACCAATAATAATTGATAACTGAGCAGTGAATCAGCATATTAGAATGATTTATGAAGGAAATGTGATACTGAAGACTGGAGTAATGATGCTGAAAATTCAGCTTTGACATGACAGGAATAAATTACATTTTAAAATATAGTAACATAGAAAACAGTTATTTTAAATTGTAAAAATATTTCACAATGTAAAAACAAAAAACAAATATATATATATATATATATATATATATATATATATTAATCAAATAAACTTCTTCTAAAAACATTTTAAAAATCCAAACTTTTAAATTTGGATGTCAAATTATTCTAAACTTTTGAGCGTTACTGTACATGCTAACATTTTTTTCTTGACAGGTGAAAGTTGAAAACAACAAAGTTTATGTGTCTGTAAAGAAAAGGGTAAAGTACCTTCATATAGACATGTTATCTTCTATATAAAATGAATGAAACCAAAACCAAAATCAGGCCAGTTCTGACAGTAAAATCTCTCTGTGCAGATTCAGGGTCAGCCTAAACGTATAAAATGGATGGGGGCCAGAGATCTAGGGGTGTCGCACACTGTGATGCTCCTAGGAGGAGGTGAGAGACAAATGTCTGATACAGATTTCCTTTATTTGCTGTGACAGTTTTAATGTTGGTGGATGCTGGTGTGTGTTTGTTGAGCGCAGGCGCAGCCTCTTTGATGTGTGCTGAGACACTACGGCAAGAAAACTATGGCGGCAGGATTATTATGGTATCTAGAGACGAACTCCTTCCTTATGACAAAACCAGACTCAGCAAGGTAAGGCACAAGATCTGAATGCTAAAATAGTTTTTGCTGAAAGAAAATGTTAAATGTTAAAATTATCGTAATGCAGGGCACAGCAACACATTTAAAAACACAAAAACAAACTGAATCAAAATTGATTTTTTTTAATGATTTATCCGTGCACATCATTTTTTTCTTTAAAAAAAATAAAATAATGAATGTACCCTCATAATCTTTAATCAAAATAACGTCCCTCCCTCTTGCAACGGCATCTTTTCTCGTCTCTGATGACGTGTTTACTGGCGCAAATGTTCAGTATTAAATAAGAATATGCTGATTGTTATGGAAATCTTTTTCCACAGATACAGTATATTAAGCAGCACAACTGTTTTCAACATTGATAATAATAATGGCTCGTTTCCACTGAGCAGTACGGTACGGTTCGGGTCTGTTAACCATGATCTGGCTAGCGTTTCCACTGCCAACAGTACCCTTACTTGATAGGCGTGGTGTTTCGATCAACGTCATTTTCGCGCGAAGAAGAACATAGTAAACTACAATGGATGACATACAGCAGATCTTGTTCTTGCTCCTCGACATGTTTGTCACAAGAAGACAAGCGCCGACATTATGCTTTTCAACTACATTCTCGCCTGAAAAACTCTTAAAATTACATTTCGTGACACAGTAACAGTAGTATTATATTAAACTCTATATTAAAAAAATAGCGCTTCTTATGTTATCATTCCCCTTGTAGCACGCGCAAGTGACGATTCTCTGTCAACCAATCAACGTCCTGCAGTGAGTCTAGCTCCACCTTTTAGTACCGTACCACTGTGCTAGGTACCCCAATGGAAGGGTACCTAAAAAGTGGTACAGTACGGTTCGGAATTTTGGTACAATTCACAACTTTTGATAGTGGAAACGCAAATAAATGCGTACCGTTCCGTACCGTACCGCTCAGTGGAAACGAGCCATAAAATAATTGTTTCTTGAGCAGCAAATCAGCATATTATTATGATTTCTGAAGGATCATGTGACACTGAAGTCTGATGCAGAAAATTGAGCATTGCCATCACAGCACATACTATATATATATTTCATTTTTATTTTTTTACATTGTTCTATATTTAAAGTTTAATCTCGATTTAGGTAATGAATGCTGAGAGCGAAAGTCTCTTAATGAGAAGAATGGATTTTTTCCACAAGTATGATATTGAGGTCTGGCTGAAAAAAGAGGTGAGAGTGAATCTTGTGTTCTTTCTCATTTATACCACAAGAGACATATGATCTCTCAGAGTCGTTCTTTGTGCAGGCTTTATCGATAGATACAAACAAGAAAACAGTGACATTTGATGATGGCTTAATCCAGTGCTATGACCAAATCCTGATTGCAACAGGGTGCAGGTAAGTATCTGGTGATGATTAGTGATATAAAGTATTATTTAACTGTCTAGATACAGTATTATTTTCATCGTTTACTCAACTTTCATCAACTCAGAACTTACGCACTGCTTGATCTTTGTTTTTCAGAGCGAAAGGCCTACACTGCCCAGGTGCAGATCTGGAAAACGTGCTGATGCTGGAAACACCGGAGGATGCCAGGTGCATCCATTACACCTGTATGGGCTGCAGGACAGTCGTCGTAGGCACTTCCTTCATTGGTACACACACTCACCACACTCTCCCCAGCACATCTGTAAGGCTAATGTTATCAGGTGACTTATGGATGTATCACAAAGAAGAATCGTCAAAGATAGCTAGATAGCCCTGGTGAGCATGATTTAAAAAAAAATGTAAACATCTTTCCAACCTCAAGCTTTTGAACAGTAGTGTCATGATTCCAGTTCTGTGTCTTGTGTTTTGTAGGACTTTTATGTTGAAGTGTATTCTCAGTTCCCTTTGTTTCTGTGTTCATTCCTGTGTCATGTCGCCATGTTTGTAGTTTTTCCTGTTGATTAGTCTTCCCCAGGTGTGTCTTGATATCTTGTTAAGCTTGTTTGCCCCTGTGTATACTATATATACCCTTGTGTTCAGTTGTCTTTTATCAGTTGTTTTCTTTGCATGTTGATGTGAAGCTGTGGTGGTCCTTGTCTTTGAATGTTGTTCCTGTTCTGGAAATTCAGTGTGAATTATTTTTGTTTGTGTTTGTAAATAAACTGTGCTGCATTTGGATTCTTGCTTCTTCTCAACCGTGACAAGTAGTGTATATAAAATTTAAACATGGGCACTGAAACAAAACATCATAGAAATTTGGGAAATTATTTGTGAACGTCTATTCTTCACACAAAGCTATCATATGGCTATTAATATGGACCACTTTTTGTCACGTAACGTGATGTATATAAACTCGCATGAAAAGGAATACTTCAAGGAGACAGGCTTTAATAACAAATACTCAGGAAACTTAGGCCCTGTTTATATGAGAACGCTCGCGGGTGAAAACGTACAAATATTTTATCAGATGTGCCTTTCGTTTAGACGGCGACAGCGTTTTTGCACCGTCGCGTTCCCGTCTAAAAACGCAAAAACAGAGCCCGTCTACGGAGAGCCTGCCCACTCCCTATTAAGTCATATTGTACCGAATTTTGGTTGTAGTTCCACCAGAGTTCCACTGGGGGCGATCGCCCATGAGTGCAAAATGAATGGGAGTCTATGGAGCTATACGGCTAAATTTGTCTCTTTCACCCGATTGCCGTTGAGAAATCTCAGATTTAATTGTAGGTTTTGCAAGTTCAACATGGGTTATAAGTCGAAAGTTGAATGAACAAGTACTTATGTCCTTTCGATTTCTTACAGGTTGAGTTGTTGTTGCCCATAACACGCTAGCATTCTGCTAATGAACTCATTGACATTCTGCTCATTGACATTTTTAAAGCAAATAAGTGACTCTAAAAAATCTAACACCCAGCAATGTGTAATTTCTTTGCATCTCCTTTCAAATACAACATTCAAATTACTAGACAAAAAAATATATCCTGAGAAAAGTGGATTTTGAGGGGTATATCGCCATAGACCTCCATTCATTCTGCACTCGTCCTGTGAGCGCCCTCATATGGAACCAGAGTGGAACTGCAACCAGTTCAGAAGCTGGAAGTTTACTGAGAGTGGAAGTTCTCCCCTTATTAGACATTGTCCCTGTCCCAAATGGCACACTTCATGTGCACTTTCGGTCTTGTGGACTACAATGGCTGCCGCGTGCGCGTGTCCGTTAAGTCCGTGAGACCGCAGTGTGTCCAATTTCTCATTTTTAGATCTCAGAAGGGTGCTCGTGAGCGCCCCCATATGGTCGATTTGCGCCCTTGATGCGCACTTTTGCCGAGCCCACGCTGATGCGGACTCCGCAGCAGACTTCTTCCCGACAGTCAAAGCGACATTACGTCACGAAAGTGCGGACTCAGAGGAAGACCGCGAGTGCTTAGGGTTCCATTTGGGACAGGGCCATTCTCTGGCAAAAGTCTGCTAGACAGTGAAGGCACCGATCTGCTCACGATCTGCTTCACATTGCCACCTAGCCGCCTGGAGTGCATACTACATCGAATTTCACACACTTTTGCGTCACCATATGCACGCAGATTTCCCCCCCATAACGCTCGTCTAAACGCAGAATAAAAAGTGATAACGCAATGCCACTTTTGCTTGTTAACATAGCCTTAATTGTAAACTCAGGCTTAACTCAGGAGAAATACACATATACACTGACGCTATCAATAATGAGAACCAACAAACACTAATGGAGAACTGAAGGCTTAAGCATTAACAAACAAAGGGAACAAATAAGTTAATTAACAAGACACAGGTGAATTAAATGACTAATTTAACAGACTGAGGAAAACTAGGTCACAGGACAGAACTAAAAACACAATAAAGGGGGGAACACAGAACATACATGTTACACTTTTATGGTGCTTTTTTTTTTTATATGGACAACCCCTGGTCACTGTTGTCTTTCTATGTGTAGAAAAGACCAGCATGACCATTTTTCAGAACATCTCCTTTGTGTTCCACAGATGAATGAAAGTCATGTAGGTTTGGAACAACACAACATAAGGGTGATGACAAAGCATTATGTGAACTATTTTTTCAACGTTGAAAAATATTTTTTTGTGCGGCATTGAAGGCATGGAAGTGGCGGCCTATATGATAGATATGGCCAGTAGTGTCACAATCATCGGAAGCAGTGAACTCCCTTATCAGAGGACTCTGGGCCCCGAAATAGGGAAGGTCACCATGATGGTATGTGATAAGGGCCAATACAACCACCTCATTATTTCAATATGTGCTTTATCTGCTTTATGATGATCCTCTTATTCTGTTTTGCTTGTTCTTCAAGATGCTGGAAGAGAGAGGGGTGATGTTCTACATGAATGACGCTGTCGCAGAGGTTCAAGGAGAAAATAGGAGGGTGAGGTCAACTTGTTGTCATTTGTCTCAATTATTTTTTTTTTTAAACAACATAAGTCCATTCCATTGGAAGTTAATTAACTGAAATATATTATCAAGAACAATTAACTGGACGATGGCCACTTTTGTTATACTTTATTTTAAGATGTCCTTGTTACAGTGTAATGCTGCCCCCAAACGGACTGTGTCTGTAGTGTCACCAAACTTAGTGTAAATAGCCGCTGCCTTATACAAATAAGTACTGAGTAATATTACATTAAAGCTACACTGTGTCATTTTTTAAGTTGATTCTTAGCAAAAAACACTTTGTTCTTTCAAAATGATATGTGCTCATTAATGTGTAATTACTTTTACCAACTAATCAAGTATTCTCGTAAGCGTAGAATCTGCCATTTAGAATACATACGAGCGAGTCGCTCGAATGGCGGCAGCCACACTGTAAAAAAAATATCCTAATTTTACAGAAAATAACTGATTTTTTACGATAATTTTCTTTAATTTTAAATTGTAATAAATAATATCTGTAAAATAAAAATTCAGCTGTTATTTTAGGTATTGTGACATTAATGACAAATTACAGTAATTCACATTTTTTATACAGAAAATTGATTGTATTTTTCATACAGTATTTTTTCTGTTTTCTTAAATTACATAAAAATGTATGTAAAATTACAAATATAATCTGTAATTTAACAGAAACAAAACAGTTAAATGATAAAATGGTCAAATGACTGTCAGCTCCCCAAAAAACTGTAAAACATCCTAAATTAAATAAACTGAAAAACACTGTTATTTTACAGGTATTTCCTGAATAATCACGATCATAAACCTTCATTGTAAAAAAAATCGTAAAAAAAGGGTCAAATGACTGGCAGCTGCGGCTGCCAAACAAAAACCATAAAATTAAAGTAAAACATCCTAATTTAAATAAACCGAAAAAAAACCACTGTTATTTCACAGGTATTTCCTGCATTATTATGATGAAACACCTTCATTGTAAAAAAAATAGTAAAAAAATGGTCAAATGACTGGCAGCTGCGGCTGCCAAACAAAAACCATAAAATTAAAGTAAAATATGCTTATTTAAATAAAGTGTAAAAAACTTTAAAATAAATTTGATGTCACCATGACTGAGATCAGTGTCTGCTTTAGTTGGGCTCATGACCCTTTAGTTTTTAACTTTTATTTTTCTCTGGCTGCTTTAACTGTGTATTTGATACACATCTGTTATAGCATTAAATGCTGTAGTAAATATCAAATGATCTTGGTCATTCATTGATGATGTTTATAGTCATCATATGATGATCTGATTCACTGATATGACTGTCAAATCTCAGAATATATAAGCTTAGATTACATAATATGTAGATGGAATTTAGTTTTATATAAAGTCTGTAATTGATGTCATAATTTTTCACATGACCCTTGAAATATCTGAAATTTAAAAAAATATATATTATACAGGAAAAGTTATGAGCTGGTTAATTTTTTTTTAGTAGAGACATCAAGAATCGACATATGAATCTCAACAATGGTGACAACCAACAAAGCCTTTTTGTGACTTTATAGTAGTTCAGAGTTGATCAGAGTTGATCAGATTTGTTTTCATTGTCACCATTGTTGCGATTCATACGCTGATTCTTGATGTCTGAGTGAGTCTATATGATCCTGTCAAAACATTTTCTGTATAATGACTTAAAATCATAAAATCTGAGTATCACAGCACTGCAGGATCTTCTATAGCAGATTTATCATGCAAAATAAACAACTAATATTTAACGACTTAATCAGATATCACACTTCAGGTGGTATCAATGAAGCAAGACACTACATGATGATTTTTATCACTAAAAAGTGACCAACATCATCTGATCTGAGTTTCTCTTGGATTCCTACTATAACTAATATGCATCAGAGACACACAGTTAAAGCAGCCAGAGAAACATTAAAGTTAAACACTAAAAGTTCAAGAGCCCAACTAAAGCAAACACTGATCTCCATCATGGTGACATCAAACTTTATTCTTTTCAAAAAAACTTCAACTTCTATACCTCTGTAAATTCTCAATAAGAATGTTAGTATGAAAGAAATAAAGTTTGGATTGTAATAAGTGAAGATGCTGAGATCCTGAGAGATCTGTTAGTGTTTAAGGTTCTGTTGGGGTTTAAAGTGTTTCTGTATGGTGTGTTTCGTGTGTCACCATTGTGTTGAAGAGTAGAGCCTGAGCTTCAGTCCAGGATGAGCAGAGAAACACTGATGATATGCTGCATGTTGCTTTATTTAACAGACAGTAACTGTGTAGTTGCTGATGCAGTGACGTATAGTCACAGCAAATCATGCATGTAATTAACTGCATGTTTTTCAGTAAAAAAGTCAGAAAATAAATGTGAAATAACCGTGTTTCTGTTAAAAATGAATTAATGAAGATTTCTGTAAAAGTATTTTGCACTTACTTAATTTAGGATATTTTACATTAATTTCATGGTTTTTGTATGGCAGCCATTGCTGACAGTCATTTGACTGTTTTTTTATGGGATTTTTTTACAATGAAGGTGTTTGATCGTAATAATTCAGGAAATAGCTGTA
This sequence comes from Abramis brama, assembly GCF_963993115.1. Lineage (NCBI taxonomy): Eukaryota > Metazoa > Chordata > Actinopteri > Cypriniformes > Leuciscidae > Abramis > Abramis brama. Next base: position 13,036,571 of record NC_139977.1, read on the forward strand.
AAATAACAGTGTTTTTCTGTAAAACATTTAAGGAAAATTTCTGTAAAAGTTTTTTGCACTTCGTTTAAATTAGGATATTTTACTTTATTTTTACGGTTTTTGTTTGGCAGCCGTAGCTGACAGTCATTGACCGTTTTTTTTACGATTTTATTTTTTACAGTGCATGTTGCGCCTCCATCTTGAAAATACATTAGCCAAAGAGGGACATACCTGGAAATTCAAGCTTCGCCTTTTGCGTTTTGACACTCAGTGGCACCGTGACGAATGCGAGGGGGAGATTACTCGCGACTGCCGGCAGATTTGAAATAATACGGCCACCGTAGGAGTTAAAACGCCCTCGGAATGGGAGGGGCTAGAAAGTAATATTCAGTTGGTAGTCATAAACAATTTCACCGCTAGATGGGAGAAAATCCTACACAGTGTAGCTTCAACAACATGTACTTAACTTACTATACAGTTAGGGTTAGGGTTTAGTTTAGGGTTAGTTGCTTACTTGTAATTATGCTTTATTTACTGTTATTACTATAGTAAGTACATGTAACAGGGACACTATAAAATAAAGTGTTACTGAATTTTTCATCCAGTTTATTATGACTTGCATGTTTTTCCGCAGGTTAAGGCGGTGAAACTGAAGAGCGGTATTAAAATTGAAGCTGATGTGTTAATTGTTGGAATTGGTATGTAGAGTCGAACTAAGAACAAAGTGCTACTTCAATTTAAATAACTGGAACAACAATTTTTGTGCTCTCGTCTCCCTATTATCTCAATACAAGGTGTCAATCCCAATTCAGAGTTTTTGAAAGGGAGTCAGATAAATATGGACTCGAAGAACTATGTCATTGTGGATGAGGTGAGTGTTTATGACTAATTTCCTTGAGTTTAAACAATTATCTTACACTTCCAAACTCTTTAATTGTATCCCGGTCTGTCTAGTACATGAGGACCAACATAACAGATGTCTACTGCGCAGGAGATCTGACCTGCTTTCCTCTCAAAATGGCAAAAGGCCAGAAAGTGAGCATCGGCCACTGGCAGATAGCGCAGGCACATGGTAATCAAACATTTTTAGATGTGTACATCTAGTCATTTTGCCAACTTTTCGAAGTACATTAGCATAAAGACACAGTAAAGATAACAGACGTGAACTAAAATACTTTAATAGTGATGCACTGGCCAAAACGTGAATTTTTGGTTTATGCTCCACAAAGCACTGAAAATTTGTGCTTCTGCAGAATATTTAGGTTCACTGATGGAAATTCATTGAATGAAACTGTTCAAAGATGCGTTTTACTGTGTCAGCGTAAATGGATAAGCTATAACAGGAAAATAACTTTACTACGACCTGTGAACACGACACCCTAAACACTATACCAACAATTGCTCAAATTTAAAGGTGCTCTAAGCGATGTCACACGTTTTTTAAGCCGAAACATTTTTTGTCACATCCAGCAAACATCTCACTATCCGCTGAACACACTGGAACACACTGGAACACTGAACACACTGGAAAAAAACGCGGTCTCTGTAGACAGCCCAGGCTCCACACACGGCAAGAAAAACAAACTGGCCCAGCCTGGACCACAAAACATAACAAACAGTGTTCCAGCCAATAACTGACAGGAATGATTTGGGGGTGGGGGTTGGGGGGGTTAGTGCGCATACACTTGAAGGAGGGTGTGGGGAGTGGAGGAGAGAGAAGCATGAAGAGGGAGCTAGAGTTAGCTAGAGGAGAGATGTCCTAGACAACGACAACGACTAACGTTAGAATTATATTCTCTTGAATTTTGATATGGTCGACACACGACCAAAGAGACGACGTTCCGATGAACAAATAGCAAAGAAGAGGGAAAAAGGAGAAGGAACACGCGAAGTCCCGAATTTACATCAGAAAAGCACGGAAGGGAGGGGGAGGGGACGGGATGAGGAGGAGGGAGGGTCAAGCTAGCCTCCGTTTTGATTGACAATACTTCGAACGTCAACAAGAAGTGACGTCACCCAACATCGCTTAAAGCACCTTTAAGTTCCAACACTTCATTACCAGTTTTGGTTTTTAGCTGAATGAAAACTTTGATTTTGGTTTCAGTAAAAAATCATTTTGCATCACTACAGGTAGTCTTTAATTACAAGCATGAAAAGAAACGTTGCTTTGATACTATTATGACATTTTCCTTATTAGGAAGGATCGCAGCCTTGAGCATGTTGCACAGGGAGGTGGAGCTAAACTCAGTGCCATTCTATTGGACCGTCCTGTTTGGGAGAACCATTCGTTACGCGGGTACAGCCTTTTACTTACATGCCCGACGTGCTTTAAGGATTGTAAAATATGAGTATTTGTACGTAATTATGTTATTATTCTTTATTATGCACAGGGTATGGGGAGGGATACACTGAGTTGGTGCTGAAAGGGAAATTTGAGAACATGAAGTTTTTGGCACTTTACCTCAAGTAAGAAGCTTGTAAGAAGTCTTTATACCCGTTTTTCTCTTTCAAGTGTGAAATATTAGCTTTGTACTTTTAAATACAGGCATGGTGAGGTGGTGGCTGCAGCAGGATTGAATGTTGAACCGGCTGTCTCTGTGGTGGCAGAAAGGTTGGCAGAAGGAAGAGTGATCACAAAGGCGGAAGCAGAGTGAGTGAGAACTCAAATTCAGTGATGTTAAAAGTGCACTAAATAATTTATTCACCATTCATTTTATTCATCATTCTAAACTGATACAGTCTTGGCTGGTTAGCATTAACCTAGTTAATCCCTGCTGGGTTCCACTTTTTTTTTTGGCATGCAGCAAATAATGTTAATATTTCATTATAGTTTAGTTTATCCACTATACTATACACAGATGAGGCAAAACATTATGAGCACCTGAACAATGGCTGCATCCGAAATCGCATTCTTTCTTACTATATAGTTGGTGAAAAACAGTATGTAGAGTAGAATGTCTGAATAGTAGGCGTAAAGTACCCGGATGACCTACTACTTCCGGATCTAATAGATACTTTACTATCCCCTGAGGCAACAGAAGAGGATTTGTGAATGGCAGTGAATTGATGAAACTGACACTGGTTGGTCACATGACAAAGACAACATGACGGATGTCTCAGAACATTCTCAGAACTTTGGCTAACGTTCAGACAAGGTTCTCTCAAAGTTCAGAATAAATATTATTCCAGTAATGTTAATAGAACCTTCATTCAAAGTTATATTGTCTTAAATAATGTTCTCAAAATGTTAGCACAAAAACATAATTTTTTGTTATTTTCTGAAACATTTTAGTTGGATGTTCGTCTAGCATTTTTTAAATGTTACCACTTGGTTCATTAGAACTTGTTTAGAGAACATTCAAAAGTAACGTTCCCATAATGTTTGCAAAATGCTAAAATGGTATATTTCCTTAAAGTTTTTATAACCAAGAAATTATTATTATTATTTTAAACTGGACGTTTTGAACTTACAGTGAGGGAAATAAGTATTTGAACACCCTGCTATTTTGCAAGTTCTCCCACTTGGAAATCATGGAGGGGTCTGAAATTGTCATCGTAGGTGCATGTCCACTGTGAGAGACATAATCTAAAAAAAAAATCCAGAAATCACAATATATGATTTTTTAACTATTTATTTGTATGATACAGCTGCAAATAAGTATTTGAACACCTGTCTATCAGCTAGAATTCTGACCCTCAAAGACCTGTTAGTCGGCCTTTAAAATGTCCACCTCCACTCCATTTATTATCCTAAATTATATGCACCTGTTTGAGGTCGTTAGCTACATAAAGACACCTGTCCACCCCATACAATCAGTAAGAATCCAACTACTAACATGGCCAAGACCAAAGAGCTGTCCAAAGACACTAGAGACAAAATTGTACACCTCCACAAGGCTGGAAAGGGCTACGGGGAAATTGCCAAGCAGCTTGGTGAAAAAAGGTCCACTGTTGGAGCAATCATTAGAAAATGGAAGAAGCTAAACATGACTGTCAATCTCCCTCGGACTGGGGCTCCATGCAAGATCTCACCTCGTGGGGTCTCAATGATCCTAAGAAAGGTGAGAAATCAGCCCAGAACTACACGGGAGGAGCTGGTCAATGACCTGAAAAGAGCTGGGACCACCGTTTCCAAGGTTACTGTTGGTAATACACTAAGACGTCATGGTTTGAAATCATGCACGGAAGGTTCCCCTGCTTAAACCAGCACATGTCAAGGCCCGTCTTAAGTTTGCCAATGACCATTTGGATGATCCAGAGGAGTCATGGGAGAAAGTCATGTGGTCAGATGAGACCAAAATAGAACTTTTTGGTCATAATTCCACTAAACGTGTTTGGAGGAAGAAGAATGATGAGTACCATCCCAAGAACACCATCCCTACTGTGAAGCTTGGGGGTGGTAGCATCATGCTTTGGGGGTGTTTTTCTGCACATGGGACAGGGCGACTGCACTGTATTAAGGAGAGGATGACCGGGGCCATGTATTTGCGAGATTTTGGGGAACAACCTCCTTCCCTCAGTTAGAGCATTGAAGATGGGTCGAGGCTGGGTCTTCCAACATGACAATGACCCGAAGCACACAGCCAGGATAACCAAGGAGTGGCTCTGTAAGAAGCATATCAAGGTTCTGGCGTGGCCTAGCCAGTCTCCAGACCTAAACCCAATAGAGAATCTTTGGAGGGAGCTCAAACTCCGTGTTTCTCAGCGACAGCCCAGAAACCTGACTGATCTAGAGAAGATCTGTGTGGAGGAGTGGGCCAAAATCCCTCCTGCAGTGTGTGCAAACCTGGTGAAAAACTACAGGAAACGTTTGACCTCTGTAATTGCAAACAAAGGCTACTGTACCAAATATTAACATGGATTTTCTCAGGTGTTCAAATACTTATTTGCAGCTGTATCATACAAATAAATAGTTAAAAAATCATACATTGTGATTTCTGGATTTTTTTTTTTAGATTATGTCTCTCACAGTGGACATGCACCTACGATGACAATTTCAGACCCCTCCATGATTTCTAAGTGGGAGAACTTGCAAAATAGCAGGGTGTTCAAATACTTATTTTCCTCACTGTAACTTAATTAATTATAACCTAATGGGAACCTTAGCAAAACGTTTTTAGAACATATTTTTGTTAGCTGGGTACACACATTCATACGACAACAGTCGCAAAGTAATTACTTATTCAAAAGAAGTACCTTATCAGAGAGTATGCGATTTCGGACACAGACGGTGAGAAGGAAAAAGCTGGTCATGTGATCTCAAAATGGCTGCCACCATGATGACCACCCTTATGGAGATTAAAAGAGTTACTTTTTCTGTGCAACCGATTATTCTTCAAATGTGAGTGTACAATTTTTGAAACATTTAGTGAATGATTAATTTCTTCAAAAACATTTATGTAGAAAAAATGCTTGGTTCACTTTTAAAGAGGCCAAATGCGACCACATACTGACAGAGCTCTGATGTATTGTTAATGTTTTTACCTGAGGTTTTCTTTTTATTATAGGTCAGATGACCTTAGTTGGCTGAAGCTGCCGCCCATGTGACCAATGACAAACAGTTTGAACTCCGAATGATCAGAATTCAGCCATTCCACAGTCCATCCCATCCAATCATGCCTTTACTCAGAAGATGTTTTTGTAACATTTATTAAGGCCAGTACATTACAGTATGTCTCTTAAAGAGCTTTCTACACAGTTCACAGAGAGTTTGCCATTTGAACATGGATATTCAGAGAGGAGACCCACTACCCAAGTGCAACTAAGCGAAGAAGAGAAGCTTTTACTCTGTTCTTGCTGCAGTTCCAAAGACAGAGTTTGCCGGTTAGCTCAGGTACTGAATATGAACACAATGCTTCAATCGTATATTTATTCTAATCATTATTATTTATTAAGATAACATTTAGGAATGAGCTTATGAAAGATTTTTTTTTTTTTTCTCGTATCTGGTTTGTATAGTATTTACTCAGTGTTCAAATGGAAAAGTAGATTAATCAATTCTTAAGTACAGTCACTCTGGCATACTGTGTGCTTGATGGATCTAGGTGGCGTAGTTGGTCATCAAGCTGTGAAATGGAGCATGGGTAGTGGAAAAACAGACAATCACTGAGCGCACATCCAATCATAGCGCTTAGCAGGATTAGATGAACACAGAGCGATGGATGCTGAATGTGATGGTGGTCACAAAAGCGATGTTACAAAAGGGCAAATTACAAAAGAAATGCTGAGCTGCTCTCTTATATCGCCTCTTATTCTCTGTCTCTTCTGCCACGCAACCCAGTTTTTTGCTTCCAAATCCTCATAATTCACTTCTGTTTTTATCAGGAAGAATTTGTGCAGAGATATATGGGTCATATACGACAGTCCAAATCTGGAGGTGAAATGTGGGCCATGAAATAGGGCTTAGAACTTAAGAAGCTATCGCAGAGAATTGAAAAGATCCCTTTACACTAGATAGTAAAAATCTAACATTAACATTAACAATTAGTTAGTTAGGTGAACTGCCTATAGTTTTTATATACACACACATTTTATTGCTATTATTGAGACAGAGCAGTTATCCACAAAATGCACAAAAGAAAGGAGAAGAAGCTTTGCTATACTTGACATTTTGTCATTCTGTACAGACTGATATTGCTGATAAGCACAATATCACTTTTATATTTATGACTTCCATGTTGGTCCGGTTTTTCTATCAGGAAGCATGTTGCATTTTTAAAATAATGCATATAAAGGAGCCCTTTAACCCTCTAGGCCTCTTCGGTCAGAAAAGGACGAAAAAAATTACGTTTTTTTTTTTTTTTTTTTTTTTATCGGAATGGGATGATGACACTTGGTGACTTTTGCCACATGGAAATACACAAAACTAATTAGAAATATGAAAACTCAGAGAATCTTTTGGTGGAACAAACTACAAATCAGCCACTATGCAGATAAAAAGCACAGCAATGAAGAATTATCGCTATCCGTTCCTTATTTTGTTAGGTTTTTTTTAAGTATTAAATACTGAATAACAAAATGCTTTCCATGTGTTCCCTTTCTAACAAAAATGTTAATGATTGATTGTAATCATAATGCAAAAACACACTTATCTAACAAAAAATATCTAAACCTTGACTAAATGTAGTCTTTTAGAATGTCTAAATATATATCTAAATGCAAAACCTAATAAAATTAAGAAATTATCTCTAAAAAAACAACCTGTCTATATATTTATATGGAGCTAAACAGGTGTTTTTTAAGTTTTTATTTTTTACGCATCCAGATGGTACTAATCTTTTTTTTTATTTTTAGGATTTTAAAAGCATAATTTTAATTTTAATGTGAAATATTGCATTTATTGAAAAATAATATCAATATATATATATAAATATATATTATTTATATTGTTATTTATTTATATATATAGAATTCTAATGGGAAAAATAGCTCATCAAATTTTTTTAAATATTGCATAGTATCATAAAATCCCCTCAAAATTCTAAATAATAATCAAAAAATATTATTTAACACAAATATATTACATTGATTTTCAAGGCTTCAGTCACTTTTGACCGAGAAGGAGCCAAGTGTGACCCCTAAACTATGAGGTCCAGGGGGGTTAAGAGGTCCTTTCCCACTACAAGATGTGAACACAGGATGGCAACCATATTTTAGAGTTTTTTGTTATCATGTTATCATCACCGTTTTAGATACAGCACAGTAAGGAATGAATTGTTTGAATGTACACATGAGTCGCCATGATAATAGTCAGACGACAGTCACACACAAGGTTATTTATATCAGAACAAACATTACAATGTGCTGCAAAACAAGTGTATCATTTGCACTGGTTGGGCAGTTTTAGTCACTGTTACTCATTCATGGTCTTGTTTTTTAAATACAGCACAAGTTTGTCATGCTCATAAACATCTGTAACTCTTAAAAAGCAATAAATGATTATGTTTTTCTGGTTTAGACTTTGTTACTTTCATTAATTATAGTGATTTGTTTGATATACAAGAGTGTGAGAATATACATATTCAAGGTAAGATGCTTTAATGTTTTTGAAAGAAGTCTCTTATGCTCACCAAAACTTAAAATAACTGTTTTCTATTTTAATATATCATAAAATGATTCAGTAGATGGCTGACTGCATGAAAACAATGCATGAAAAGTGGTAACAAAACCAAAGATCGATGTATAGGCACAATATAATGCACTATATAACAGTAGGCCTCCATGTGAGAGTATCTGTAGAAATGATTGCACATTCAGGCCTAAAGAACTTTCTAACTACAGTTACAGTGAGGAAAATAAGTATTTGAACACCCTGCTATTTTGCAAGTTCTCCCACTTAGAAATCATGGAGGGGTCTGAAATTGTCATCGTAGGTGCATGTCCACTGTGAGAGACATAATCAAAAAAAAAATCCAGAAATCACAATGTATGATTTTTTAACTATTTATTTGTATGATACAGCTGCAAATAAGTATTTGAACACCTGAGAAAATCAGTGTTAATATTTGGTACAGTAGCCTTTGTTTGCAATTACAGAGGTCAAACGTTTCCTGTAGTTTTTCACCAGGTTTGCACACACTGCAGGAGGGATTTTGGCCCACTCCTCCACACAGATCTTCTCTAGATCAGTCAGGTTTCTGGGCTGTCGCTGAGAAACACAGAGTTTGAGCTCCCTCCAAAGATTCTCTATTGGGTTTAGGTCTGGAGACTGGCTAGGCCACGCCAGAACCTTGATATGCTTCTTACAGAGCCACTCCTTGGTTATCCTGGCTGTGTGCTTCGGGTCATTGTCATGTTGGAAGACCCAGCCTCGACCCATCTTCAATGCTCTAACTGAGGGAAGGAGGTTGTTCCCCAAAATCTCGCAATACATGGCCCCGGTCATCCTCTCCTTAATACAGTGCAGTCGCCCTGTCTCATGTGCAGAAAAACACCCCCAAACCATGATGCTACCACCCCCATGCTTCACAGTAGGGATGGTGTTCTTGGGATGGTACTCATCATTCTTCTTCCTCCAAACACGTTTAGTGGAATTATGACCAAAAAGTTCTATTTTGGTCTCATCTGACCACATGACTTTCTCCCATGACTCCTCTGGATCATCCAAATGGTCATTGGCAAACTTAAGACGGGCCTTGACATGTACTGGTTTAAGCAGGGGAACCTTCCGTGCCATGCATGATTTCAAACCATGACGTCTTAGTGTATTACCAACAGTAACCTTGGAAACGGTGGTCCCAGCTCTTTTCAGGTCATTGACCAGCTCCTCCCGTGTAGTTCTGGGATGATTTCTCACCTTTCTTAGGATCATTGAGACCCCACGAAGTGAGATCTTGCATGGAGCCCCAGTCCGAGGGAGATTGACAGTCATGTTTAGCTTCTTCCATTTTCTAATGATTGCTCCAACAGTGGACCTTTTTTCACCAAGCTGCTTGGCAATTTCCCCGTAGCCCTTTCCAGCCTTGTGGAGGTGTACAATTTTGTCTCTAGTGTCTTTGGACAGCTCTTTGGTCTTGGCCATGTTAGTAGTTGGATTCTTACTGATTGTATGGGGTGGACAGGTGTCTTTATGCAGCTAACGACCTCAAACAGGTGCATCTAATTTAGGATAATAAATGGAGTGGAGGTGGACATTTTAAAGGCAGACTAACAGGTCTTTGAGGGTCAGAATTCTAGCTGATAGACAGGTGTTCAAATACTTATTTGCAGCTGTATCATACAAATAAATAGTTAAAAAAATCATACATTGTGATTTCTGGATTTTTTTTTTAGATTATGTCTCTCACAGTGGACATGCACCTACGATGACAATTTCAGACCCCTCCATGATTTCCAAGTGGGAGAACTTGCAAAATAGCAGGGTGTTCAAATACTTATTTTCCTCACTGTATGTTACTAATAACACCTGTTCATATCTAACAGACTCTGCACATGATAGTAGACCTGATAATAAGACAAAGTTCTTCAAGTTAAAACTCCAGGCTTGTTTTGTGTATTTAGTTTTGAGGTGTTTGAGTCTGTGCACAAACCGGTGTGAATGTTCTTGATGCCATGTAACGTTTCCGGCGATTGGCTCTGTAGACCTCCAACCGCTGGGCCTCTGCAATGGGGTCTTCCAGAGCTCCTTCCCACCTCAAGCTGTCCTGTCCAAGGTGGGGCAAATCAGATCTGTCCTCTCCAAGGTGGGTCAAATCAGATCTGTCCTCTCCAAGGTGGGTCAAATCAGATCTGTCCTCCTCAGTCGGAACCGAAGCCACTTCTGTTTCAACCTTGGGGTTTTTGGATTTGCTGCTCTTTCGTTCTTTGGCTTTGGCATGACCTTTGCCCTGAGCATCACTTATCTCTCCGTTGGTCCACTGCTCTGTCTGGAGTTTCTCTGGAGGGAGGACAGACGGGTTGATGGATAAAAATATATTTTATTTCGTTGGCAGCACTGGAAAATTACTATTCCTATGCCTTGAATACCAGTTAAATATCTAAACATCCTTACAGCAAGATATGCTTATTTAAACTACAAATGATATTTAGACTTTTCAGATAATGTGCTGTATCTTAAATATCCATGAATTTTGCATTGTCCTATTAGCAGATTTTTTCCCCCACAAGTTTAAAGCATAAATTAAATTGAAACCGTATGAAATTTAAAATTAAAATTATTTAAAGGGATATTTGACCTAAACCTTGAACATTATGTCATCATTTACTCACCTTCATGTCATTCAGGACCTGTATGGGTTTCTGTCTTCTGCAGATCACAAAAGAAGATATTTCGAAGAATGTTGATAATCAATCAGTTTTTGGATATAATTGACTTCTATTGTATAGAGAGAAAAACATTGAGACATTTCTCAAAATAAGAAAGTCACACAAGTTTGGAAGGACATGCGTAAATGATGACAGAATTTTCATTTTTAGAAAAACTATGCTTTTAAAGTCCCATTGAAGTGTCTTGAAATGTACAGCGTTCAATGCGTTGACGTAATTTCCACTGAAACAGAAAGACATGGAGCGGGATATATCGAGTAGCTCCTCCCCCTTTTAAAATAGTCAATAGCATTTCATTTATGTCACAGCTTGGCCAGAGCTGTTGAGCTCAGCAAAGCCGCATTTGACAGCCACAGTCTAATAGATTTCTAATTTAGATTTAATATAAATATTACTAAAGCAAAACAGTGAAAGTAATCATGCAGAGGATGTGTAGTTTGAAAAGTACTGTATGTAATTTATGATTCTTTTTTACTCGCCAGTGCTGTTTCTAATGGCGAGTCTGTCTAAACGTTTAATGTTTATTATGTTTCATATGCTCGTGAGCAACCTTTTGAAACCTAAAATGACAAATGGGACACCCTACGATCTTGTGGACTTAACGGACACACGCACATGGTAGCCATTGCAAGTACCCAAAACTATGGCCCTGTCCCTCGATGCGCACTTTTGCCGAGCCTGCACTGATGCGGACTCCGCTGCAGACTTCTTCCCAACAGTCGAAGCGACATTACGTCACGAAAGTGCGGACTCAGAGGAAGACTACGAGTGCTTAGGGTGCCAATTGGGACAGGGCCTACAGGTGCATATGAAGTGTGCCATTTTGTACAGGGCCTTCCTTGTATTCTAGCTTCATCACACTCCAGCACAGTAGGTGGCGATGTGCACCTTTTCAATTGGTTTGCAACCCGCCAATAAATCCACAGAAAAAAGAAAACTGTAAGTTTTGAATGCTTATAACAGAGAATGTCTAATAAGGGGAGAAGTTCCACTCTCAGTAAACTTCCGGCTTCTGAACTGGTTGCAGTTCCACTCTGGTTCCATATGAGGGCGCTCACAGGACGAGTGCAGAATGAATGGAGGTCTATGGCGATATAGCCATCAAAATCCACTTTTCTCAGGATATAATTTTTTTGTCTAGTAATTTGAATGTTGTATTCGAAAGGAGATGCAAAGAAATTATACATTGCTGGGTGTTAGATTTTTTAGAGTCACTTATTTGCTTTAAAAAGTCTTTTAAAATGTCAATGACGTCATACACATCGTACAACCAGAGATACTGCTTTACGGCAATCCTTCAGTCACTTTGGTGCTTTCGCGCTCTGCACTTTCTTTTCTCTCGAGGCATCGACAACACAGCTGACACAGGTAAATACACGTGCTAGAAGAGTTTTTGTTTTGTATATTTCTGGTCCCGCTTCGGATGCCGCGATGCCATCAAGCGGTATCTCTGGTCGTAATCAGTCCTTCACTGACCAATCAGCGTTCATTAGCAGAATGCTAACAACTCAACCTGTAAGAAATCGAAAGGACATAAGTACTCGTTCATTCAATTTTCGACCTATAACCCATGTTGAACTTGCAAAACCTACAATTAAATCTGAGATTTCTCAACGGCAATCGGGTGAAAGAGACAAATTTAGCCGTCTAGCGCAAGCGGGAAGGAAGTCGACCGGAAGTTGAAGCCGGCCGCGTGCCACCATCTTGTAGCAGAACTTCACCTGCAGTTAGCATCCCATTGACTCCCATTCATTTTGGCGTCACTTTGACAGCGAATAACTTTACATCTGAGGCGTTTGAAGACTCCATTTGTCCATTATTTATTTCTAAAGAAACACGACAATGTATAAAATGCTCCATTACCTTGTAGCTTATGTTATGGCCCCGTAGAAGCAGTTTTTGTAAAAGTAGGCTAACGATTGCGTCATAACCACGCGACTCTCTGTCGCACAGTAGAGAGATTACCGTATGGACAGGAGGAGAAGCTCGCGGGCAATCGGGGGGACGTGGAGGCAAAATGACAAAATAATTAATCAGAATACCTAGCAAAAGTTGCTCCTGCTCCAATATCATGGATAGCTCATACTCACGCTCTCCGTCTCTGCAAGATTCGGAAGGGAATGATTCAGATTTCTCTTGGCACAGCTACTAGAAGACAGACGGGTTGCTCACGTGGTCCGTGTAACGCTTTGCTCGGTTTGAGTCTGCGCGTCAGGAAAGGAAGTGCTAAGAAATCGCTAAAAATGGGCTTCACTTGTCTCAACTGAGATCCAATGAGATGGCTCTGTCCACTTCTTATACTGTCTATGGTCTAGCGCCATAGACTCCCATTCATTTTGCACTCATGGGCGATCGCCCCCAGTGGAACTCTGGTGGAACTACAACCAAAATTCGTTACAATAGACTTAATAGGGAGTGGCCAGGCTCTCCGTAGACGGGCTCTGCTTATAACTTGAACTTGAAGGCTAACATATTCCTACTAAAAGCCAAACAACTTAAAGGGATACTCTACCGTTTTTTCATATTAAACTATGTTATTCCCTTAACTAAGACGAGTTGATACATACCTCTCTCATCTCAGTGCGTGCACTTAATCGCTCTAGCGCGCGGTGACACTTTGAAAGGGTATCCCTTTAAATTTTGATTTCATGGGGACTTTAAGATTTATTGTTTTCTATTAGCTACTTACTTACTTGCTTGCTTTATTTATTTCACCAATGACCAGGTAAAGCGTTCACAAGTTTTTAAAACCAACTCACCTGAATCCTTAGTTTGGTTAATACAATTCCTCGATTTCCTTTTCTCTTTTGTTGGGTCTTTCCTTTTCTTTTTGCTCTCTTTCATTGTGCCAGTCAAAGGTGGGACGTGAAATCCTTTTTTAGCTGAAATCTCCTGCCGCATGTTTGTTGTTTGAGAAGCACCTTTAATCCGTTTTTCTCTAAACGATGCCATTACTCACGGCTTTCCCAGCACTTTAAAACGAAAACATTGCTTATAAAGACTTTGAATATACTTTAAATACAAATTCCATTTTAATGAGCATTAAAAGAGATATTATTATATAAACAAGTAGGTTGCGCGCGCGATAGAACGATAGAATAGAACTCACAGCGTTCTATCAAAGTGAAGGTCGTTTGAGCGTGATGACGCATCTCCATGGAAACAGAACTCCTCCCATGTGCACCAACAGCAATGGGGGAAACAGTCTTATTTTCCAACTTTATAGACCATAAGAGCACTTGCAATAGAATAACAGCACGCATAATATTTAAATCATCACCAATTTTATTCATCCGTATACGAAAGAAAAAATACATATGTGCTGTTGGCTCAGACACTGACCCTATATTTAGAACAAGGCCATCAGTTAGTGAGAAGAACACGGTGCTGAGCAGCCAAACTTAGTAACAGCAATAAAGGTTACAGAGCGGAACCATAAAGAGAACTACCATCCAAAAAATATTATTATTATTATTATTATTTGTCTCTGTGCCACTGTAAATAAATGTGTTTGTTATATAAAAACTTTAAGAACAATTAATAAATAAACATACTTGTTTATTTATACAAGCCCATTTTTTCCGTTTTGGAATCTTTTGAAGCCTCCAGCAACTCTAACACAATATTTACTTTAATTAACTTTTACATATTTATACATGTATAAAGTGCAACTCAAAAATAAAATAAAATAAAATAACTTTGGGGGTTGTTAAGTAAACTTTTACATGTACAGATGATTGGCTGAAAACGAATCGTCCATGAGCAGGAGACGTTTTAATTGGTTGGAACGGTTTAAGTCCCGCCCCCTTTCTTGTGAGTCGAGGCTTAACGTTGGCTGAAGCTGAAGTCAGTTATAATCTACGGAAGTCAGTCGTCATAGCGAAGCCTTGACGTCGCAGATCCAGTGGCCAGCTGTTACTAATCGCGTCACTCCCTTCGCCAGCTGATCGCAGACGCCGGTAAACGTGAGAGCGAGAGGCGAAAACGGAGGAATCTCTTTACAAGCGAGGTGAGCGTTTGAGGCAATCAACTTTTCAGACATTACCCAGATTCGTAGTAAATCTAATCCGCAGCCTGCTTCGGTCGGGCTTGAGATAAAACAGCTTTATTCGCTTCGGGGAAAGGCGAGGCAGTTCACTATTAGGTGGGGCGGAAAAAAATCCGCTTCAGAGGTACGAACGCTTTTTCTTTTCGCCATAAAAACGAAAGATTATAATATTAGAACAGGCCACCATCGAATATGTTGGACGCCGGGCGGAGGTCATTACATAAGTTTCATTCCATTATACCGGCCAAACTTCCAGCCTACTAAAGCCTTTACTCGAGGACGCGAGCCGGTGTCGGTGTAATCTGTGTGTTTAAAGTTATTTCTAGAAAAATATAATCCGAGGCAGCAGAGACATGTTGATTAAATACAAGATAGTTATTCAGTACAATCACGTCAGTCCTCTTTTTTTATTGCTGCATAGATGCCAGCGTGTCTGCTAAAGTGTTTCCTCATTTGGTTGGGTAAGAACATCCTTATGTAATTCATTCAAATCTCAGTAGATTTTGCTCGATGTGTGACGTTACAATCGGTTTTGCTGGTTAGGAAGTGACGTGACAAACTATATAGGCCTATATATATATATATATATATATATTAATACGTCACATACACAATACTGTAGTTTTTTTGTGTATGTGAAGTATTATAACACACACACATACACATATGTGTATATATGTATATATATATATATATATATATAATAAAATGTGGAATAATAGGTTTAGTCTAACAGAATTGTATTTATAGTAGTAATCACTGCACAATATGTGCCCTTTTTTATCCCGTGATACCATATAATTTAGTTACTCTCAACTTGCTCTTGGCAATGCAATAACCTTTGAATGTCACTGAATGTACTGGCATGGTTCATTTTATTTTTAATTTTGTTTGTTGGTCAATCTAAATTACAATGAAATCTACTTGAGAACAATGTTGCTTTTAAACTATATTTAAAACGCGTAGACATGTAGATTGTCTGGACCGAGCAGGCCTCAAATGCTGAGTGTTTTCTAAGACGTCACTCTGACAATGCATATCAGCAAAAGTCCTTGACAAGACGCTCTCCGTGACACTATGTGTCTGTGGCTCTATAGTATTGGTTTTATTTTCTGCCAGGTTAGTTTTTGAGTCACAGCAAGTCAACACTTTTCAACCAGGCATCCAAAAATAGACAGCTCTTCTGAATCGCCGTTCAGATCACAGTACCGTAATGCAGTTACAGCCCTTTAAGGTACAGAGAGCAAACTTGGCTGCTTTTTTTCCTCATGTATGAGGAATTGGGTTATAAACCTGGACCGTACTTCACCCTGTAGTGGATCTGAATCATCATCTGTGATAAAAAAGTAAATGTGTTTCAATTGACACAACCATATTTCTTTATATAGATGATCTCAATGGTGAAGTACGTGTGCACCATACATCCCTCAGTAATGGTTATCATGATGTGATGCTGTCAAGCAAGGTAATTATTTACATTTAAAGACCTTACAGCTGATCTTTTCTTGGATGAAAAGGAATAAAAGTACAAAAGGCATGTTTCTGTACTGATGTCAGTGCATTAAAATGGCCACCATTTGCCCTAAATGCAAAATCCATGGCAAGTCAGTACTCGGTCACATCTGATTCAGCCTCAGGCTTTGCAGTGCGATGAGTTTTTCTTTCCGCCCTTAAACGGCAAAGAGCGATGGAGAAATATTCCCACCCTGTTCCTCAGTACACGCACACTAACTGATTCAGTCCTTTGTGTGCTCATAGATATCACTTTGTCAGCCCTGAGAAAAGATATCAGCGTTAGCACAAAGTCAGAGTTTAACTGTATGACTACTGATCATGTTGGCTGAAGATAAGCAATTTAATTGTTTGTTCTTGTGCGAACGCTTTAGATACCAAGGGTCGAACACGTCTTGGTACCGTAAGACACTTTTTGTATTAACAATGTAGGCTAGTGTGTTAGCCATTAGCAATAGCGAGCTGACCTTAATGTTTCCTTTTTCCACTCACGCACTGCAGCTTGTGTACACCCAGACCAGATCAATAGATCGACTGGTGACAGGGGAACGAGACGAGCGTGTTCAGATATTCAAACACTTGTCAATACAGTTCTCTAAGGCTAATTTGCTAGCCCTGCTGCGACACCCCTGGATATTTCATTGTGCTGAAATCAACATCCATTCATTTCATTTAGGTGATTCGTATAGCATGTATGAGTCCAAAGTTTTGAGGTACTATATACTAAGAACTAATTACTATACTAAAAATAATTTGTTACAAAGAGTAGAGGCCACAAACTCTGCCCTTATGTAGTTAAGGCCTCCTATCAATCAGAAATCATGAATTTTGGCTCGTTGGGGAAAATGTCTCTATCAAACTAAAAAATTTGTTGGTATAAATAAAATTCACTGCTGTTTCCAGCTAAATTTGAGGTACTAAAACAAATTTGATTCCTTTTCACACAAATTATGATTACAGGGGCAGAATATTGGTTAATAAAGAATTACAGAATACTATGTTTATTTTATTCATTTATGTATTATTATACAGTTTTATTAGAGCTGCTCGATTCTGGATGTATTAGATAATAAATAGAGATCACAATGATTCTGAACAGACTACTAAACCAAATAAGGAATTTACTAGGTTCTTACAAATCTTAATTGCTATTTAAAAAGGTTTAATTTGTAGGAATTATTAAAAATAACTCATTTTGAATTAATGATTCAATGACTCGCTTATAAATACTTCACTTGTTTTATTGCTGGATGAAACGGCGTTTTTGAGTCACGCAGACTCTTGAATGAATGATTCAATGACAAATCGTGACAAATACATTTAAGCCATTTGTTGCCATCTACTGGTGAAACGATGGAATGACACAATCGTTATTTGAATTTTTGTAAGACAGAAATAATGACACTGTGGTTGAAAAGGCTGTTTGTTTCAACGCCAACACAGATTTAAATGTTCTGTGATTTTTATCAACGGTTTAATATACAGGCGAATCATTTAGGAATAAGATCACGTAGGTGCTTGAATCAAGATCACAATATTTTGATAATTAATTGCGCAGCTCTTACTTTTACCATAGTGCCTGATCTGTGAACTAGTACATTAAGTTTTCATCACATAACCAGCTCCATATCTTTCTTTTCTAACATTGTAAACTTGCTCGGTTGCTCACCTGGTACACCACCACACTTGCAATGCGGCGCGCTCGGGTTCGAGTCCTGTGAAACACGAGTCACAACTAAAGATGGCCCGGTTGCTTTAGCAAATATGTTTTTATCTCACATTTGCTTTTAACACCATCGGTTTGGTTTTAATAAATATTGGTTGACAGTCATGGTCACCATTTAATCTCATTATATGGAAAGGTGAAGCTTGGTCGTTCTTATAAAGATCTTGTATTGTGTTCCACAGATCATACAGGTTTCAAAAGACATGGGGTGAGTAAATGATGAGAGAATTGTCCTTTTTTTTGTTGTTGGGTGCATTGTCCCTTTAAGCTGCCAATGTGAGAATGAAAGATTTGAGTTATGCGTAATATTCAAACTGTTTATCATGTTCGTGATTGTTCTGTGCATCATAGATTGTCTGAAATGCGCTCTCAAGGCCTTACCTTGTCCTCTGGCCTCCACCCCAAATGCCTGCTGATTCATGTCTGCGTGTCTGCGCCGGCTCGCTGGATGGGGGAGGGTGGAATGAACGAGGGACACAGAGTACTGAGAAAGAATGGTAGATGATTACCAAACGCAGTTCGGGGAGGGAAGCAAGACGGAAAGTGCGAGCAACCTAAATCTTTGTCATAGAGTAAGCATGATTCAGCATGCCATTTATTTCCTTGTGCAATGGAAAATATAGACTCTTTAAAGACGCTTGTAAGCAGGAATGTTCTGGAAGTTTATATCAGCATTTCTTGTTGGGAATGACAGGCATTCTTGGGCTTCATTTGTGCAACTCGAGCATCATGATTGACGAAATTGTTGCGTTCGATTAAATTCAGCGGTGCTTCACAAATGTGCAGCCGCTTATGTGGAAAGAACATGAAATTATTCAGATGCACATTCAAGGCACTGAAACAACTAGAGACCATAAATAATGGGAATCTTATGTCTTAGAGAAAAAAAGTAGTAAGAAATTATAAAATTTTTCCTTGAAGTAATAAATTCCATGATGTTAAATAAGATTAAATGAATTTATAGTTAAGCTTAAAGGGGTGTTTTACCCAAATATTCTGTCATTTAACTGCATGCTGTTCTAAACCTGTATATTTGGTGACCATTGACTTTCATTGTAAGAACAAAAAATAAAAAAATTCTGTTCCACAGAAGAAAGTCATACAGGTTTGGAATGACTTGAGTCTGAGTAAATGATGATATAACTTATTTTTGGGTGAACTAACACTTATTACATGAGCTTAGACTAAATATTCTTAACTTAAAATCTATGGAAGGCATTTTCTGCCAAATTTAAATAAATAAATTAAATGATTAAAATGAAAATTAAAACCAGATTAACGATTTCATTACAGAAAACTGTATGCAAAAAATGTGACAAAATTGAGAATGAAATTAAATGATTTCATTTTCACAGCATTATCCCTGTCACATTGAAAAATAAAATGCAATTGGTGATTTCACATTTCATTTTCACTACAGTCTCGAGGCAAGACTGTCAATATTAAAATGAAAAGCCAAACGTGAAAAAGAAACTACAAATACAGTTTTTACAATGCTCTTTAGTAAAGCTCACGCAATAATAGTGACACAATTCAAATACAACTGTAAATTTTCGTTTTCATTTTAATTCCTCTTTTATTTCACAATTTTCGTTTTCATTTTCAAAGACAACCTGCATGCAAATTCTATGTTAATGAGTGGGTGTGGCTTATTCTAGTAACGGCGCTAGAGACACGCCTTCTGTAAAGCGAAGTCGTCGACGTCCCGTGTGCATGAGTTGAATGTGTGAAACGAAATTATTTAAATGTGATTATATTGTAATCGAGACGACGAGATATGGCGAAATCTGTTAGTGAGCTTTTGCGGGAAGCTGCTGCAGCATTAGAACATGGAAACAACCAGCCTGACCATGTTAGTTATGATGTTAGACTCAGACTAGACCATAATCGATGATGAGGTTCATTCATGTATTAGGCTGTTTTGGAAATTCAACTATTTGGGTGTACAGAAGTCTTAGTAACACAGTTTCTACAACAATTATAGCCAGACATTAATACCCGCTAGCTTTAACCGAGAACCTCGGCCAATGTTTCATATTCGCGTCGTGCCTAACAACGCCCTTCAGCCGTGACTTATTCAGATACAGCACTAGCCTGAGGAATTAAAATGAAAACGAAAATTTACATTTGTATTTGAATTGTGTCACTTATTGCGTGAGCGTTACTAAAGAGCATTGTAAAAACTGTATTTGTAGTTTCTTTTTCACGTTTGGCTTTTCATTTTAATATTGGCAGTCTTGCCTCGAGACTGTAGTGAAAATGAAATGTGAAATCACCAATTGCATTTTATTTTTCAATGTGACAGGGATAATGCTGTGAAAATGAAATCATTTAATTTCATTCTCAATTTTGTCATTTTTTGCGTACTGTTTTCTGTAATGAAATCGTTAATCTTGTTTTAATTTTCATTTTAATCATTTAATTTATTTAAATTTGGCAGAAAATGCCTTCCATAAAAATCAGCCCTTAACAGTAAAAATGGTTACTTACCCTAATACTGTTGCCCAAAACAAAACAAAATAATATAAATTATTAGGGTGAACCTAACCCTAACCCTATAGATTTTACTTATCTATAGAGATTTTACTTATTAAATAGTTATACATTTTAATTGTATTTTTTTTTACTTTTTTTTTTTTTTTTAAACAAAGTAAAGTTTCAATAATACCTGGAAATTATAGTTATGATTAAACAGGAACTTAATGCCATAAATGAATGTTCAATACGTTTTCAACCAAATGTATCACTTATTTTAAGTGTTTCACATTAAGTTGGCAAGGCATAAAATTGACTCAATTAAAAAAATGCACTTGATCAAAAAAATCTTCAAAATGATATTGCACTGACCCAGTTGGGGGCAAATGACTGTGAACTGGTCAGAAACACTCACACTGACCCAGGACAGCAGGCCTTTCTTCTTATTGAACCTGTGAAGGGTTTCTTTGTGCCGTCAAAGGAAATGGCTGTAGAAATATGCAAAACTGATGTCACGCGTTCTCCTCATTCATGCTGTAATTACAGGAGAACATGAAGGGAATAACAAACGTGTGTCAGTGGAACATATCTTGCATTGTTTGTGAAAAGTAATCCATCTTGTTTTTATCTTCTAGGTTTGTTGTGGATCCTGATGAATGAATATTGGCTGACCTACCGCAGTTCTTCCCTGGCAAACTTTATGAGCCTGTCCTGACGCTAAAGCTGCCAGCTGAAGAACTGTTGTGGTCAGCTCTACCCAGCATGCACCATTTTCATCTGAGACTGCTGTGGGACTTATTCGTTCTGGATCGTCTCTGTTGTAGATCTTTGAAGGGGGACATTTTCTGTTGAAGGAGGAAAATAGTCTTTGGTAAATGTTACCAAGCTTTTAAATATGTTTGAAATTCAGGATGTTTTTTCTTAAACTTTTTTTATTTTTGGAGGAGAGCTAATATTAAACTAACTGATAAATGAGTTTTATAATATAGATTTGAAGTATGCAGGATATTTTGCATGGCAGACATCATTAAAAATAATATTCTGTACATTTTAGCCTTTGCAACAGCTGCTGACTCCAGGCATAAAACCGAAGGGGGAACTTGCATGTGTCCAATAAACATACTGCTGTCTCTAGTTTCCATTGTGCATATTGTCTTATTCACAGTAGCTCACAATTTTGAATCTGTTTGAACATGGGATAAGGGTACAGCGCACACTTTACATCTGAATGATTTGTGGTTCAGGCACCAGCATTAGTGATGCATTGAGACCACTGAATCACTGCAAGTTGTTCTTTACTGTCTGTCTTCAACAGGCTGACTCAAAGCCATTGTTTATTTGGAATATTATGAGAGGACTTTTTTTCTGAGGGAGAGTGTGGCTTTGGTAATAACTAGAGCCAGATGTGTGTTGATTCAGATGGCCACATACACATTCACTTTACTGACTTTTTGCTTCTATTTGGGGAATAATACAAATTACATGTTAATATTCCCGAAAATGAATTTGATTATGACATTAAAGTTTAAAATGTTTGTTTTGCTTGTCTAAATTAAGAATCGGCATCTATATTAATATAAATTCCATGAGCTACTTAGATTCATACAGGCACAATTTATTAGTAGTTGTTAGATGGAGGCTTCGTGGAACAGTTGAAGCAAGTCAAGACTTCGAAACAGCCCGACGCCCGTCCCCACGGTGACCCCTAGTGGTCAGAACAGTGTAAATGCAACAAAAACCCGGGCCAAACATGCATACCTTTACAAATCTATTGCAATTTTTTTAAATTAAAAAAGTAAAATATTTCAAATGCAATTATCTAATCATATTAGATTATCAAGTGTCTATATGTTGTTTTATCAATTGTCTGGGTTTGTTTGGTTTATTCTATGAATGGCTCAGCTAAATTAATTATAATTAAATTATAGGCCAATAAGAGGCTATTATTAACTACCATTATTCATTTAAATTATACTAATTAAAACGTCTACAAATGAATAAAACTGATCAGCGATCAGGTAAAACCCACAGACACTTAACTGGTTCTCCCTCATGATTCATGGGTTGACAGAGATCATCGTCCCCAGCGATTAATTATTTTTTATTAAATGCTTGAAGAAAAGAAACGAAACAAAAACATTAACAACAATCACTGTCATAACATAATACTGAAATGTCGAAAGAGTTATGACGTGAAGCCTCGTTTACTGAAATCACGTGACTGGCAGTTCGATACACGCTCCGAACCATTGATTCGGAACAAAAGATTCGTGGATTCGAAGCTTCATAAAGCAGTGATTTGAAATTGGCGTTACTAAAATGTATATTTGTACCCCAAACTAATTGAAAGGATTTAAGCACATAAGCATGTATATCAACAGGGTTGGTTTTAAAAACACCTTCTTAAATTAGAATATTGTGAATTCTTTATTTAAAAAGTCAGTCTAGTTTTTGATATATCTGTCATGCAGGTAAACAAAATCACACTGACAATTTCAGACAAGAATCACATGTAAAATCGAGCGTTTAACCGAAAGGTTAAACTAAACATTTATTTTTCATACATTAAATGCTACAAGTGTATAAATTACTATGTATATAGGCCTAAATAGTGGGGCTATCTCGCGCTGAAATAAAGCTTAAAGTGCAATGCAACATTACGACCGATAGAGTCAGTGGTCAGATGGACAATACGGCTTATCAGCGCCGCTAGCCGAGTTGGATCCACTATTCATTCAAACGTTTTCATTAATGATATGCATATTTAATCATTTTGGCAAGAGAGTGAGGAGAAAGTTGTTAATCGCTTTTAGAGTGCTTTGACAGAGCATGCTAGAAAACATTAATCAGTATAATACGGCATTATAACCTGGATGAGTGCATGGGGAGTCATTTTCGTGACTGAGATCCGATCCGCACAGAAAGAATCGTGTACTGCGTCAATTAACACCTGAATTCAAAAAGTTGACATTTCCCCCCACATTTCCGGGTTTCTCAGAAGAGGAAGTCGTTATAACTTCTATCCACCTTATTTTTCAACGCGGAAGTTAGCTATTTCCTGTGAATATGCGAGACTTCCGATTCATTAGAAGAGAAGAATAACAAACTGCTGTAAATGGTAAAACTATCTGCGCTACAAACCAGTGTGGTTATAATTACGACAATACATTATAATAAGGGTAAGAAATACCAGTTTGCAATATCAAGCAGCATAACAAGCTTTTTTGCACAGCTAAAAATAACTGGAAGCAGATGATACCGGAAGCGTCACACATTCAATTTACAAATGGCCCCGCCCGCCTAAAAGATGAAGTGGATAGCGGTGAATGAGAGACTACATTAAATATATATTTTTTGTGTTCCCATTTGCTCAAATAGCAAATGAAAAACTCCACAACAGTGTTTTAACATCCTTCAAAAAGAGAAAAAAAAATGGAGAGATTGATAAAGGCAGTCAGAAGAGAGAAATATGTAAATTTTACCATCACTCCCACAGCCACTGTATTAGAAACTCCCTCAGAGCAGCCTTAATGGCCCACTGCCTTGAAACACGCATCATTAGCATTATTCAATGTGTTGACGTTATTTCCATTGAAACAGGAAGACAGGGTGGGACATATCGAACAGCTCCTCCTCTTTTTTAAAATGGCCAACAGCATATTGTTTATAGAGCGGTGCAGGTATGACGTCACTTTGTAGGCCAAAATGTGGAAGGAGTTAGCATTTTAGCACTTCCGGTTCCATTGTCCCGAAGTCAATGGGTTTTTACATGGTTTTTATTATGGTTTTCCTCGATCACTTTTGGTCAGCTTTGACGAAACTCCTTCCAGCTAGCGCGTCTTTTCGAAGTGACTGGCAGCCTTGTCACCTGACCTGTACATACATTTTTTTTTTTTAATGAAAATTAAATAAAAAACTTTGCAGGATTTACGATGCTGATAAACGTTTAATCGCGTCATCACGCTCTGTGAAAAGGGACCATGAAGGATGCGCTTGAAAAAAAAAAATAAAAAAAAAAATAAAGGATCGATGCGCTTGAACTTAATCTGGACTGAAGACTGAAGGACGCTGGAGTATTGTTGTATTATGTTATGACAATGATGATAATTGTTGTTAATATTTATTTTATTTTATTTTATTCAAGCATTTAATACAATAAATAAATAAATAAAGGATGCGCGCGTGTGAGTCCACCAATCAGATGCGCCGGTGGTGCGTCCTCCTCAATACAAACTGATTGATTTACTCCAAGTGTCTAAGATTCGCTTCTCCAGTGATGCGAGTGTTAAATATTGATGAAGTGGATGGATGTCCAATAATAGGTGTACGAATTCCTCGCTCGAGCTGCTCTGCGAACAGTTTGATTAAATAAAATCTTATGCTGACAAAATAAAATATTAAGAGTGTAGGCAACATTTTATGTTGTTTTTACACAAAATAGATTTATTCTGTAAGAGATGGCTATAAATACGGACGCCCGTCACGCGACAGATGTTCTGCGCGAGAGCGCCGCGCTGCAGTCCAATTTCGGAGATACTCAGAAACTTCTCGACATCTCAGACAAAGGGCAGAAGAGAGAATTAAACCACACGCCTTCTGATACACACCTCGATACGTATCTTGACTCGGACAAGAACGAACAGACTGATGTTAACATTGCCTCAGTGCCCTGCTCTCCATCGCGGGTCAGTTTCAGCCGCGCGCCATCGCCCACGCCCGGAGAGCGCGAGCCACGCAGCTTCATGTGGGTGGCCGTGATCTCCTGCTTCTGCCCGGCCGTTCCAATAAACCTGTTCGCGCTTTATTTCGCGCATATGGTGAGTATGCCACCGGAGTACAACTTTTAAATAAGGCTACTTTTGGATTTAAACTTTTTTAATTACGTTTAGTTTCAGTAATAACTCAGAATGCAGAGAGAGAAAGTAAAAAGAAACATTTGTTTGATTTTATGTTTAGGGCTGTGGCTCATGGGGCACCTGACAGTTCATAATGTGACTCATGGGGCCACCAACTGTTCCATTGGAAATCTACTATCACAAAGCTTACTTATCCATGGTTTTCTTTCTGTTTCACTTCAGTCTCGGACCATGACACAAGCAAAAGATTATGATGGGGCCAGAAGACTTGGACGTCTTGCTTTGTTGCTTAGTGTTGTTTCCATTGTTGTGGGTCTGGCTATAGTCCTTTATCTGGTGATGACAGGTAAACCACCTCTCTTTTTCTCTACACACCGCACCACGTCCCAATCAACTGAACTTCAAAAACATGAAAACTGTCAATAATACAATCAGAATTATATACAAATATATAGCTGTTGTCCACAACCAAGTTGAAATGAGATCATTGCTTCTGCACACACTTAAATGTCTCTCTCATTTCCTTTTCTCTCTCTTAGAGGTTAAGTAGTTGTGGACATCCTACATCCAAAATTGATGTAAACGGGTATTGGAGCTGAATCCAAAGAAGATGAATGATAAATGCCACGTGAAAACCTTCAAAAAACAAAGCTAGATTATCCATTTATGTAATATACAGTTTTAAATTTGTTTTAAATTTTTTGACGAGTTTAATTTTTTTCTTGATGGCTTTGAGCCATTTCTTTTTCTGTTTTGGCAAATTAAGCTTTTTGCTTTATGATATATAAGCACAAAACTAATTTTGCAATAAATCTTTAAAAAAAGAAGCCTTTTTAATATTATTATCTACATGAAACAATCAGCTGCATAATTTTGAATTCCAAACATTTGAACTCTTTCAAATAAGAATGATTCCTATGCAAAGTTAAATCTATACATTTTATTTCGTATTCTATATTACTTTATGCTAATGTATGCATGTTGCAATACTGAGAAATATGACATCTGTTCTGAAGCTGGTGCATACAAAAGCACATTGTATTATTGTAATATACATTGCATTTTGTGTAATCTGTTTAAAAGGTCAGTTCACCTAAAAATTAATCTTCTGTCATCATTTACTCACCATTACGTCATTCTGATGAACTCTTAGTGCATGGACTATCCCTCAAAACATGTTTTTTTATAACATTTCTTTTTCTTCCTTGTCATTTTGATGCATAGCCTTATATAAGATCGCAAGAATGCAAGAGGGAGGTATGCAGTGGAGATAGCTGGGTATAGCAAAAATATTGTATTGGAAATATGTATTGAAGTAGTTGCACTGAGGCTGAACAAGGGCTATATTCAACCAAAAGCACATGCATGAATGAAAAAACAAAACGGCAAGTGCATTCGAATTGTGCAAATTTGCTAAAACGGTGCCATATTTTTGCATTTTATAAATTAAACTAAACATACCCGATTGTCTTGTTGAAGTGTGATTTTTGCAGATTGTTTGACAGAGTTCTATTCGCACAGGAAAAAAAACATGATGTATTCTGTTTTCACAAGGATAAAATCAGGTGTGGTTATTTCATTTTAAAAAGTGCATCCTGTTCTGCTGTCAGCCATCCAGCCGCCAGAGCAACGCAGATCAGAGGAAGCACATCTGGTAATTGATATCCTCGTCACATAAGTGCATTCCTTTAATCTTTACATTTAGTCATTATCGGCCTCAAATTGAGGTTATTATTATGCTATTTTTGCATTCAAATCTAATTTGGAAGACATAGATAAATAAAGAGCTTTAAAACCACTGCTTTAAATGTTATTTTATGTATCCGTAGTGCTTCAGACATAAGAATGAGTCTTTTGATGTTGTTCCTGGTTTTGACATGGATGCAGGACGTCCAGCACACAAAGACGTTTATAGCAAGCATCTATTTTCCAAACCCACAGAACTTTTGCTTTCTTCCTGTTGATGGTCTAAACCTCCACTAATGGCTGTGTTCAGATGGGGATAGTTAGAACGATAAAAGCTTGTAAATGGGTTTGATGCAGAGGCCAATGTCACAGAGCAATACACGCTATATACTAGTGTATATTACAACATTTGCCTTTAAAACATATACTAAAACACATTTTATAATATATTGCTTTCGCTTCCCCAGTTTAATCAGAATGGAGTCAAACATCAATAAAATATTTAGTGTATTCTTATTGATAAATTAGCTTATTGCAATATATTTTTTAAAATGATCTTGTACAAAATACCACTAAAATTAAGTATTTATAAGATTATATACATATACACACACACACACATATATACACACACACACATACATATACACACACACACACACACACACACACACACACACACAGTATATGTGTGTGTGTGTGTATATATGTATATATATATAGTGTGTGTGTATATATGTATATATATATATATATATTATATACATATACATACATACATACATACATACATACATACATACATACATACATACATACATACATACATACATACATACATACATACATACATACATACATACATACATACATACATACATACATACATACATACATACATACATACATACATACATACATACATACACATACATACATACACATACATACATATACATACATACATACACACACACACACACACACACACACACACACACACACACACACACACACACACACACACACACACACACCGTATTGCCAAAAGTTTTGGGACGCCTGCCTTTACATGCACTTGAACTTTAACAACATCCCATTCTTAATCCGTATAATATGGAGTTGGTCCACCTGCAGCAATAACAGCTTCAACTCTTCTGGGAAGGCTTTCCACAAGGTTTAGGAGTGTGTTTATGGGAATTTGACCATTCTTCTAGAAGCGCATTTGTGAGGCTATATTATCCTAATATTAAGTCTCACAACACTTACAAATATAGCCATATTATATAGTCTTAATATATGTATTTTGCAACACACTCATTACGTTTTCTCATGAGATAGGATTATTTCTTTTTGAAGCAAATGGCAACAAGACAAAGCTTAAAGTTGCGGTAGTTTTTTCTTCACTAGTGTGACGTATATCTGAGTGAACCAGCTTCTCGAGCAAGAAAAAAAAATGTTGGGTGGGACTTGATTGGATGGCTGTGGTTTGCTATTGGTCGATCTCATGTGAGTGACAGGTTGCCCCGCCCACATCATCAGAGAAGAGATGTCACTGCAAGAGGGAGGGGAAGTTATTTTGATTAAAAATTATGAGGGCACATAAATAAATAAAAACTAACTAAATAATAATAATGTGCACTGTTAAATCTATTACTAAAAACACTGCAATATTCCATAAGAAATGTCCATTTTGATTTCATGGTGACTTTAAGATCATTCAAGTGATTATTAAAACTGTCATTCAATATTCTTTCCCCTTCACAGATCTTCATTATCTTCTATCATAGGCTACTTGAACCAAACACCCGCAGTATTGAACTCTTGACCTATGGAGAAAGTGTTTAAGCAGACTGTGACACGCTCAAATGAAGTTTAGAAAATCAATAGCACTTATCGGTGGTCTTCTCTTGCAGACAGAAAGGCCCAGTTAGTCCAGCGGGAGGAGTAATGCACGGCTGTGAGCTTCACTTAAACATGAACAGAGAGTGGATTCCTCAGCTCACATATCCTGCGAGCACAGCGTGAAAGCTTGCAGGATTTATTAAGAACAGAAATGTGTTTTATCGAGACAATGGAACCCGAAGAGCCAATGATAAACCACATAAAAAGAGTCACGTGATGCCGAAACGAGGTTTAATGTCAGTGTTGCAGCGGAGTCCTGTTGTCTCGGATCATTTTTCTGCAAGTGTTGCCATATCGAGAGACAGGTTTGTGGAAGTTGTTGAGGTAAACCACAGCTGTTAGGCCAATTCCAGGAAACTTCTAATGGACTTTCCCACCCAGAGTCCTCTGTGAGAGAGCTGACATTATAGCAATACACCAGAATATAACAAGAATGATAACGAAAAGGGCATTATCTACAAAGTAGCTTACTGTAGTCTATTGCAATAGTCATCTTCATGATCTAATTTATTTTCTTGCATGAAAACAAAATGAGATATTTAGCAGTTTGAGCAAGCTGTTCTTTTCTATTTAATGAAAGTGAATGGTGACCGTGATTTTAAGGCCCGTTCATACCAAGGGCGAACTAATAGAGCCTTAAAAATCACTCTAAATTTAAAAGAATATCATTGGAATCAATTAAATTGATACAAACAATAAAGCAAAAGTGTCATGCATAAATCATAAAGTACAGAAACAAACTAAAAGCTGGTTATAAAAGACAAATGAAATACATTTTAAAAATAATTTTAAATAAAATGAACAATAGACATATAAAGCATTTGTATCAAAAGACACCATCAGTCAAATAATTAAAACTTTCAACATTCATTCATGACATGAGGGAATAGTCATGAAGTTCCAGATAGACTTAGACACAACAAAAATGCACTTACCAATCACAATGTTTTTAGGCTGCAAGCTTTGGAAAGGTGTTTTTCCATGTACACTTCTCCAGTTTACATACTATAGTAGGGCAAGTACTACGTTTGGTTTGAAACTTACTTTACGATTGTTATATTATGAATGTGTGTAGTATGAATGTAATCTGGACGTACTATATCCGCCATGTTGTCATGATCATGTGACCTACCAGCATCAGTTATGTCGCTTCACAAATCCTCTCCCGTGGCCTCATGGCACAGTAAAGTGTCCATCATCTCGTCGGACATACTACTCGGCTCACATACTGTTTTTCGCTTACAATATAACATGAAAGTAGGCTTATTCGGACGCAACAAGTGTTAAATACAAGTTTGAAATTGTTTTATCTTCTGGAAATGGGCTCCCTTTAAGATTTTGGTCACACATAAACCATCTCGGCAGCACATGGACTCTCTCAGCTCTCTCGCTGTACCACTTACAGGAAATGAGCGTGATGGGACTCCCTGCATTACTTAGGCTTCTCCATCAGCTTATTCCCAACTAAATACTCAAGACTGATGCAGCACTCAATAGCCAACAATTTAAATGCACCATACTAGATTTGAACACTTCCTTATGAAATTGTGAATGATGCTTGTCTGCTTTTGCTCCATCATACCAGGGATTTGTGTGGTTACAGGCCACGTTCACGCAGCAACGAAATATGGTTATATATTTGATTCTTTAATAGCGGCTTCACTAGACCCTCTTTACTGGGACATGAGCCCCAGTGTTTTTACTGTGCCCCAGTAAAATATTACAGATAATCCTTGTCAATTGGATTACCATATACTGACACCAGAATCATTTTTTTTCTCATTTCAACAATCAGTTTGAGTTTTCTCAATCAGTTGTTTAGAATCAAAACTAGCAATGTCAGATTCACAGATAAATCACTCGGATCGATCTAATCAGTCAAACTGCTTTACAAAAAAAGGTCTGAAATCGTTCACGATCCAGTTTGATTCATTTGGACAGTTCACTCGCACTCTGAACCATTTGTTGCAACTTTTTTTTGATGGGTGGGGGGGAAGGGGGCTGTGCCCCAGTACTGATGAAACGCCCCGGCATCGAGTGACAACCAAATTCTATAACCCAACTCACTTAAATTTTCAAGATTCAATTAAATTTTTACCGCATTTTTGTTGAGCCCATGCTCTGGTCTCTAGGGTCGAGCACAGCGGGGGTGTTAAGCGGGCTTTAATGTCACCATGAAATCAAAACTGACCAATCTTGCATGTTTTTCCCCCCATTGGAGTTTTGCAATAAATAAAAAATACTTATCTGTGCACATTTCTTTTAATTAATGTGTCCACATAGTATTTAATGAATATAACTTCCTCTCCTTGCAGCGACATCTCTTTTCTCCAATGACTGGTTTACTGGCATATGGGGCGGGACAAACTGTCACTCACATGACATCACAGCAATAGCAAATCATAACCATGCATTTTTTCTTGTTCGAGAAGCCGTTTCACTCGGATACAGTGCGTCACAATAGGGAGAAAAGTGTGAGCCGCACAGATCAAATCACACCATGCATGTTTGGCATGTTTGATTTGGTTAAAACGAACCCTGGTGGAATTGCTGTTAGTGCGGCTCATTTGATTAAGTGTGAACGCTGCAATCCAGGCCAAGACCACTGAAAAGATGGGTCTCGATCCGCTTCCAAACGAACTCTGGTGCGGTTCGAATGATAAATGAACGCAACACGGACCAAAAACAGGAAGACGAGACCCTAAAAAGGTCCGGAGCAAACAAACCGAACTACAAGGCTGAACACACCCTCAGATAGGCTATAAAAACTGCTGTTGGATAATTTTAATCTGACATGAGCTTCAAAGAACCTAACAATCCTGGATCACGTCAAATTGTCTGGGAGTAATTCACGCATGAAGAACGGGCCCCAGGGATGTTTTTAAACTTCTTAAAATAAAAATATACCAACTAGCTGTGCAAGTCTGGTAAATGCACATAGTTTAAATACTTTGTGAATGAATGTAGTGGGAAAGATGCAAAGTGTATAAACAAAGACATTTGACTGAGCATAAAGTATGACATTTTATTCTTAAACATTGTGACAGTACATTCATTTTGCCTCCACAAAGTAAGGGTCGTCCTCACTCTCGCTCTCATCCAGAAATTCATCTCGCAAGGGTGACTTCTCTGAAGCCATCGCCTCCATTTGGAGGCCTTCCTTCTTGCGACGCAACCAACGAACCCCGTCTCGTATGTGGCTGAACTTGGCAGAGCGAAGGTGCCAGATGAGGAGAGCGCAGATCAAGATGCTCATCAAAGAGGCTAAACGAGGATAAAGGGTTGCAGGACAGTTTACTACTACATTTTTATAGGAGCCCTTTCATTCAAGTCATTAATCAGTTCACTCAGAGGGAGTTTGACAAGTAGCAAATGCCATAATAAGCTCATAATTATTATGACCTGAATTTATAACAGTAAAATTCAAGCTCCTGAGTATATAAAGGACATGGTAATCCCTTATTAGTCTCAACGTCACCTTCGCTCCTCTCAGAACATGCTTCTAACCGTCCCACAGTCTCGCTTGAGGCGTAGCGGAGATCGCGCTTTTTCTGTTGCGGCTCCTGCACTTTGGAATGTGTTGCCATTATCTTTAAAATCCTTGTCAGGCATGGACATTTTTAAAAAGGAATTGAAGACTTATTTTATCAAGCATTTGGCGTTTGATTAGGTCTGAGAACTGTGAGTGATTTGTTGTTTGATTCTCTTGGTGTCATGTTTTAATGTAATTTTATGTTTCTATGTATTTTAGAGTTATTTACTACTTATGGAAAGCACTTTGGTCCATTCTAATGGTTTTGAAAGTGCTTTATAAATAAAAGTTGAGTTGAGAAATTAAGAAATCCACAAAGATTTAATAATATGGGTTTAAATACGAATACTTGAATATGTAAATCAGCATATTTTATAACACTTTAAATTTATAGACGTCCTATTATGTCCTTTTACAAAGTTTTGATTTTGTTTTTGGAGTATACTAGAATAGGTTTTCATTAGTGCTGTCAAACGATTAAAATATTTAATCGCGATTAATCGCATTAATGTCATAGTTAACTCGCGATTAATCGCAATTAATCGCACATTTTTATCTATTCTAAATGTCTCTTGATTTCTTTTTGTCCCATTATTTTTTCTCATTTTAATGCTCTTATCAACATGGAAAAGTGGATCGGCTTGCTTTGAGCAAATGTTTCTTTTTGAAATCAACATTGGCATACTGTAGTGTTCAATTTCACACTAACATTCTCACTTGGAGCAAATAATCTCTCACACAATGTAACACTGTCCATCAATAAAAGGGTGAAAGAAATACTGACGAGGTCCTAATATTGACGAGGGGGTGGAGAATTCGCATCAGCGAATCAGTGTGCTTGGCCATCAAGTAGTAGGCCATTTCAGACTGAACGTGCTGCAATGATAGCTCAGTTCACAATGACAAAACACACAGATCACTTTGGTCTTGTCAACTGAAACATTTTGGCCACTTTTTTAAAATTAAACTTTCCATTCAGAATCTTATTGGCATCCATTTCGGCGTCTCGCGCTCATCATTCATCCACTCAAAACATAATGTTAAAGGGGGTCGCACACTGGACGAGAAGCGAAGCGCAGCGCCTCGTATTTAAAATTCGAACACATTATTCTCTATGAGTGTACACACACCTTTTATTGCTGGTCATAAACTGAGAAAGTACGCGTCCGATGTGCGATACAAGTTGTCCATAGACGCGGCTTCTCGTCCACTCTTTGGCCGGCTCGCAAGCCCAAACAAGTGTGTGCGGCGTGCCTGTTGTTTTGTTTCCGGTCTAGCTAGATCCGGTGGTGTTGTACTAACGTTACTAGTTGTTGCAAAAGCATGTCAAAAAAAAAACAAAAAAAAAACTACAAAGTTTGCTAGGCGTTAATCGCGCGATAAAAAAATTGACGCCGTTAAAATGGGTTTGCGTTAACGCCGTTAATAACGCGTTTAACTGACAGCCCTAGTTTTCATACTTGAATGTTAAAACAAATTATTATTATTTTTCTTCACACTTTTACATGGTTCCTGGCAGACTGGGAAAAGAGGGACTGCAACACTGTTAAAGCAGAATGTGCTCTGATTGGTTGGCTGGCTGTCACGCCCCTTTCCATCACT
Source organism: Abramis brama (assembly GCF_963993115.1). Taxonomy (NCBI): domain Eukaryota; kingdom Metazoa; phylum Chordata; class Actinopteri; order Cypriniformes; family Leuciscidae; genus Abramis; species Abramis brama. The sequence continues at coordinate 13,070,656 of NC_139977.1, forward strand.
TCAAGTTTCAACACCATACTAAAGCAACTCAACGAGGCCTCGCCCCTTTGTTTTGCATATGCCTTGGGTGGGAATCATTTAAACGAGGAATTGTGACGCGCGTGTTTACATGGCACAGTATGCAAGCAGGGCTGCCAACTTTTGAGTTTAGCTTGGAGCGAGAATTATGGAAAAACGTAGTTTTATGTAGTTTTACTCGCATCTTAAATAAATATATTATAAGTGTAACAGTGCATATATTAAAAGGACAATTCCGGTATTTAACACTTTGAGTCTATTTTGTAGTTTGTTTTGGATGAACAAGAGTGGTGGACAAAGAAATTTTGACAATGGTTCCTGTCTCGACTTTTTGACTATTTTAGAATTGCCCATGACCGCTTTAGAATGGGAGTCTATGGCCATGCACAAACATGCCCTTAAAACAACCCTTAACGTTCGTTTTCAAAACTGTGCAACTCACCGAATGGTTAGTGGTGTTCGTTGATGTTCCAAAACAAGTAGCGTAGCGAAATACAGTTTCTGTCGTGTTTTATTTGGCATTTTGTAAAATCCCATTGATTTCCGTTGGAGGATTCATTGCTCGTTGATATTACTGCTCTACCGGAAACGGAAAGGGGGCTGTTTACATTTGGTTGTAGTCTTTTATGGTCTTTTCGCTCTGTTCTCTGTCTCTCAGAAGGCTAGCGTAAGCAGAGCAACGGAAGTTGCGGAAGAGCGGAAGTTTATACGCAGTTGTGAGGTATCTGAAATAATAGTTCCACTATAGAAAAATAAACGGATTGAAATCATACATTGCACCGATATATTCGTTTTTAATCATCAATGAACACCACTAACCACTCGCTGAGTTGCACAGTTTTGAAAACGAACGTTAAAGGTCCCATGACATGCTACTTTTTGTAGGCTTTAATATAGTCCTTAGTGGTCCTTAGTACTGTATCTGAAATCTCTTTCCAAAAATCAAGGCGCAAGGTGGAGGGTGGGTGTGGCCTATGACCATCTTGCGCAACGGTACCATGCATGTTTACGTTGGATATATTGCAATGGCACGAAGACACGCAGTCGTTCAAGCATTTCAGTTTGACCCAGAATCTGATCCAGATGGAGAAGCAACGGATGAAGAAGTTGCAACTCAGCGGCTCCAGCAGGACGTTTCCGAATGGTTAGTTTAAAATATGTCTGGATACGGTACTTTATTCGGATGGTTTACAGTTATCATCATGTAGCTAACGCGAACCTACTGTTGCCTTTTCATGAGAGATCTGTAACGTCTGTAATTTATCTTATTACAATTACATCAAGCTCTGCGATCTTGAAATGTGGATATCGCACGAGCCATATAACCAACAGGAGAACGGTTATCCAAATAACAAAGAAATGTACAACACTCGCGTTACAGTATGTGTAACTTGATGCTGTCTACCTTTACATTAGCGCGAGTAACTGCATAGCTGCATAGCTAATGTGACAGCCACATTCTACGTGTAACAAGCTAGGTAACCATAAACAGTAAAGCAACACACTTATATATCATTTGTTGACTTACTTGTCCGACGTTCAGCAAGCCCAGCTCTGTATTGACCATTCGATGTTCATTTGTACATCCAATTATTGAGCAATTATTATGCTTTGCTCGCTCAAAAGCCATGATATCTCTCATGGACAAACTAAAATCACGCGCGCGTTCTACTTCCTAGCTCATTTTCTCATGGGCGGAAAATATTCTCTGGGCGGGCAAAGCAGAGAAAGGGGAGGTAACATTTCTCCTTATAACGTCATAAGGAGGAGATTCAAGATCAGCCCGGTTGAGCTTCCATTTCCTCAAAGGCAGAGAAAAATAGCAAAAGCTCGATTTACACCGATTAAAATTTCTAGAAACTTGGGGACCATATACAGGCTATGGGAACTCAATGTTAAAAAACCTCAGAAAGTGGAAATTTCATGTCATGGGACCTTTAAGGGTTGTTTTAAGGGCATGTTTGTGCATGGCCATAGACTCCCATTCTAAAGCGGTCATGGGCAATTCTAAAATAGTCAAAAAGTCGAGACAGGAACCATTGTCAAAATTTCTTTGTCCACCACTCTTGTTCATCCAAAACAAACTACAAAATAGACTCAAAGTGTTAAATACCGGAATTGTCCTTTAAGCAAAATACTCTATAGGAGACGTCAACTCTCCCGGAAGGTCCGGGAGTCTCCAGCATATTGATAGAGGCTCCCAGACGCCTGCAAATGATATACAATATCCCAGGAAATCGAGCAAGCGAGAGAGAAAGAAAGAGAGTTTCCACCTGGTATTAAGATGTGTTTTCGGTGAACCAAAGTGGTCAGCCAAGACGCATTGCCGTTACTCCTGGTGTTATCACGCGTTTCAAATACATCTTCTGCGACCACTTGCGCTCGGATTTCGATGAGACCCTCGCCTCTTTTTCTGGAGCACGAATACTATTGAATGAACAAACCTGTGTTAGCCGGCTTACGCAACTGAATATAATACAATAATTTTTTTAATAATTGGGGAGTGTTGTACCATCTCTTTGGTAATGAGTTTTTTCAGAGTGGATGGGATGTCTGCTAGAGTTGAATTTTTTTAGCTAGCTAACTATGATGATTATGGTCATTAAATGGCTGTTTTAAGATAAATGCAACGTTACATGACAATGTTCTCCAGACGTTTTTTTTTTTTCAACTCTTTCAGCGGTTGAAACACCGATTGATTAATTACGAGACATGATACATTTCGGTAAGTTGTACTGCATCAACATACATTAACTAGTAGTAAAGAGGAAGACACTTTATTGTTTGAATTTCGAAATAAAATTGACAGAATTTCAAAGTTAATGCGTTGTTTCATATCAGAAGTAACCAGCTCGGTCTTGTCTGTCGGTGTCAGTGTCCTTTTTTGCTTCACGATTTTTCACTGTGTCATTTGAATGCGTGAGAGTTGGCAGCCCTGATGCAAGTTTCGCCACTAGAGGTCGCTGATCCAAAACATTAACAAATGTGTGGCTTGATGACGCAGTGAATGAGCATGGAATCATGGGAGTTGTTGCCCTCACCTCTACAGCTGACGATAAGCAAACTGACAAAAATGATGTTTATTGCAAGTACTGAATTACTACTAATACAGGTCACTTTATTTGATTCATTAAAATTGTGGGGTAACGCAGCGCTGTTTTACATGGTCAAAACAATCACACTAAAATACACTTGAGTGTTTTGAAACTGAAAGTTGTTATACTCTGTGCGTTCACTCAGTGGCTGGTATGATGCACTTGTTGCACACTGCAGTAAGCTAGATTGATAATAGAATATCATAATAAAAGCTGGATGACTTGTGTTGCTAAATAGCATGCAGTTCATTAAAAATATATATATTGTATGGTGGAGAAAATGCTGTATTACTGTTACTACAAATAAAGCTCTATGACTATGCTATGTTAGCCGCGTAAAAAAATAGTGTTGTCAACACGCATGATGCAAACATGTTACTCGCAGTAAATCAAGAGATTCAAACAATAAGACAAACCGTGTTGAGCTAAAACAATGATTTGTTTTCTGATAAAGGTATCCAAACAGTTGCTCACCTTTCTAATAGAACACATAATATATTAAAACATCTTTGGTGTTTCCATGGTTTCTACAGAAGTAAAATCATAAATGGATTTATATCTTGTTGGAAACATTTGGGATAATGCAAGTACACAAATCAACAAAATTGTTCTAGTGGTTTTTGCATATTTTAATCCAAACATCTTACATATTGTGCCTTTAAGACTACAATTGAGGCATTTCAGGGAGAAAAGCATAATAGGTCCTCCTTTAATATCAACTTTTTTTGACCAATGAGATCACTGGAATTAGAACAAGTGTTAAGATTAAAGTGTTAAGATTTACCTGTGGCAATGAAAAACACTGCTCGACTGAAGGGAGCCCTGGCTGCCATAACGTCAATCACAATGGGACTGGTCACTCTGTCTGAGGATATATTCACCTAAAACCACAGGAGGAGAATGAGAGAATTGTAGAATGTGTGCAGTTTAACCTGGACAGAATCAGCGTGATAATTTCAGCTTAATATATATATATATTTTTTTATTATTACACTACTGTTCAAAAGTTTGGGATAGGTAAGATTTAAAATGTTTTTGAAAGCAGTGCTCACCCAAGATGCATTTATTTAATCAAAACGCAGAAACAGTAATATTGTGAAATAATAATTGGTGAGACAACCTGTCACTCACATCAGATCGCAGCAATTAGCAAACTACAATGATCCAATCAATTTCCAATGGACAAAATCAAGTCCCGCCCAACATCGGTTCAATAAGCAGTTATTTACAGACTTTTAAAATGTAATTTATTTCTGTGAAATATGCGGATTTGCTGCACAAAAAACATCTCTTATAATCAATGTTGAAAACAGTTGTGCTGCCTAATATTTTTGTGGAAAGATTAATTTTTTTCAGGATTCTTTAAAGAATAGAAAGAACAGCATTTATATGAAATAAAACTTATTTTATAGACATTATAAATGTCTATACTTTCACATATATTTATTCTACTTTTCATCAAGAATGCACTAAATTGATAAATATCTCCTCTTAAAGCCGTTAGCCATTTCTAAAACATACCTGCTGTAGCACTTGCTGATATCCATGGGCCTGAACCTGCAGCTGATGTGTGCCTGGAGCCACAAGAGTGGTGAAGTGACCCTGACTGTCTGCATGAACAGTCACAGAGCCGTTCACCACCACAACAGCATCCGACACCGGGTGGCCTTTACTGTCCCTCACAAAACCACTCAGACTTCGGTGAACCTTCAGAGACCAAATATGAGGAAAATAGATTTAAATGAGTTTAGGTTGCTTGAAAATATGGCTGGCTATTCTGAGAAGATGAGCGTGTCCACCTCCAGCAGCATGCGGAAAAGAGGCATTCTGTTTTCCATCCACATCGAGAAGAGCTGATGTTCAGGTGGGAACAAACAACAGCCAGTGTACACTGTGATCTCAGGGCAACCACCCACATCCAAACTGAAGTCCTGAAAGAGAAGCATTTGTAGTTACTTAAAGGGGACCTATTATGCAAAATTCACTTTTGTACGGTGTTTGGACATAAATGTGTGTTGGCAGTGTGTGTACACAACCACCCTACAGTGATAAAAATCCACTCACTCCTTTTTTTTAATCCCCATAAATCATAAGCAGTCTCTCCAAACGACCTGTTTTCAGAATGTGGCTTTAGTGACGTCACTAAAGCCACAGGCCCCGCCCACGAGTGTTGACTGACATACCGTTATAACTTAGACCCGTCCTGATCGAGTTCACTGCGAGTTGTACACATCAGCCATTGCTGCAGCAATGCACTCACGAGAAGCGTCGAAGAATCTCCCAAGCGTTGAAGGTGTTGTAGCTGGATGTATTCATTCACATAGCTCTCTCTATTTACTCTTGAAATCTGCCAGCCGCTGAAGACGAGGTGGATTCATTTTGTTTTCAAAGAAAATGCTCCCTCAACTCAACAGAAATTTATGTAAGTTACTTATGCACTTTCTTATACTGTTTACTCAGCTCTAACAGTGATTTTCTGAAGAAAAACTGATGCTTCATCTTTTGTGACATACAGTAAACTTTATTAAACTCATCAGTATATTTTGTCATCAAGACAATTCAGATCGTCAGACGGAGTCCTACAGCAGGCTTGCATTAATAGTGTATACAAGCAATGCCAAATAGGTTATAATCGTAATTAAACTATACCTGTTCCCACTCCATACAGCATATATTCTCTGACTCTGTAGGCATTTTTATGGTCGAAATGAACACCATTACTGTGACTGTCTGTTTTATTATCATCTTCTTCCCTGTTCTGGCTCTGATCGCGACTGCTTAGGCTCCGCCCCCTGTGCCGTGAACCAGCAGCTCATTAGCATTAAAGGAGAAGCACTAAAACAGTGCGTTTTTCACAGACCCAAAAAATGATGATTTAAACGTGCTGTAAATAAAATTCTGCTGGGTATTTTGAGCTAAAACTTCACATACACACTCTGGGGACATCAGAGACTTATTTTACATCTTGTGAAAAGGGGCATAATAGGTCCCCTTTAAAAGACATACAAGACGGAATATGCAGAAAATGAGATTTGAGAGCTTCAGTTGAGTGAAAGATTTTTGGATAATGGTGGATTTAACCGAGTTAAATGACATTTTCATTTTGGTGAACTAGAGTGAACACTTGATCATTTTAAACGGTTCTGCCTCATTAGGCACACAAGTTGTAACTTTGGACTGTTTTTTTATACTTGGTAAGATTGTTTTGGTTGATCGGATCACAAGTAGAAGAGGGAGACACATTCCCATTAACACCTGGTGTTTTAATCCTTCTCTTTTGTCCACTTTCAACCACTTCTGTCCATATTTCTTTGAGGGAAGGGTCTATGGGATTTTTCAGATCTTTCGATCTAATGGATGAAATAATCTAACGCAATTTACATATGAACGCGACCGAAAAACATACGGAGAGCTGCGCTTTTGTTTCTGCTCTGACATCTGCAAGACCACACCGAACGCTGTAAGTATGTGTTAGAAATCAGGAATGGTGAGAGAACATTGGTTTGAAGATGAAAAACATACCAAGCACAAACTTGGGTCTCCAGCCAACAAAGTTTAAATCTGGCTAGCACACTTCCTATCACGTTTTTTGCATTAGGTCAGTAGACGGAGAGCAGGCGGTCTTTAAGTGGCCGTTCGACCACATGAGCGTTTACACTACGAAAGCAATTGAGTGGGTTTTTAAATACCTTTGGAAGTGGTTGAAAGTAGACAAGCTCAAAACTTTTTAGACCCCGTTTACGCCTGTATTTAGCGTCATCCACTTGTGATCTAATCGACCAAAACGCATCTTAATACCAGGTGTAAACAGGGCCCAGCATGGTCAAAATGGATCAATTAATACATATAATTTAATCTACATGGTGTTAAATACTCTGAGTCACAACAAGCAAGTCATAAGCGACATATGTCACAAGAACAATATCTACAAACGTGACAAAAAAAATCTGCCATTCGGACAATCTCAAATGATTTCAATACCTTCATACTGCCAGTGTGAGAACTGAAATCTGCACCCTTCAGGATCCCTCCCGGGATTATCTCTGTTGAGTAAAAGAATGGAGAAATCTTCATATCATGTTGTGATTTTTTTGCCATGTAATTTTAGCAGTATTTTCTTTTAATCTTAAAGTCTTTTCAACAATACCTGACTTTTTTGAACATTTCAGGTTACCCATGTGCATGAAAGGATGACTTCTGGCATACAAGGAAGCCAAATATCTCAACGTCTCCTCGTTTTGTTCTGGGTGAAAATCATAAGCCCAATCACTCATATATTAACTGTGCAGGATCGTTTATATAACAGAGTTTAATACTTAAGAGGATCTTTAACACATCGAATGGGTAATAGTAATAATGTATAAACAAAATATTGTGCTGTTGGTTACCATGCTGATTAGGTCTGTCATATGGATATGTGGCCAGCAGAGAGCCTCCCTCCAGCACTACTGAGAGAGAGAAACCCCCTCCATAAATCAGATCCATCACTGAACGGGTCTCTGGCTGCGCTGATTTATTACCTAAGTATAAATACAAATGTCACATTCACTGACCACTTGACAAGCTTTTGTTAATGACATAATTTCAATGGAGAGTGTTGACTGACCATGGAAGAAATCAGTATCCAGATCTATTCCACGAGCATTGGTGTGCCCCACACTGGAAGAGCAGACTCCTTCATGTGCCTGCTCCCTACCATCAGGGTTCACACACGGGAGGATAAGGATCCTGCTCTGGTCAATCAGCTAAGAGGAAGGACACAAAAACTGTATTGATGGTTTGTGACTATCACAAACTCTGTTCCAAAACCTAGTAAGCTGCCTACTTGAACGACTTCATAAATGCACACCAGACGCACTGGATGTTCCAAAAGACAGATGCCGCCGCCTTTTGGGCCAATTCTAAAGGTCCAGTCACATTTAATATTCCACTGCGAAATTTCAAGGATGAAATCCAGTCATTACAATCTGTGTGATCAGGAGTTTTGCGTAAGGCCAAAAGTGTTCCCCAAGCAGATTTCACTTGTGTTCAAGTTGGTCATCCAAATTCATTGGATTCACCAACAGAAATAGTCTTTGGTTTGAAAGTGACTTCTACATGAGCTGCGCTTCATACATTACTAAACTTTTCACAATGGACCTTTTTTTGTTAGCAAAATCCAGCCAAATTTTTTTAAATGTGACCGCACACTAAGACAACATTGCAGATTCAGTCACAGTGAAGATTAAGAATGCAAGCATAGTTAAAAATATGTTGATTGTGTATATATGCACACACACTTTCAATTCAACACTGTAAAGTATACAATTAAAAACCAGGAACTTTTTTGCAATATTTCGGTGCTCCATGTATTTTTTTTTAGCTTAACAACATGCATGCCATTCAGACTTGTTGTCTATGAAGAGTGTTCCCAATCTATGGAGATGGTCCTCACTGCAGAACACGAAATCCAGGGGGAGGAGTTGGATCCAGACCAAATCCTCCCACCTTACATATACCTAAACCTACCCATCTCCACCCCCTGATCCCTAAACCCACCCCTAAACCTACCAATCTCCACCCCTTATATCTGGATCCAACTCCGCCACCTGGATCTCGTGTACTGCAGTGAGGTGCTACTGAATCTATGGGACATGGTGATGGGGGGGTATGCGAAGGGAGGAAAATTATACTTCAATGCTTTCTTTTTTTTTTTTTACAAGAGGACACAATGTTTTGTGAAGCTTGCCTTGGTGATGGCGAGATTCCTGCGATAGTTGAGACAGAGAACAGAAGCAAACTCGAGCAGCAACTCTGGACCTGCTGCCGCATCACCATGGACTCCAGCCACAAAACGGATCTTGGGCTCGGCAGGTTGAGACATCTTCAAATTGCCAGCGATCTCAAGGGCCCATATAGTTCTGAACTCAGTGCTTTGACCCAAACTGACCCCGGGAGAAAGAAAAAAAGTGACGATTTAAACAAATGACATTTGAAGTTTCACAACATTTACTTAACTCCATTCAATAAATTCACATGATCTATATGAACTTAATTTGCATTACATAACTACAGAAATGTGAGTGATGCTTGGCTAGGGTGTTCTGAGTGGGTGTTAGCACATTGGTATAGGAGGTGGGTAATAAAGTCAACTGGCCCAAGTCAAAATCTCTCATTCTCCAAGTTCTCAGCAAGCACCGCCAACCACCTGATAAAGACACATCTTCAGGATTACATACCTGTACAGCCGTGTGATGCGAGGGAAGGTTAATGTCAGTCCTCTCAGGAACTCGGAGCGTTCCCTGTAGGTTCTGTACTCCAGGGTCTGAGCAGGTAGAAGGCCTCGGACCATCTGATCCAACCCGCCAGGGACTAAAAGCTGGTCCACCAGTTTCTCAAAGTCCTTCTGTTCTACTCTAGATGGCTGCAATGCATCTCTGGTCAGCTTAAAGTCCACCTGCTCCACCCGAGAATTCAACACCCGGACAGATGCCGACACTGAAGTATAACTGGGGGAAAATAGCACAAGAAATGTAATGGCTGACCCATTTTATAACTGTCAGAATTCAGTTAATTTCTTGTGAAGGGTAAGGTCTTACTCTGGAGCAGAGGCTGTGAGACGATAAGAACCAGGAGCCAGGGGTCTCCAGTATTGGCCTGTGCTGCTGGTATGGACTTGATGACCTGAGCCTTCCACCACGACCGTGGCCTTAGCAATGCCTTTGCCAGAATGACCATCAGTCACCATACCCCTCACAAACATATGAACCTGACATACGGGACGTCACACAAACCATGCAAATGTTCAAACTGAATAGCTCACCCAAAATACAATGCGACATGATCAAAAATTAATCACCTGCTGTATAAACTGTAAGAGCGCTTTGTGATTCTTCTCCCAGTATTCTGAGAGCGAATCCTCCGGTGGGAGCAGCTCACAGCTCAGACCAATGCTAACGGCTAAAGTGTCGGTGCTTTGATACGCCCAAGTCAGCATATCAGTTCCTACCAATATGCAGAAGGCAAAAACAATGTTGATTTCTGTGTGAAACAGGATACTCAACATAGAAGAATATGCACTGAGGAACAGACAAATAAGACAAAATATAATAAAATTATAAAAAGTACACGCTACTGTTCAAATTTTGGGGTCAGCAAGAGATATATATATATATATATATATATATATATATATATATATATATATTTTTTTTTTTTTAAGAAATTTATTATTCTACTCAGAAAAAACTAATTTAATTTATCTAAAGAGACAGTAAAGACATTGGTTGAAAAAAAAAAATGCTGTTCTTTTGAACTTTCTATTTAAAGAATCCTGAAAAATGTTGTAAGTCGCTTTGGATAAAAGCGTCTGCTAAATGATTAAATGTAAATGAGCATATTAGAATGATTTCTGAAGGATCATGTGACACTGAAGACTGGAGAAATGATGCTGAAAATACAGTACTGAATTAAGGGTAATGTAAATAGGGTATTTTTTTTTTTAAAGGTCCCGTTCTTCGTGATCCCATGTTTCAAACTTTAGTTAGTGTGTAATGTTGCTGTTAGAGCATAAATAATATCTGTAAAATTATAAAGCTCAAAGTTCAATGCCAAGGGAGATATTTTATTTAACAGAAGTCGCCTACATCGAACGGCCCGTTTGGACTACATCCCTCTACTTCCTTCTTTAATGACGTCACTAGAACAGTTTTTTGACTAACCTCTGCCCACAGGAATGCTCCCTCAACTCTACCGAAATTCGTTTATGTACTTGCGCACTTCTTATAACTTACTGTGTTTACTCAGCTCTTACGGTGATTTTCTGAAGTAAAACTGACGCTTCATCTTTTGTGTGATGTACAATAAACTTTATTAAACTCATCAGTATATGTTTGATCATCATTCAGACAGCAGACTTGTAGGCTATTAATAAACAATGGATACATACAAGCAGATGACAAATACGTTATAATAACCGTAATTAAACTACTAAACTATACCTGTTATACAGCACTCTGACTCTGTAGGCATTATTGTCCGACTCGAAATGAACACCGTTACTGAGAGTTTCTGATATTATCATCATTCCGTGAGATGAAATTGTCCTGAGAGACTGAGCGTGAGCTCATGAAGCTACGCCCCCTGTGCCGTCCAGCAGCAGCTTATTTGCATTTAAAGGCCACACACTAAAACAGTGCGTTTTTCTGAGCCCCAAAAAATGATAATTTAAACATGCTGTAAAAAATGATCTGTTGGGTATTTTGAGCTGAAACTTCATATACACACTCTGGGGACATCAGAGACTTATTTTACATCTTGTGAAAAGGGGCATAATACGGGACCTTTAAATAATTACTTTAATCAGTGATTATGCTTCAGTCTGACCTGTGACCACTGGACGACGGTGCTTCGTGTCTTTTTTCTCTCTGGTTCTTGGCACGTCACAAGCTTGGGGCTCTTGAAAAGCCTGAGATTGCTGGAAACAATAAAACGAGTCAGTAAAATTAAATTTTACACAATTCATGATATACACAGCATTCAAAATACACACCAAATAAAAGGCTTCTGCAACTGATTTAAACATGATCTCATCAGTGGAGTCAAGGGAACTCGGATACACGACTCCCCTAAACCCTAGAGACAACAATGGCAGTTCAGTTTTATCATTTAAAAATTTTCATTAACATTGAAACAACTTAAGACTGCCACTTTCTGTACCTCCACATATACTTGCAGACAGCACAAAGGAATGGGCTTTGATCCAGTTTATCACCGCTTGAGTTTCTGCTTCAACAGTATTCTTCGATTGCGACTGTTCAGGGAAATTTGCATTCAGGTCAACACGGTGACTATTACTGTGTCCAATTATACTCTGGTCTCCTGAGACCCGTTCCTTGTGAGCTACGAGAAGAAAATCAGTGTAAATACAGAAGAGAACAATTAAACAACCTGCCAGTTTATTTTGCTTGTACCTTTTAGCGCTAATTCATACCCATCTGGGTTCATGGAAGGCATGACGTTAATTCTTGTGCTATTGACCAGACGCGTGACCAATGGATCTTTGCCATAATTGCGGCACAAGTATTCAACCAGGTTTAGGAGAATCTCACGACCGATAAACTCGTTTCCATGCATGTTACCCAGAAACATGACCTCTGGTTTGCCTGGTAAGGGGAGGTTTTCATAGAGAGGCATTAATGTACATTAAATGCGTACAATGTGTCATTAAATATTAAAACAATAAAATATTAACAGTAAAAACTGTTTTCAACATTGATAATGACATTAGTAATAATTGAGCAGCAAATCACCATATTAGAATGATTTCTGTAGGATCATGTGACACTGAAGACTGAAGCTGAAAATTCAGCTTCTCCATAACAGGAATAAAGTTACATTTGAAAACATTTATATATAAAAGTTTTTTTAGTAATATTTCACAATATTTATTCTATTTTTGATCAAATAAATTCATAAGAGAGAGCATAAGAGTTAGGAAAATCATTCCTAACTTTTGACCTATAGTGTACATGCATACACTGATAAACAATATAAAAATGTGAGCGTATGCAATTGCACCTTGCAGACCAACACCAGGATTGGTGGAAATCTCCATCACATAAAGATTCCTGCCCTGCACTGATCGTCCAGCAGAGTTCAGATAAGTGATGGATGGATAGATAGCACTAATGAGTTGCAACATCATCTCCATTTCATCATAACTATGATATTGGAATTCCAAAGACTGGATTGGATATTTTGAGGTGGGGCCAGGGCCTCCTGGTGTGCCCAGATCTTCTTTGGTCAGTAGATGTCGTTCAGAGTGATCTAACAATAACGTTTCCTCTACCGGTTCCTCAAGAGTGAAGTTTAGCAGCGTGGCTTTGCCTTCGATCACCGGCACATTCTTCACAGTATTCGAAAGGTACCTGGAGGAAACATGAAACATTTCATTAAATTGGACTAATTCCATCTCATCATTTTACTTTTATGCATCTAGACATAATCACCCATGTGAGCTAGCAGTGATGTCATATCTTCCAGGGAGCAGCATGCGATAATAGTCACCAAACATCCAGCTTGTGATGTTGTGATCAATTCCAGAAATAGAGATTGTTGCATCTGGGAGACCAAAGCCTGATCTGGTCATTACGAAACCTCTCACACCAATATGAGCCTTAAACAGAAGCAAAATAAGATTTGATATCATTAAAAATAATAATAATTTAATTGTGGACAATGGTTCCACATAATGGAAACATGTTATCTAAACTGAAACACTATGTAGAATGAAATGAACTGAATTGAGTAAACAACTAAATTTGACTTGTCCAATAACTTGACTGAATCAAGTTATTTTGACGGAAACTGTCAGCTAGTGATGGGTGCTTTCAAAACACTTATTAGAAAAAATATTGGTAAAGGTTTTAAAGCAGTGGTTCAGAGCGCATATCAAACTGCCGAAGTCACGCGTTTCAGTAAACAAGGCAAGGGGGGGGGGTGTATGTGTGGTCAAATACACATTTTAATTAGACATTAGTATAATTAAAAGGAATAATATTTGTTAATAGTCTCTTTATTTGCCTCTTTAGCTGAGTCATCCATGGAACAATCAAAACAAGCCCTGACATTGATAAAACAACACATATTACACAGACACTTATTAGATGATTAGTTAATTGCATTTGATAGATTATACTTTCAATAAAGCATTTGCAATGGGTTTGTAAATGGGGTTTTTATACATGTTTGTCCTGAGTTGTTGTTGCATTTACACTGTTCTGACCAGCAGGGGTCACCAGCGTGTGGCGTTTCGAATGCTTCGACATAGTGACTCATTCTGCAAAGCAATTGGTTGAATTGATTCAGAGCTTTCATTTTCATTTCTCCCATTACAACTGTCAGCTAACAATACCTTTTCTTTACACATATGAGGTTAAGTTAGGTGTTGGCATCCATAAGACGTTACTGGTTACATCTATTGCTATCCTGAGTTTTGTTCAAGTAAATTGAACAAGCAGTAGGCCATTCTACACGCTAAAACATTCCAATCTACTCACTTTCTGTATGTAGGTAAGAAGGGCCTCCTTGTTGTTGGTCCACTCTGTGTGAAGCTGAGAAGCTGGTGGATACTTGCAGCAGCTGAATTTAAAAGCGACTTCAAAGCAGTTCCCTTTGTGGTAGTTGAAATCCTGCATTTCCCCTGCGACATCAAACCAAAGCTCAATGGAGTTTCACTTAGTTAAAATACCTGACTTTAATGTACAACAGTTTGTGATACCATCTCCGAAGCTTTTGTTAGGATCAACAGGACAGTCAGGATTGTCCATACTCATAATGGGATGGTTCTCAGTGTAGGTTTGTGCTAAATAGTGAAATAGGTCTTCATCCGCTGTCAGCCCTGGGCTTGCAGAAGAACTGCCGTCATCAAAAGGGAAGCTGGCCTCCACCGAGCCCCCTTGTAGACTACCAGACAAGACAAACCTTGAAAAGACGACAAAGAGCCAGGTGAGAAAACACTTCTTGTGAAAAGATTTGACTTGTTCTCTTGCTTCTGATCTGAGATTTTCACATCACACCACTGAATAATTCATGATTAATATTTTTTTCTGGGCCAGTTTAAAAATGTAATGCCAATTTCTCTTAAAATCTAGTTAACTCTGATGCAGTGGCGTAGGTTTGATTTTGAAATTGGTGGGGACGGGGACATCAATATAAATATATTTTAAGTTTTGATCGAAATTATTGCTAAGGATATATCAGTGTCACTGGATATTGGTAGGGACACGTCCCTACTAAATTCTACGCCCCTGCTCTGATGCGAAGTGATGGCCATTTTGTGTCTGGATCAACTAATAAAAAACAAAAAAACATTTATTTTGTAAGATTTTTGTGGTGCATACAGGAATACAAACCAAAAAAAAAAAAGGTCAATATTTACTCACCCCCATGACTTCCAAACCCGTAAGACTTCCGTAACCGTTCATAATGGATCACAAATGAAGATCTTTTTAATGAAATCGGAGCAATTTATGTCTATTGACAGTCTATGCAAATACGCTTCAAAAAGTTCATAAAGAGATCATAAAACTAATTCATATCATATGAATTGAGCAGTTTAGTCCAAATTTTCTTAAGAGACACATTCGTTTTATATAATCAACGAACTCGCACATCGGTAAATAGAAACTCAATCATGTTCGCTTGACGTGCGAGAACCAATGAGGTTAACTCGTGTTAAGCCTAAATTCAGTCTGTTCCTCATATAAAGTAAGTGTCTCTTCAGAAAATTTGGACAACTAAACTGTTCATATGGATTAGTTTTACGATCTCTTTATGAACTTTTTGAAGCAGTGTCAGTTGCATAGCTGTCAACGGCCAGAATCTCTCAATTTCATTAAAAATATTTTATTTTGCGTTCAGAAGATGAACGAAAGTCATACAGGTTTGGGGGTGAGTAAAACATGAGGGTGAGTAATTAACGACAGAATTTTTTTTGGGGGGGGTGAACTATCCCTAAATTAATTTTTAAGTCGGTTTTGTTTGTTTTTTCCTTAATTATCTGTTAGTACACTACTTTAGTGCTTAAATTTCAGAAAGGCAACCGTTTTCCTTCTAATATTTGTATTTAATTTCAATTAAAAATGTTTTAATAGTTTTAGAGAAATTTAAGAGGCTATATGTAAAATGATTTCAATAATATCAATTATATTTATCAATAATAAATAAATAAATAAATAGTTAGCAAACAACATACTTCTTTTCAAGAATCCATCTCACAACAGCCGTGACCTCTGGTGTATCATCTGAAGTCTTGCTGGAGGGCTCATCCTGGTCTGGGAAACTCTTGTCGAGTTCATAATGTTTGGCATTCTCGCGGCCTCCAGCACTTCCAGTGCAGTCACCCTCCAAAGCACGCTCAAATCCGTCAGGGTTCATGCTGGCCAATATATAGATGTCCGTTCGGTTCACCAGCTCTGTCACTCTCACATCACGACCATACTGAGTCAACAGGTACTCAATCAGATACACTAACACCTGCCTTGATAAAGCCTCGTCCCCGTGGATGTTTCCCACATACTTGAACCTGGGTTTGCCCGGTACGTCCGTACTCGGATTCGTTGTTATTCTCATGACCCAAAGCTCCCTTCCCTCGACAGACTGTCCGATGCTCGCGAGGCGGCAAATATGCGAGTATTTGAGAGAAAAACTTTGAAGACGGTCGGTCATGGCGGCGTAATTGTAATATCCCTGGTATGTTTCTTCGTTCACTTTGTTGGTGTGTTTGAAACCAAGTATTTGGTGCGGAACTATTAAAATATGCGGCAAAATGAGCCACAAAATATTCATTGCGCGTTTGTAGTGGTTTGCAAACAATCGTGACATTTAAAAATAACCTTTTGTTTGTCGTTTTACTGTCAGTTTTTTTGTTGCGCCATTACAAAATTGGTCTTCATTTGGTCTGCAAGTTAAACCCTTTGAATCAAAATTAGGGACACTAATAGATTCCACTTGGCTTAATCAGTAGAAAATTGGTTTGCACAGGGCCAAACTAAAACGATGGATTAAACCACTGCCGTTTAAGGGGTAGTTGACAAAAGTCCGTAACATTTTAGACCATTAATTATTTTTATTTTTTTAATTAAATGCATTAATGGAAAGTGTATTTTAGGTGCTGTATTTGGTCATAATGACTTTTTTTAAAAACAGTTTATTCACCTTTTAGCTTTTATTTTCAGTTACCTAGGTTACCTTGCATATGAAGCAAAGGTGGAAATTGCCACCATGTATTGTACCCTTAAAGGGATACTTCACCTCTGGAAGATGAATGTGTATTTAAAATGGGTCATTTATGTAGAAGAAATGTGAAATTATTTTTGAGTTTGGAGCTTTCTAGACTGAGAAAAGCCAGAAAATTTATTTTTGGCTTATGTGGATGAAAGACAACAACTCCCAGAATGCACTTGCTTCGCTGCCCTAGGAGGCCACTCCCAAGCCACGCCTACTGGTAAGAGAGCGCTGTTTAAAACAACAAGGCTAGGCTACTAGTGAGTCTCCGTGACGAGTCTTCCCGGGATTTCGAGATCGCCCAAAATGTCCGGGATTCGGCTTTTGCGTTCTACAGTCGCCATTCATTATGTTTACTGTGGCGAGCAGGACGAGGCTGAGGGCCGCGGGAGAACGGCGCGAGGCCGGTGGTGTGATTACTGAGACGCACCGGTCTCGTATCTCTCACGGAGGAGCGGGAATTTTCTTAGTAATGTTAAAACGCACATCAACCGATCACATGTTTAGCGTTCATGTAAACACTACATTCAGATTCACCAATCGGAATGAATTCAGTTAGATTGAAACAAAAGGTGTGCATAAACAATGAATGGCTACTGCAGAAAGCAAAAGCCAAATCCCAGACATTTTGGAGGATCTCGACGGCCGGACATGTCCGGGAAAAAGAGGATGGTAACCCCTACTACTCAGCTTTCTCCACAGAACAAGAGCCTCCACAGAAAAAGATGGCTGACACTATGTACATTCTGTGTGAGTGAGATCCCTCTATGGGCGGGTTGAAAACATGCGGGACAGCCCCTACTACTGGCTGTAGTCTTTAGCCTCTGGCCAAAAAATCCTCCGATGACGCAAAATGATGATTTTTGCGTCATCAGAGGATTTTTTCCAGACAAAAAATACATAAATCTCTCATCTCAGGGGGATATGAGGGTGGAAAGCACGGTAATTCGAAAATACTACAGGTTTTCTACTAATACAAAGCTTAATGCTAAATCCTGAAGTATCCCTTTAAATAGGGCACTTTTTGAGGGGAAAGCCATTTGTAGTGGTGTAAGAAACCATAGTGCACTCATTTAATCCCACAATGCACTCTAATAATGAGTGTACAACCGATACAATACCCATAATACACTGAGGGTCGCGCCAAATGAACTGCTTGAATAAGTAATTCACAACGGCTAAAAAAAGTACATTTTATACCATGAGTGTGAGTAATCTGGACGTACATCGCCATGTTGCTCTTATCACGTGACTACCAGCATCACTTCACTGCCATTCACAAATCCTCTCCCGTGGCCTCATGGGATAGTAAAGTGTCCATTATATGCACACTTCAGAATCTGTTAATTCAGACATACTTATTTTATCACATACTGTTGTCCGCCTACTCTATGGCGAAGTATGCGATTTCAGATACAGCCCCGCCCCGGTCTCGAAAGAAGATGGCGTCTGCAGCTGCATCATCCATCAGCCCAGTTTCCAAAACCGCTGGTCCAATGTGGGTGCAGCGTAATATCATACAGGTATAAATTCCTTTTTAGTTGATTAATAAATTGTTTAAATAAGGTTTAGTTTCCATGACAACATATTTTCATTACTACTGGAGTTGCTTGCTATGTTTCAAGAACTATACTATATGAACTATATTAGTGGACTATGTAGAACAATGAATGAGGGTATAGGGGGCGAATTTGAACACAGCCTTGGATATTTTCGAGGTAGTCTCTCAATAATATGCGGATAATGCCGCTGTGGCGACACTAACGGGAGCAGCCGAAAGAGAGAGAGAGAGAGAAAGAGAGTCTCTCAATTGCATGTAATATGAAGTCATAATAATCGCATGTTTAAAATGTGAAAACTTAGTTCAAAATAGTTTTAAATGGAGTGCACCATGTCACACTCTAGGATGCTGTTTAAATGGCATTTAAACACCTGCTGTCGGTTTTTTGAAACTTTTGACCCTGATATATGATGATCTTCTTCCTAAAATATAAATGCAGCTATTTATTTTAATTTTAAATTGTAATTGTAAAGAATTTTGACAATAATTGAATTATTTGTTTTTATACGATAACTGCACAAAACTAAAAGAAAGTATATGCTGCACAGTATAGGTTAAGTTAAGATTAGTTTTATTTCTTGCTGTTAAAATATGGCTGTCACTAATCTCATAATTTCAGATCAGACATTAAGACTGTATTTCTATGGACCTTCTAGTTCCCTCTTGTGGTCACTGGGGGTCTCCACCCTAATACAACTGCATTTTAGAGAGATTTTTTTTCCAATATCACTTAGAGTTGATAATGTTGAAAAATTAAACATTGGTGGATGCTTGAAGAAGCAGAAAATAAAAACTCTTTACAATTCCAATTTTTGTTGTGTTTGTTACATTTGTAATGTCTAACATTATCACCTATCCACTTCACTCACCGTAATTATATATATATATATTTTTTTTTTTTGACGTATCAGTATCCGAAAGGTAATTTAGTTTAGTGGATTACAATTTTTAAAACAAAAATACTTATACACATAATTGAATTAGAGGTGTTGCTATGTTGATATAGATAGAACAAAAGTCTGTCCTGTCATGCTTTAATGTAAATTCTTCTGACACATTGTATCTTTTCATTTAAAACTTCATTTAATTTTAGACAATTCTTTACACCTTCTCATTTTATGCTCATCTGTGAGAGTTGAATGTTAGTCCTAATGTTCATGTAAGGTCAGGAAAGATCCACACACTACAGTCAGCTGATATCAAGTATTCTGTTTTTGTGTTTCCTCAGATTTTATACTCATGTTCTTTATTCATCAAAAATCGTACAGATGTTGACCATGAAAACTGCAATGGCTACGATCATGATAATCAAGTCATGACGAAAGTAGAGCAACGCTCCCAGCTTCTCATCACACCACGTCCGTCCGGCTGGAATCGTACAGGACTTTTTCTTCTGCGGTTTTTATCTCATCGTTCCTGCCGTCAATAGTTTGTCTTTCTTTCCTCGTGTAGTGGGTAAAAAAAAGTGCTGTGGACTTGTTACATTGGTGTAGCACCAGTATACCAGCCTGCCGTCCTGGTCAACAAACCGTCTTGCGTGGCTGGAAACGGAGGGATGGAGGAAGTGGAGGATTTAAGGGCTCAGAAGGAGGAAGAGGGGAGGGAAGGGAGGAAGGACATGGCCGGCTCCTCTCAATGCTGGATCCTACGGATAGACTGGATCTGAGGGGTCTGAGCGTGGCAGCCGTACTCCCTGTAGTGCCTGTACTCGCCTCCGTGGCAGTCGCACTCCATAATGTACTGGTAACCACGGTAACCAGGATACTGGTAGCATACAAAGCTAGAGAAATAGGAACACAGCATGTTACCATGGAGGCCAAGTGGAGCATTCGAGGTCTCAAACGTTGACGAATGCAGTGACGCAAGCCCGAACCGAAGCACTCGCGCTCCTTTCTCACATGCAGATTAAAAGCAACATAAGAGCAGGAAGCCAGAATGCCAGCCACTGTTTTGGGGCAAAATTTTGACCCTAACAAAATAATCAGACGATCAAAATCCATTGGAGCAATCGTACTCACGCGCCACTCATGACATGGATGGAGCCGACCTCGTTGTTGCACCATCCCATGGCCTGCAGAGAGGGGTAGTCACCGCACACCTCCCACTGCTTTCCAGTCATGTTCTCACAATCGAAAAGCATCATACGGGAATCCTTGTGCATCTGTTTCAGGATGAACAACCAGACATACAACTTGCTGAACGCACAAAATTCTGATTTGACAAAATGGGTTCACTTTCGGTTCACGACTTGGAATTAGAATTAAACTGGCAGTGGCCACGTCTCACAGGGATGTTGAATTGGGATGAACGAAATTGCAAATGGAAATGGAATTTACTGCAGTGCATCACACAACTGTGTCATACTGAAAATAAACAAGATATTGCATTCTGGGAAATGTTCTTCCACCATGCTCCATAAAATGACCATTAATCAAATAATCATTGGCTTTTCAAACATTGATTTTTAATAGATTTGTATTTTTAATTAAATACATTTTTGTATGTTATTGATTGTTGCTTTTTTAATAAATACTTCAGATTTATATTTCTAATATTCTTGATTATACCCCTTTAGTGTATGATAACATGTAAATTGTAAATAATTAAAATAATAATAAATGTATAAATAAAGGTGACTTTTCAAACATTGATTATTAATATATTTTTAATTTTTTATATTTATATATGCAAATATTTTGGACTTATATTTCTAATATTTTTGATTATACCCCTTAGTACATGTAATTCATATTGAAAAATGAAATGTAATTTTAATTATGCTTAACTCAGCATAGCTCAGTTCAA
Source organism: Abramis brama (assembly GCF_963993115.1). Lineage (NCBI taxonomy): Eukaryota > Metazoa > Chordata > Actinopteri > Cypriniformes > Leuciscidae > Abramis > Abramis brama. The sequence continues at coordinate 13,091,902 of NC_139977.1, forward strand.
ATTCAATTTTTCTCAATTCAATTCTGAATGGCGCATAGCCCTGATTTTTATTATCAGTGCCTCTCTCATAATGCCTGCTTTTGCACGTCCTGATTTTGCATTCCTGTTCCGAAAATGTAGTCCTATCCCTACCCCTAAACCGAACCCTACCCATAAGTTATCCCTAAAATCAGAGGGAAATGATAGGTTAATAACACTGATGTAGAAGAACCTAATTATTAGCTTGACATAAACTGTAAACTTGTCCCTCAAATCTGATTGGTTAATTAAAATGTTGTTCCAGGATCAACAAAGATGGTGATCCAGAAACATGTTGCACTTGGTGGAATCAGGTTCTGCCCTGCTTTTTTAATGCCATCTATCTACACTCACTATGACAAACAAATTTCAGAAATAGTGATGGTCGGAAAGTCTACTGGTGGGTGTATTTCGTGTTCTGGTGCAGATGGTCTCACTCACAGCAGAACAGATGGGGCGGAAGGACATCAGCCTCTCAATGCGATAGGCATTGCTTCCACTCCAGGCCTCCCAGCATGGGTAATCTCCCTTCTCCAGGATGAACTGCTGGCCATTGAAGGTAGAGTGCTCAAAACCAATCCAGCTAGAGTCACAAGAGGCAATTTGGAGAGGGGGTTAGAGAGAGGAAGAGAGATTTACTTCGGTAATCAAAGACGTGTGCTTTTACTCACGCGCCACACTCCACTTTCAGGGAGCGGACGGTCTCCATTCCGAACTCCATGATGTTCTGGCAGCAAGCGGTGAATTCGCAACGCCTGCCCTGGAAATGCTCCTGGTCATAAACGGTAATCTGGGAAAGAAAGAAACAGTATTTTAGCACATCATTTAATTAATGGGATAGTTCACCTAAAAATAAAATCACTTACTCTCCCTCAGGTTGTTCTAAACCTGTATGAGTTTATTTCTTCTGTTGAACACAAATAACAATATCTTAAAGAATACTAGTAATCAAACAGTTGATGGACCCTATTGAAACCCATAGTAGGAAAAGAAATACTATGGAAGTCAATGGCTACCGTCAACTGTCTGGCTACCAACATTCTTTAAAATATCTTCTTTTGTGTTCAACTGAAGAATGAAACTCATTCAGGTTTGCAAAAACATGAGGGAGAGTAATTGATGACAATATATTTTTATTTTTGGGTGAACTATCCCTTTAAATACCCATTTAGTTTAGAAACATTGCCCCAAATTGCACTTTACTTAAATATTAATTAAAATAATTTTAAATGAATTAATTTAAAATAAAATAAATCGCTATAGGCCTACCTTCCATGGTCCCATGGGCATTGACATAGGGTTTGTCAGAGCCATTGTTTCAGATATATCAGCGCTGACTGACCTGTACGCAAGGAATCAGACAGTCAGAAGTTCACAACACTGCTGAACATGTACCCATGCTAAAATAAGCGTTTTTTCCTCCTAATGGCCAGAGCATTTTTTCAACTGTTTTCAATGGGAGCGTCGTGACGAGGAGCTGAGCGCTTGGAATTTCTTCCCCGGACGCCGAGAATTGAAAAATGTTCAACTTTGGTTAAAACGCTCATCACTGTCACTTTTCAACCAGCCGTCCAATCACAGTGGAGGATTGACAGGACAAAAAAAAAAACACATTCTCAACAAGCACATCTGTTCATCCAAAACAAACGCCAGTCAGAGCAAGTAGGCCTAAATTACATTTCAGCTTTATAAAAACGCTTTGGTGGACACACGGCCGACTTGTTTTTACTGTGAGAAAAAAAAGTACAAGTGCTTGTTATAGATAATGCCATGTAAAGTATTCAATGTATGACAAGCCTGAACACTGTTGGATCAATTAAACAGAGTGGCTTATATTACTGTCTAATGGATGTCAGATGAAATAATGAAAACCTCTTGTTCAAATCCCTGGTTGACATCTCATAAATATCTCCCCTATCATAATTATAATTTAGCATGTCTGATTGTATCAGTGGATCATTGTTTGATAAGTCATTCTGCATAATTAATGCTCACTATGGTGTTCCAAGCTGGTTTAATCACTATCTGGTTTAGAGTTGGCAGAGGTACAGGGTTTACCAGACTTACCCGACAGAATGAGCTGTGTGCGTTGAGGGGAATCCAGCACGCGGTCTCCTGCTCAGGCATCTGTGGGGCTATTTATACAGACACCGCTTCAATGGGGCTCCCTGATTCACAGACCCTGGCTGCGGTCAGCACTTTGCTTTGGATGCCTTTTGTTTCTGTCCTGAGCTGTAGTCCTTTCTTTCCTCCGCACACTCTTCACAATGAAGGGATCTCCACCAATGAGGGGCCATGGAGACGTGTGGCAGCCGTATGGCCTACTCTCATGTTACGCTACCTGATGATCACTTCACTTTTACACTGCTTGAGGAAGCAATGCCTGCTAATACCTCTTTTTAGGTCTCATTTATGTGAATTGCCTATAAGGTTATATGATATGGTTATATAATAACTTGAGATTTTCTTTTCAGGCCCTTCAAATTTGCATTAAGGACAGTAGGCCTATAAGTTGCAATAAATTAAATTACATTAAGACTTTTGCAAATGATTTCTCAAAGTTACATTTTTGGAATGAGGAACATATACTGTCAGTGTATAAACTGAATGAATATTAATACATATTTCTAAAGCATTTTGAGTCTTGTGAAATAACAAGTCACAACTAATGAAAAAAATATTACTTTTAAGCAATATCATGTTTGAAATTGAGATTTTTTATTTAACGAACTCAAATAATATAAGTGTAATTGTAACCTAGTGAAATTAAGTTGAAAAAACTTAATGTTTTTGGTGTTACCAATTCAAGTATTTTTTTTTAAGTTGATCCAACTGTTCGCTTTTTACAGTGTATTTAGTATTGCACGGACTCTATAAGGAAAATATTATATTCAAAACAGCATAAGGATTCATAGAAATGTATTTTTACTTTCTATATGTGGTTTGTACAACATAAAAGGTTTGAATTCGGTGATGTCTGAGAAGAAATTATCTCAAAACAATAATGATTATTTATATATTTCCAGTCTCCAGTTTATCTGAGCGCAAACCTTAAGCCACAGTACAAAAGGCCTAATGTTTTTGTTTTTGAGAGGCGATGTCTGAGTAATGCAATGAGTAACACGGATGAGTTTCTGTCCTATAAATGGCAAAACATGGCATTTAAAATGCTAATATGAATCAGTGTGTTTTCCAAAGCAGTACTGCCTGACTTTAAATCTAGACAAATGCACCATTACGCTCTTAAAAATGAAGGTTCCAAAAGTTTTTTTCTCCAACAATGCCATGGAAGAAATATTTTGTTTCCCTAATGAACATTTGAGTGGTCAGTTCTTAAAGCAACTTTTTTTTTTCTTAGTGTGAAGAACATTTTAATAATCTAAAGAGCCTTTTTCCACTTTGGAAATGGAAAGATTCTGTGGATCTTAAAGGTTCTTTATGGAACCATTGAAGTTTTTATATTTATATGTCTAAAAACTGTTGTTGCTTTGCAACTATGAAAAGGAGTAAGAGGAGCAAAACTATAAACCAGTGGACGTTTACATTGATAGATGAATATGTAGACTTAAACATTTCAGTCTATGAGATTTGAATTGAACAGCTTCAGCATTCATTGTAAAAATGACTGAAAAAAAATGATGTAGAATTTACTTTGAAACCATTTTCATTTAGAAATGTCTAGTAGGCCACTATATGAAGTAGAGAAACTGAAAGTGTATTTGCTAAACTCGCAACCTCAACTCAGGTCTCTGCAAAACAATGGCTGCACACAGACCGCAGTCAGCACATTGTTTAGCCCACAAAATGGCCAGAGTGGAGGTGTGTGTATGTGTGTGTGTGTGTGTCGAATGTGTATGATGTGTGTATCTGTTAAGCCTATGTGTGTGTGTGTGTGTGTGTGTGTGTCAGATGTAGTTCTGGTTGTGTGTAAAAATGTCTGCATGTGCGTGCATGTGTGTGTGTGTGTGTGTGTGTGTGTGCGTGTGTGTGTGTGTGTATTTCTGCTGATGAGGGCAGCCACACCACGATGACAAAGAGACGAGCCAGCTCAGCAGGCCTGGGAAATGAAATGAGTGTGTTCACTTCTACTCTCTCAGTAATATTATTAATTAACTCTCCTCTGTATCAGCATTGTAACAAACTGATGAAATGCATTAATGCCTTTGTTTTTCGTTCTGTTTTTTAAGTTATAACGGTTTGTTTCTGTCTTAGTTTTGTATATAGCGCAACAATGATAGCTGTAATATAACAGGCTTCTATACCAATAATCACAATATATTGCTTAAAAAGGTAGGCTATTCAAAGATGGCAGGCACACATTTAATATGGAGGACATTAGGCTATATAAATTGGTGAAACCTTTTCAAGCCAACCAAAACCATGAAATTGCAAGCACTTGTAGTTTATTCGCTAAATTGCTTAATTTATTTTTCTTCATGGTGTTTGATCAGAAGTAAGTGTCTCATTCACTGGTATAAATAAAATTTTGATTATCAAGTATAGGCTAGTTTTACCATTGTGAGTCACAGGCCATTTTTGTTGTACTGTCTTGTGGCGTCCTCTTGTGGACTGTGATCATTAACTTCAACAAAGTTCACTTTTAAAAATAAAGTTCATTATCTATGGTTCCATGAAGAGCATTTAACATCCAGAGCCATTTAAAAGCACAAAAAGGTCTTTATAGGGGTTAAATATTCTTCAGATTATTAACATGTTGGTTATTTTAAGAACAGTTCATTGAAAGGTTTTTTAAAGAACTGAAAATGGTTCTTCATTTACTCACCCTCAAGTTGTTCCAAACCTGAATGAATTTCTTTCTTCTGCTGAACACAAAAAAAGATATAGTTTGAAGAATGTCAGTAACCAAATAGTAGCTGATGGACCCCTTTGACTTTTTTTTTTTTTTAAATAAGTCATTGGGGCCCACTGTTTGGTTACCCATATTCTTCAAAATAGGCTACCTTCTTTTGTGTTCAGCAGAAGAAAGAAATTAATACAGGTTTTGAACAAACATGAGGGTGAGTAAATATAATAACGAAAATATAATAATGAATGACATATTCCCTTTAAAAGAAATGAAATTTAGATAAAAAATAAACAAAAAGCTCATATTTACTAATCGCGTTAAAGTTTCCTTTTTCTTTAAAAAAATAGAATTAATATGATTGGCTTTTCAACCTCTCACATTTGCTGGGGTTTTATTTATTTGATTCGTTTTGACTTGTTTATCTGAGATGCACGTTCACACAATTCACGAATCAATTTGGGCCGTACCACACAAAAAACAGGGAGATACAAAACAGCTAGAATGAACAAAATCAGTCCAGGCTCGACGACTGATTTTATCCAACATAATGTCCTCAGGGATACAATTGTATGCACTCAAAACAGTCATTTATATCAGTCAAATTACTATTTACTGTTGCTGGTGCGCCACTGAACGGCATGCGACCCCCTCCCGCGTGCAATAGTTCAGCTCAGACTGAGCGCGAGAGAGATTCGGGCTGAGAGCGGAGAACGGGAGGATTTAAATACCTCTAAGCGGGCGACCTGCTCAGCCCTTCGGGTGTGGGAGGGTGACTGTTTTGTGTCTTTGCTAGACCGGGGGAGCAGGGGGTGGAGGAGGAGGAACGGATAATGAGCTATTCTTGTACCAGCACAGGCAACAGCCAGGACCCATCGAGCTCTAAGAAGTCCGGCGGCGTTAATCCCGGTAGTTGCAGCAGCAGCAGCAGCGGAGACACCGGCAACGGCAACAACCGCCACAGCATCCGCGGCAGACAAGCGAACTCCAACCCTGATTTAACCGAGGCCATGAAAGTCAAGAAGGGCTGCAACACGACAGACGTCGGAGTCCCCGTAACCACAGAAGTGGAATTGCTCGGGAACAAAACGATCAGCCCGGAGGATGTGCTGGGATTGCAGAAGATCACTGAAAGTAAGTGATCGAGTGGATCGGAACACACTCGGAATATTTCGCCAAACATCGTACATTGTCGGAAGCCATTGACAATGTAACGTTACGATGCGCTTTGTATCAACGCAGGGTTTTGCGCTTTGTATCAACGCAGGGTTTCAGTAGACTTGAGTAAGCACAGATCCTCTTGTTTATGAACACTTCACTATGCTGTAATCGCCATATTGTAGCAATTGTCGATCACTGGGTTTCTTTAATAACAAAGAATGATTAAATAACTTGCTTGAGAAACAGAGCAAGCATTTGGTTTAATACAAACCAGCAACATATTGGTGTCTAAATATTGCGTTGCAGTGCATCAGTGTAGCTCAATCTAAAGGCCTTTATAAATTATAAGGGTTACTGGTAATACTGCTGAAATTGAACTTATCAGCTAATGGATGACTTTGGAAATTGAAATAAATAAATGGCATGGGCAATGACACTTCCCAAGGATCAACTGTAATTAACCTCCTCTTGCAGTCCTAAGCATGATTAGGTAACAGGTGGCCAATAAGCCCTCCATTACTGTTTTTAAAGGCATGTGCAATGTCTTATACAACATTCACATCCCATGAACTCTTTATGAAGAGGCTGCATGTAATCCTAACCTCTTAGAAATGGCTCCTAAAATGTATTTGCATACTTGCATTCTGTTCAATCAATCAATCAATTATATTCATGCCTAATTCTAACCAGTTTGAGAGGACTTGTAAAGGATTTCTGAAGTTTTCACACCTCAATCTGTTCAGGCTCTTCCTCCTGTCTTTTGGCGCGCCTTGAGGGGTTAGTTCACCCAAAAATGAAAATTACCCCATAATTTACTCGCCCTCAAGCCATCCGGTGTATATGACTTTTCTTCTTTCAGCCAAACACAGTCTGAGTTATATTAAAAAAAATAAAAATGAAAAAAAATCCTGGCTTTTCCAAGCTTTATAATGGGAGTGAATGGTAACTGAGATTTTGAAGCCTAAACAAATGCATCCATCCATCATAAAAGTAATCCATACGAATCCAGTGGGTTAAAAGGCCTTATGAAGTGATGCGTTTTTGTAAGAAGGCCTTTGTCAAACCCCTGGATTAGTTTTATGATGGATGAATGCACTTTTTTTGGGCTTCAAAATCTCAAGTTACCATTCACTCCCATTATAAAGCTTGGAGGAGCCAGGATATAACTCCGATTGTGTTTGGCTGAAAGAAGAAAGTCATATACTGTACACCTAGGACCCTTTAACTGTTAGTTATCTTACAGTCAAGTGCTTTAAAGACTTTTTAAACCATGCACTAAAGTTGTTTTTGTGTTTATGATTTATAAATCTACAATAAAACGATGAGTGTATAGTATCGGCGGGAAAATGACAAAACTGAACAGAAAAACTTTCGAGTTGCCATGGTTACGTCCTCCAAACACAACTTATTCGCTAGCGTCTATTTGTTGCACACTGACTGACTTGTAATGTAACTTTTTTTTTTTGGTTACGAAGATGTTATTTGAAAACAACAGACGTGTGCCATATAACCTATTTAAAGTAAACACAATACTTTAAGAGCCCCACCTCTGGACTGGATTGGTTTGAACTTGCGGCTGCCGTTTCACTTTTCTGGCGTCACCTCTGTCTCATTTTGTCTCGACCTTTCTGTTTCCTGTTTATTTATGTACACAGTCTTTGCTAATGAATTGTAGCCTACATTAGCAGCCATTTTTTCTAAAAAATATCATTATTCCCCATGTATGAATGACCTGACTCCGCTTGTCAACCAACACCTCTGGATGGTTCCAAGTAGGCTTTTATAATTTATTTAGGAAAGATATTTTAATTGTTTTAATAAGAATTTAGTATTCCAGTTATGTTTGAAATCAAATGAAGATGATATCAAGTAACTGATATGAATAGGTACTTGATATGTTACTGATATGTAACTGAACTGAATGACCAGATGCTAAATATTTAAAATTACTTTCAATAATAATAAAAAAATCAAGCATTTTAAACAAAAATCAGATTTTTACTTGCCCTGTCTATATTTTTGCCATGCAAAATGATAAATTATATGTTTAGTTACTAGTGCTGTCATTAGTGCTGCGTTAACGCCATAATGTATGTGTGTGTTATATATATAAATATATATATATATATACATACATACATACATACATACATACATACATATATATACATATATATCAATTTGACTGCACTATTAGTTACAATAAAAAGAAATGCATTTAAAAAATAATTCATTACACCTGTTTTCTAATGTAAAATTTATCAGGTATTTAATTTACAATAATTATGTAACCCCAAAACAGCTATTAATAATTATTCATATATTTATTTATTATTAGAAAACAATAATAAAAATGAATAAACTCTTGCTCGAAAATTATATCATACCGTCATAACCCTGTTAACCATACAATGGTAAAGTGACATGTAAATAAGCAGGGTCTGGGCTTTGTTTTTCCACTTTTGTGGAAAGTTTGTAATGTGCCCTATAAATGCAGTACGCGTTTGTTTCTAGTCACTCAAACAGCATGTTTATTTGCTCAAAGCAGTTACATAATTTCACCTGTTTGCAGTATTTGACTTCATAAGCCTGTTGGCCCTCTCTGAACATCTGAAAAATTCTGCCCACTCAAAGCAACAAACCTGTGCTTTTTCTCACAGAACACAAGTCATATTTTTCTTTCGATAGATTGCTCTGACTCATCAAGCGATTCAAACCTCAGCTCTGATTACTGGAATTTTAGTGCACAAAAATCTTTTGATCAGTCAACATGCAAAATGGTTCCACTGTTCTCTTTTCTTTGTTATTCACTCATGCTTTAAAGACATTTTACGAAAAATTATTCTAATATCATTTATATCAATGCTATATTAATAATTTCTATTAAAATTCTATTGCTGAGCCATTAAGATGACAGATCTTCTGCGAGCAATTGACAGAGGGTAGGAAAACACGTGTTGGCACCTGATTATTCTCAGACTGACCAATATTAGCACCTTCAGATAATGCATTGCTTGCTCAGTAATTGTCGAGGCATATGTTGAGATTCTTACCATGGAAACCAATGAAGGTGGAGCAGGAGACCCTTATCCTCATTAAGAGCAAGTTTCCTGGAGACATTGGAGCTTTAGAGAAGCAGTTATATGTTGAAATGAGGCACAGATCTAATATAAGAGTAATATCATTCAAAATGATTAAAATATATTTCTTTGCATGTATGATATATTTATAATATAGGCTTGATCTCGAAACATTGTCCTAAAGTTTAGTTCCTAGCCAGTCCAAATTCATCAGGTTCAAACTTTAGATTATTCCACCACCTGTTGTGTGTTTATTTGCTTTAACACTTGGCCTTCTATCCATTTGCATTCGATGATGCTTTTGTCTAGGTTTGTAATTGTAATTTCCAAATTGTCTTGTATTGAGCAACATTTCCTGTCACTGCAGAGGATTTGACATATGAAAATGACTATTTCTACAGTCAGCACCAGAAAAAGGAAGTATTTGAAGGTCACAGGATGTTCGATGAGCTCATTGTTTTTACATTTTTGTAGTGTCATTCCTGAGCATGACGGTCTCAAAATTACAATATGTCGTTATCAGGCCAATAACTTTGTTACTTGCTCTTTAGGCCATTAAAAGCGAGTAGTCAGTTCTATGGATTTTCTTTTTTTTTTTATTATTTTTTTTTTTTAGCAGTTAGCTTTGCTCATGGTAATTAGTCCCAAATTATGCTTTTATAAAAATTGGGTAACTTATTCATATTTAGACTAATTTAGGCACTATTTCAGAAGTCCGTCCTTTAACTAAACAAATTAAACATGGCTCTTGGTGAGAAAATAACCTTGACCTATTTGTCTCTAGGCCAAATTGAATAAAATACACAGACAGTATAAATTTAACTCTGAACCTTGAAAAATATAAATATAATATTCATATATTCAGTCTGAATGACAATGATCCACATACTGCAGTCTCTAAGTGTTAAAGACGAACAATCCCCCCGTCCTTTTCTCGTGAAGTGTAGCCCTTTGGCTCCACTGACTAAAGTCTTTGCTTTAATACCTGCACTTCATTGTCAGAATTGCTTTGAAAATCATCCTGGCTAACATGCATGTTCATGAGCTCCAAGAGGCGTTTATTTTAAATAAAAATTAAGAAAATAATAGAAAAGTGGAAATTTAGGACCAGATTTACTAACATCTTTCGCAAGTGCAATCCCTCTTTTGGTATAAAAAAAAAACTACTGTCAGGATTTTAACTAAAGACACGCAGTGAAAAATTGGCGCTGAACATGCGAGGACACAGTTGTTTTTGCAGCTGACCTCATTGCATATGCATTTGTATGAGTTTCCATTTCAGATGCAAATTAATCATGCAAGGTTATTTACTAAGGTTTTACTGGTGTTTACGCCACCTCCCAATAAAAATTGTGCTGCTCTTGGTACATTGCGTTGGTCATTTTGGAAATGATCTGGCTGCGTCTGTGTTCTTTAATTTGCACGTCGTCAGTTGATCGCAGAACTTTCCAGTCCCATCAGCGCTTTTTTGGAATCTGGCCCATAGTACCTAATGGGTATTTAATTGTGGGAATAGTGTAACGGGTAAGGTTATGGACCCGGTGTAGGGGAGGACTTTTTAGGGATAGGGACAAGTAACGTCCCAATAATGCAGCATCCATTTATGATTTAAATAAATATAATCATATACACTGAATATGACATTATTAATGCATACTGCTTTCTAATGTACTAGATACGCTGAGGTGCAAATAGTATCTATTTGCACAAAGTTTAAATAGCATCAAACAACAATTTACAATTAGTGTAACATAACATAAAGGTTGTATTATTAGCCTTTGTTTTAAAGGTAGGGTAGGTAATTTCGGAGAGGCTAGCAATAGCGAGCTAGCTTTGAAAGCATAAGATCCCACCCTCCCTTCAGAGCATCTCCAAACCCACGTCTCCTCCAAAACACATGAACGCATACAGCAGGGAGCAAACAAAAGCTTCACGAGAGGCGGCGTTAAACTACCTCATGTCTCAAAGCACATAACATTACAATAAAATTAGTATAAACAACTTAAAGAGCACTTACCTGTACCACCTGACTGCTGCAGAATCATTGAAACTCAAAAAGTCAAGTCAAACCGCTCCCGAGTGTAACGTCACAAGTTTCCATCTCTTCCAAATTACAGTTATGGTGTGAACGCAGCTTAAGCTCGTTGTTTTGGTTCAGGAGGAACTGTAGAAGGTGGCTGCTGTTTCGGTTGCGATGCATTCGGACCGAATTCAATGATTGGATGAACGTTTTATGGTCCTACACCTTCCACATACGATATACATTTAGACCACTTAACTTAGTGATTGCTATCAGGATGTGAAGAGGCTTTCAACCAGCAAAACAAAAATTATTTCTGGAACAAATCACCTACCCTAACTTTAATTATCAGCCCAGGTCTGAACAGGACCTATTTCCAATTGTACATTATAATGTATTTTTATGTCTTTTTTTAACTTATTTGAACTATGATTTTAATGTAACAACTGTTGGCCATAATAATAATTATTTTATAAGATCAATGTTGAAAATCACTAAACTGCATTAGGACACACAGTTCTTTGGCCTCAATATCTTGATTCTTTTAACTTTTCTCCCTTGTTCTTTGTATTAAACAGACACCGTATCTATATCTAGATTCTCTAGCTATTCCACTCAGTTTTAGACGTTAGTCATCTGTAAGAAAGTGTTCTTGGTTATTGGAACTCAAAATAAAAGTACATGAATTACTATCCACATCTGATGAAAAATAAATGTAAATGAGTGCATTCTACTTTAAGGGACTTGGTGTTGTAGTACATGGAGAAAATCCTTGTCCTCTCCAGTACTCATTCCCTATTTAAATGTAATATCCTGTTCCTGTTCCAACTCTGTGCACACAATTATCAGAAAGTAATTTATACGAACGCTGTACTATAGCAGACCAGCGAATCAGGAAAAAGCTCATTACTCTTCCTAAATTCATCAACTACATTGTTATTCTTTAAGACTACATTCAGTGCACACAACACTTCGGATTTTTTTCCAAGCCAGTTTGTTTGACTTAACTGGACGTCTAAGCATATTCTTCCGCTTAACGTCTCGCTTAACTCTAGGTTGGATTTGGCTGCTTGTGTGTTTTCAGTTCCATGCCAATTCTGTTCTTCTAAATGTGAGCCAGCTTCAGTGTTAATCTATCCAGATTATATTGCCATTTATTCAGACACTTTATAGCTTTGACTTCTGCAGCAAAAAAAAAACACACACACACACACACAAAAAAAAACACTGCTACATTTAGATACTCGAGAATGATTATTACCTCAACTCCCAGTCTTTTACCCACTTTTACAGAACTGCTACTTTACAATACGATTTTTGTTTACCTCATGAAATTAAGAGAGATGTCACTGAATTAGTAGTAGTGAGGTTATTCTATTGTTTGATGGCATGAAATGAAAATATTTTGTAAATGCATGTTATTGATTTTATTGTGAATGATTCATCCATGCATACGTTTCATTTTTCAAAAATAAATTTGTTTAGATTTTAGATCAATGTCATAACTCAATTTTCCGGTGAAACAACAGTGGAAACATCTCTAGTGATGTATGCTGGACTTCTCTAATCATTTTGTCTGCTGAAACCATGTCCCTTTCTTATCACCTTATGCTGCTTTTTTCCTCTTCTAAAGTCTGTTTCATTTTGATGTAGGCCTACACCAAAAACGGACGAAAACATCTGTCACGCAAAGACCTGAGACTTTAAAATTTTAAATGTTAAAAACACTGTGCTTAGTTCTGCAACCAGCTTGTTTTGAGCTATAAATGCCATGAGACTAGTAATCACACAAATTTAAGACTTATTACCAACCCCCACCCCCCTCCCTTTTTTTGTTAGTTTTGACTTTAAAAAACAGGTGAGAGTGGACTGCATCCCTTGTCCCTTTGGTTCTCTCCACTGTCTGTCATTTCCTGTGTCTATATTTGCACCTCTAAATTCCAGATGGCTAATCTGCCGAGCTTAATGCGCTAAAAATGTACACCACTCCTTTGCAACCCAGTGTCCTTAGCATGGCCCGGTGTAGTGAAAGATTCAATCCCCCTTGAACCGCAGAGCAAAGCTATTCGTAATGCGAGATGGATGATGATAAATGTGTTCCTTTTGACAACTGAGCATTATTCGGTTTTGAATAGTATATATGGTCAGACAACCTTCAAAGTTTTTTAGGACCAAGAGCTTTAGGACCCCTGTTAATATTAGAAAAGATTTCCAGCGCTGGAGAGACCTAAGCAGGAAGGCCTAAAAATAGACTGAGGTTGAATTGTTTCTACTCCATACATGAGGAGCATTGGTTTTGCTATGTTTCACAGTACCAATATGCTGTTGTTGTAATGTTAGCTAAAGTAACAGGACAGTTTTGAGTGTCATTGAAGCATTATTTTGCTTCACTTCAACTATGATAAAGAGACATCCACTCTTGCATTGCATGTTTGTGCATTTTGGGGGCGGAGTAATGAAGGGAGGGGTGTGTTTGATTGGGTTGATTTCAGATATCAACAGTGTTTCTCAGAAATCGCATACTGCACCTTTACAACAATGGGTATCATTCCCTGAGTGTGCATACACATGAATTTGTGCATGAAATTCGCATATGAATATTTTCCAAAACAAATCGTGATTGCCCATCCTACCTTTTAATTTCGGAGAGGCTAGCAATAGCTAGCTTTGAAAGCATGAGATCCCATCCTTCCTTCAGCGCGTCCCCAAAGCCACGCCTCCTCATGAACACATGAACATGCACAGCCAGATCAGAGTCTGCAAAGCGTCACAAGAAACGGTGTTAAATTACCTCGGGTCTCAAAGCAAACAACATTTCAATAATAATGAATGTAAACAACTAACAGAGCTCTTGTACCACCATTCAGACCGAATGCCATGATTGGACGAACATTTCTTGGTCCTAAGACTTCCACAAGAGTTTCAACCAGTAGGCCTAAAACAAAAAGTGTTAATGAAAAACATTTCCTACCCTAACTTTAACCAATAACTTTTGTTCTAACATTTATTCTAAATTTATTGAAAAATGTTAGAACAACTAAAATCGCATACTCTGCCTTATGCTTAGATGAAATTCCATACACTGATATTTAATTTTAAATATTTCATATGCAGTGAAAGAGTAAGGAAAGCTGCGTTATATCTCGAGCTGTGAGGTTTCTCTGTATAATAACAATGCAGATATGCGTATATACAGATATCAATGTATTTTTGCCTGAAATTTTTAGCATCTGCCTATAATTTTCATAATTTTCTTTTTGGCAAAATTGCCCAAAACTGTCCAAATTGGTGCATCCCTAAGACAAACTGAGATGATTCAAGCAGTATTTAAGCAGGACAGTTGAGTGGAAAAAAACTGGAGAAACCAATCTTGCCGTGTGAGTCATTTACATATATTTACATATTTGTATACTGCTAGAGTCTGCAATCAGAGAACGGTTATTTAATGACACAGATTTGTTCAGTTTTGAGTGGTGATGCTTGAGGATGTGCACACAAAGAAAGAGCGGGAGTTCACGTAATGCACTCTTAGACCGTCCACTGCCTGTGACTTCCTGTTGCCCTTTTTTACTTGAGTCATGTTTTTTTTATTATTCTTTTTGAGTACTTTAAACTCTTCTGTCATGCCAGTATGTTGTTGTTCTTGTTTCCATGGTGTGCTCACAGCGGCCTATCCTCTCACCCCGGCGCTACTTGATGCTAATGCAGAATGATCCAGGGTCACGCTAAAACGGCCAAAGGCACGGCGGTCATGTCTGTGCTGGCCATGAAGCGAATTTCCTGGCTGGGCATTTACAAAGCTGAGCCTAAATCTACCGGACATGTGTAATTGTGACCTCTATCAGGTTCTCTCGTCCTACAATGTGCATGTGTGTTTTTGTGATAAGAACACCAAGCACTTTTTGAGGTTTTTACATCCTGTTCGTGTGCATGTGCAAACAAGGGTTGCAAGCCTGTGCAAAACAGTTAAAGTTCTCTTATGCTTTCAAAATATTGTGGTCACATTCAGAGCGGCTACTCAATGTCATCTAGATCAGTGGTTCTCAGCTGACCCTGTCAGAACAGAACTGTGACCTGTTTTAGGGTCATGATCTACCAGTTGAGAATCAATAATCTAGATCTATATTCTTTGAAATGTCAGTTAGTGATAGTTAACTAACTGCCATCTAGTTAAGGGTTGTTTTGTGTCTTTGCGGTGAAGCATCTAGTTCTAATGTTCGTTTACCTGTTCTGAACATATTTTAAAAGTTAATTTGTTAGAAAAACACTGTGTAATTTGGAATTACATGTCTGTATTAGTGATTACTGAATGGCTGTTCACTTATTTTAGTTTTGTCAGACCTTGTGGTTGTTTATTTTGCTGATGATACGGTTAGCAAGCCGGTTTTCCGTTTAAGACTGGTTTAATGTAGCAAACATCTGGTGGTTATTTTTGTGGTTGGGCTAGTATGGTTATGAACATATCCACAGCACGTTTTAAACAGGTGGTTGTTGCGCGTGGCTTGCGCCTAAAGGTCAGAAAAGCACTGATGTTCTCATTTTGAATCAGTCATGTTTCGTACACATCTCTGTATACCAGTTTAAATTTTCACAATCCATGCCAGCACAGAGATCTTTAACAAGTGAAGTGGTCAGTTCACAGCAGTGACCGAAATCATCTTTTCCAATAGCCTAAGTTAAAATTGACATTTTATGGCTATTTTTACCTTTTATAAGGGCAATTTTTTTAACTTAATTAACTGTATGCATCATCTTCAATCAAATGATTACATTTAATCAAGAAATTTAATTAGAATAAGACAATGTTACCAATCAAAAGAAATCAGTATCAACAAAATTCATCTTTGCAATGCAGAGGAAACACAGAAGCTGCATCTTAAATGGCATTTAGATGCATTTACACATAAAACGTTGAATATTGAGATTTGAAATTATATAAAAATGAATGAATACTCTAAATGTGAAGTTAAAACCGCCAGTAGGTGGTATCATTGAGTCCAATTCAAACGGCTGATTCATTCAGGAATGAAGCATTTGACTGTCTTAATGAGTGAGTCATTGAATCATTCATTCAAACGACACGTTCATTCAGTAACAAAAGTCCTGTGGCTTTGTTTGAAACTATTTTTGATGAAGAAATAGAGCAAAAACAGGCAATATTGTGTCTAAAAATGTAAGTCACTTAATATTAACTTGTCTATTTAACTGTTACATAAAATCAATATCACATTTTTACAGAGGCGTCTTGCCCCCTTATCTTGAACATTGGGGGCATTTTAAATGCATTTTAACAGACTAAATCAGAAAGCGTTCATTCTAAATGCTCAAGCGCATTAGTCTAACCTACTAGACTACATCTAGAAGTCCAACGGTCCCCAACCTTTTTTGCACCACGGACCGGTTTAATATCAGACAATATTTTCACGGACCGGCCTTTGAGGTGTGGCGGATAAATACAACAAAATAAAATGATACGACAGGCATAAAAACTGGGGTATTTTTTAAATATAATAATAAACCTGAATCCAATATGTAGGCCTACTCGCAACTTTATCAGCAGCCTCCTCGTGACATCGCGCCTAAAGACAACTGAGAAAGCCTGAACACAAACAAAATGCCTCCCAAAAGAAAACAAATCTCCATGTTTTCGGTGCTGATGCGCTCATGTAACATATAAAGCACCTAAAAGCTGTCACAACGAACCGGCAAAATTAATGATTATGAATATGTAAAATATAGCAGGAGACATTTTAATTGTTTACTAATAAACAAGTGTTTTCTGTGTCAGTGTCGGCTGGAAAGATGAAGTTGACGATGCTGACCCGTGATCTTCGCAGTAGTGAACGCACCAGAGAGAAATGCACATTTCATACGGATTACATAAGCAGAGAACAGTCTGTTTTCTTTCGTTTTGAATTGTTCTGTTCAAAAGTAGACATTTCAAGCTTTCTATATATGTCTCAGGTCTGTGAGGCAAGTAGGCTACCTTATCACTGAGTTTCGGTTAATTTAGGAGACGAGCTCCAGTTCACGCGCCGGCGCCCCCGTGTCGTGATTATCTATTTTCTAATATATCCAGGCAATTGGTTGATGAAACATTGATTAAAATTAAGATACAATTAATACAAAACGAAATTAAATTTAAAGACAGGCTTTGTGCTTTCTGTTTGAGGTCTCTGTGAAAGTTTTAAAGCAGTCTTTTAGTGCCGCTTTCAGAGCGCTCGCGTCCGTAACGGAGAACTGTCCCGTCTGTAACATTGTTTTTTTTTTGTGCGTTACTCGCTAGGTGTGCTCTTGTAAAATGAGGGACATACTCTAATGTCAGATTGCATATCGTTAAAACAACAAACACAATATTATTGTAGACCCTATATATTGCACAATATTGAACCCTATGTAGGATTCAGTGTTGCACGGTGATTAAAACTATCATTTCTTGCACGAGCACCACAGCTCAATATTGGAATTCCTAGACCATGGCTCTGACAAAATGTTGGCTGTATTCATGTATCTTACAGGAGCTGTTGAGTAAAACCCTTCCGGCATGCTCTGTCTCTGCCGCCCACCGTGAGACATGTTAGTGTGACACTGCCTCATTCCCGACTCATAGAGACACACCTGCTACTCTGTGCATTACCTCACTGATCTGGGCAATGTGCCTGAGAGCGGATTACTGGTCACCTCTTATTAATGTACTGCTACACACATTTCTAGCCACACTCACTCAGACTCCATCAGTCTCTGTGTCTCTCTTGGACAAAAATCTGCCATAGATGAATAGCCAGATGGAGCGATGGAGTGGAGAGGTGATTTTGTACAAAGTGTCATTTGTAGTCAGTGAACAGAAGTCGATGTTAAATTAATTTGTGTTGCTCTAAAGGTGTTAGTTGTTATGTAGCGGATACTGAGGAATTACATCTCTGCGTTAATCCTCATTACTATCGCCGTCATTCACTGCACAGATTATTAAATGGGTTTAAGATGAGTCAGTTATTATAAAAGTCTCTGAATGAATGTAATCACCTAGTGCAGTTGTAACACACTCCTCAAAGCAGGTTTTGAAAGTCTTATGACAGACATCTAGGATTAGCTTCTCTGCACATTTTTTTGCCTTTCTTTTGCATAAAGTTAAGCATTTCTCTGCTTTTGATGCTCTCGCCATGTTCTCCAACCCTGCTAGAATGAATTGAAATGTAAGTCAATCAGTGGCAGCTCGTGGGTTTTAAAATAGAGGCGGCACACTAAATTGTAATGTCTGGGGATCCCCTGCCGAGGAGGATGATGACGATGATGTTTATTATTATTTGCTTAACTGCTTTAAAGGGCTTTTTGGTCACTTTTAGACAGAAAATTAAACATGTACATAAAGATAATACAAATATAATTTCTCTCACCTATCACTTGAAGCAAACATCCATCCCTTCTTAAATGCCTGTGTTAAAAGAGCGTGTTGGGCGTTTAGTAAATCTGTTTGCTGTAGCCTATATATCCAGCTTAAGCATGGAGTTTTCCTTCAGTTTTAATTTGCAGATACTGTTTGAATGATAGCTTGGTAAATTTGTTGGCAATCAAATATTCAATATCGCTGCTCTCCTGAATTAATGTAGTTGGTGGTATATTATCAGCGTAGCAGTAGCAGTTCAAACTAATCTCACGTAATTTACGTATTTTCGATGATTGGTTGATATACTATGTAACTTTTCTCAAGTGCTGAAGGTGAAACACTCAATGGTGATTGGCTATTATTTTTACCGACTGAGGCACAAGAGGCCTAGTAGAGGCCGGCTATGGATTTGCCCTCTCTATCCCTTAGCAGTTGTAATTATGTCGGCAGATTCGGCACGTCCGTGAAAGAAAAGCGGTGCTTTCGATTTCATTAACATGTTATGGTGTTACAGCGGTGAAATTACAAGAAAAAATACACATTCTGAGCCATGAAATGGAATAAATAACTGGGAATTTTATTAACATTAAATCGTCCTTCTCCTATTTTCACCTCAAAATCTTGGCTAGGCTGTGCCTCCCCTGACGAGCCGCCACTGAAGTCAATAGTTTTGTCATTACTGTGAAATCTCATTTATACTTGCATGTATTCAAATTTAGTGCACGAAGTTTCACGTCAAAAATGCTTGCATATCTCAAAACTGATTGTAAGGGGCAAAGTGGAAAATGTCGTCTCAAAAATAGCAACCTCCAAAATAGCAGCTTTTATGCAACAGAGCAATGAATCAGCTGACTAGCATTACATTTTTCACATTTTCAATTCACATTTATTTGTAGATCACTTTTCACCATATGTACAATATACAGGGTTTTTCTTGGCTCAGAAATGGTCTTCGGTGTTGGCAGACGAACACGATCATCCTCACACACTATACAAAGTACCCTACCCATGGGAACTGAGAGCCCAGTACTGACAGCTAATTTTTGTCTAACTTAAAAACCTCTGATTGGCCAACAGAAATGCTGCCAACATTTATTCTAGAGAGCTCTATGTTTGCATTATGGGTCAGACAGCATTTCATTCAGGTCAGAGTCTATTTTTCTGTGCTGTGTGGTAAATGCCATTACAAAACCAGATGGGAAAATGTATGATTGAGGACTGTGTTTGGTCAGTTGTAGTTACATCACAGTGTAGTGCAGCAGAGAGAGAGGTACTCAAAACCTGCCTGCCATTTAAATCTCCTGATCGCGTCCCAATCCGCCCCTGCCATGCTGAGACGCCTTAAGCTGCTTAGGGCCTAATCTGGGCCCTGGGCTCTTAGGGGAGCACATGTACAGTGTCCGGAGAGGAGGGGCTAAACTGTGGCATGTGACCAGGGGAATGCACCTTCTTTCAGGTGGGCTTATTGTGTTAAATCCATTCATAGGCTGGATCTTGTTGTTGTTGATAACATGTTATTGTTCATGATTGTTGACAATTTTATGTGGGTTTGTCTTTAGAAAAGCAGACACATTAGATTAGATGCATTCTTTCTAAATGGTATATTAGAATTAATGTGTTGCAAATAGGGTTTTGTGGTATATTGAGTAATTTGCAAATATCATAACCTTATGAAGACAGTGTGGTTCAGGTTGCTGAAGCCAATATAACGTGTGAGCTTTTTTGGTTAATGTCTCCAATTTAATGTCATACAAGTCTATACATTTCCTAGCAAGCTTTTTTCTTCAACAGTACTCAAAATGCATATAAACTGAATTATACGGTCAACATTCAGAACGTTGTCCTTCACCATGATTCTTTAATTGTCACTTTATCAACTTTAAAAGTTGTGGCTGGGTTGATATGCACTAATTTCACAAATTCTGTCATTTTGCAATAGTATTACAGGCAATTAAGCCTTTTTAACAACTTTTTTTAAATATTACTTCTCATTTTCATTGCATCTAATTGACTTAATTAATGAATCCATACAAGACAAGGGCAAATCTGAGCAGGATCCAAATTCTGGTCACCACAAGTTTGATGAAGCCATTATATTACGTTATATATTACTAGAAAATGCCATTACACATTATTACTCTTTCACAATTTGACTTTTTAACATACAACAAGAAATGACAAAATTTTAATTTATTAAGGGAAAATTTGAAGGAAATACATGGATGTAAGAATAATAACACCCTAATCAATTTCCATCATATCTTTAGTCTGGCTAAATCTAATTTCTATCTGGTTATGGGCAATTAAAGTGATCCACAAATTAAGTAAACTCCCATTTTACAAATGTAAATTTATTGCATACAGGTTACAAAATTTGTTATAATGGTAATGTTTAGCCTACAAATGGTTTTCTTATAGTGTCTCTGTAACAAATAACATACAGTACTACGTCATCCTGAGTTTTCAGAAAAACGTTATCAGTTGTTATACAGAAGATGTTTTTCGAAACAAAGATGTGTTATTACAATGTGAGAGACAATTAGAATAATAGCTGAAAACCGCTTTATTTTGAAACCTAAATACCATTAGCCCTAATGTGACAGATCGCTCTCCAGAATGTGTGCTCAGGAAATCACACACACACAAAATCTGAATATTAAGTGCCAACAACTGTGCATTTTAATAGATGGCTCATTTGCAATTTAAATGCTGCTATTGTGTAAGCCCTGATGAGTTGCATATTCGCATTATTGTTTATCCCTGCGAGGCTTAATGCTGTGGATGATAGGGTTTTTCCCTTTCCCATCTTTATATCTGTCCAGGGCTGCGTTTCCCAAAAGCATCGTAAGCCTAAGTTGATCGTAGGGACCATTGGTGGTAATTGTTCTACGATCAACTTAGGTTTGCGATGCATTTGGGAAACGCAGCCCAGCATGGTTCAGTTGGTGTTCATTTACCAATTTACCACTTTTTTCTTGATACTGCTACTGTAAAAATACCCTGAAGTTTGAGTGCTCTGAATAGGAAATTGTGAATCACAGCACTTGGCCTAAAATACTAATTGATTACCATTGCTCTGTTTAAAACATAAGGGTGATGACTGAGTTATTGACTTAAAATGGCTTATTTTTAATGTGGCCTCTGTTTGTCTAAGCAGGGTCTAATTTATTTGTCAAATAACATCCCACGGGAACAGTCATTCTGGCATCTCTAATGAACTGCCTAAGAATGAGTCAGAATTCCGATGTGTACAATTCATGGGTACGTCTCGCAAAACATACCCACAATGCACTACCTACAGAGCAGCAAACACTAATTGGCACTGTCACTTCTTATGGTTGTGGGGTTTACTGAAGCAAAAATAGTGCGGACTGAGTTCATGTGTTTACATTGCATTCTTGCAGGTTTAGTGGTAACAATGAAGGTCTGAAACGGACAGATCTTGACCGTTTTCACTGCCGCTTTAAGTCAAGCGCCAGGCCAGGTCATTATTGGTTGTAGATATGACAGATGCTATGTAAAGTGAGTGATTGCATGGATATCTATAGCATACTGCAGTGTTTTCTTATTTAGGAGGCATGTGCAGTCACGTCTAGGACACTTCTGCTAACGTTCGCTAGCAAATGTCATCGCCATGGTAAAAGATCATTAGTTGTGTCCCAAATGACGCACTATGCACTTATGCACTATGTATTCAACCATGTAGTGTATGCAGTGGCGTAACTTTGTTTTAAAAAGTGGGGGTAACTCAATGCTAAATCATAAAACAAATGTATGTACAATAACATTACATTACGATGTGTGTGTATATATATATATATATATATATATATATATATATATATATATATATATACACATCGTAATGTAATGTTATTGTATATATATATATATATATATATATATATATATATATATATATATATATATATATATATATATATATATATATATATATATATATATATATATATATATATATTTTTTTTTTTATTATTTTTTTTTTTTTTCTCGATTATGTTTTTCAGTGGTTGAATATCAGGCATGGACACGTTTGTGTGCATTTTGTTTTGTAATTTAACCGGAACGAATAGAGAGTCTCTCCACAACGGATTGAAGTGCGCGTCCGAGTGAAGACTGTGCGCGAGCCACAAGAGAACACAGTATCCGCGCCACTGATCACAGCGGCAACGAGCACTTTGATCACTTGATTTCAAAAACAACACATTTCAGCGCTAGATCGCCTCTTATTTGACAAACGAATGAAATGAATGCTCTGGTAGTTAACTGGAGATGTTTTGTTTATTTGTATTGGTACATTCGTGCCGCGAGATGTTTCAAAAGTGGTGGGGACAATATCGACCTTAGCAAAAAAGTGGTGGGGACATGTCCCACCCGTCCCACCCGCAAATTACGCCTATGAGTGTATGAATTTTATACGGTCTGATACCCCCTCCCCCTCTGCTACATAGATTAAAGCTGTGACAGTTGAGTGCATGGTGTTTTGGGTTTTTTTTTGGTTAAGTGCATCATCCAGATATTTAAAGTACACTTTTTCTTTTTGGAATTTGGAATTCAGTGTATATTAATAATCAGGCAATTATAATAATGCCTCTGAGTTTGCATCCCTGGATGTTAAATGCTTATCAAAACCCTTAAAATCACAGAATTTGTCTAAGGGTATGTTCACACAACAACAATGTACTAAAAACGGAAATGTACTATGTACTTTTTCCTTTGTGTTTTTCGTGTACAGACGACAAAGTTGTGAAAACGATCCCCTTTCACACGGATCCACGAAAGCGTGTATTCGAAAAACGCTGTATTCTGCTGCCAGGCCAGTAGTTGGCGATGTCACTAAGAAACACTTACACGCCTGTAGACTGAACATGTCATACGCATGCGCATGATGTCACCATTTTCACAAATTTGCATTTTTGTAGTTTACACAGAGACGATAATGGTATTGTGCACTTTAAAACCCATTTTCAAAAGTTTGCATTTTTAGGAGCCCAAAACGCCATTGTATATGAACGGGCAAAACGCATACGTTTTTAGTTGAAAATGGTGTCGTGCAAACGGACCCTAAATAATGCAATTATAATATTTGGACAAATTTTGCACGTTTTTTGTTTTGTTTTTGTCTGGGATTAATTTTTGCATTTTTGCTCTTTATCTTATAAAATAATTAAAGGTTTTTGGACAAATTTTATTTTTGTTTTAAGATAAATTTTTGGGCACTTTTGGCTTTGCTTCCAAGTAAACACTCTGCTGTCTTATACATCTGTGTAATACTAAATTATTAAGGTACCAATTTGAACTGCTGACATTATCATTACAACCGTGGCTCTTAAAGTGTATATGATTGTAGGGAACAGGAATATTAATTTGTAAATGTAGTTAATTTTTTCTTTTTTTCCCCCCACAGACTATCTGTGTTGTCCAGAAGACAATGTGTACAATATTGACTTCACACGTTTCAAGATCAGGGATATGGAGACAGCAACCACACTGTTTGAGATCACCAAACCACCAGCCACAGGTGAGTGTGAGCGGGTTACCGATTCCAGTCATGTGATCAGCAGTATACTGGATCTGGATACTGGATACAGGAGAGTCTACTGGATCTTGTGGGTCTTACATCCATGTATTTAATCTACTTTATATACAGTTGACACAGTTATACAGTTAATTTACTGTGTGTGTGTGTACATGTACATGTAAAAAGCCAAACTTTTATTACCTTAGCACAAAGGCTGGCTTGATTTTGACAATTGTGTCCAAGTTTTTGGCCTATAATTAGCAATGTTGAGTAACAAACTTGTGGGCTTAACATTTGACATTGCAAAGAAAAGTTTGAGTGTGTTGTTAAAGATAAAATCAGTTAATAATCCACTGCAGCAGTGAGATGTGATCTGTTAATATATCAGATATATTTTGTCCCTAAAAAGGTGTTTGTTAGCGCGAGGTTACATTTTACAATATTTAGTAATTTAGCTAGTCATTTGGCTTTTGACATTTGTATATTACAAATATTATTACAGGACTTTTTATGAACATTTATAAATAATAATTTATAATAATATAAAATAACAAAAATAATATAGCTACAAGCTGCAATTATGGGGCCAGGCACATCATTGCAGACTGAACTGACAAATGAGCAAAAGCACAATATTAGGCAGAGCAGGTCAAAGGTTCTGAGAAATTTTATTTTTATTTTATTTATTTATTTTTACCCAAGGTGTACATAACCAAGTTTTATTTCACTAGGTAAAACCATTTCCAGAGTTATAAAGGGGTATTAGTAATTTTGACCACTAGGTGGTACTGCAGTCACATGACGTTCACTGAAATGGAACAGAAGACTGAAATAGGATGTGATTCATGAAGTAATGTGCTGTGAATGTGAATGATGTGCATTTGCTGTAGAAAAAAAAAACCCTGCAGCATTCACAGCTTCTAATATATATAACAAAAAATGTAAAATGTCTGCTTGTCTCTGCTGTCTTGATTTAGTCCTTTTAACACTTGGTTACACAATCATCATATACAATTATGAACAGACATAAACATTGGAAAAATGTTGCCTGGTCTGATGAGTCTGGATTTCAGTTATGTTATACATTTAATTCTCATTGTGATGTTTGTCTTTTTTTTTTCTCTTTTTTTTCAGATAAAGGAGGGGATAAAAGAGATGTTGATCCAAACGCTGGGCGGTTTGTACGTTATCAGTTTACACCGGCTTTCTTACGGCTACGTCAAGTAGGAGCCACGTAAGTACAGTTTTTAAAATTAGTCAGTGTATACACTACCATTTCAAAAGTATGGGGTTAGTAATATAGTTACAAAAATATATTCACATTCACACACCGGCCACTTTATCAGGTACACCTTGCTAGTACAGTGTTGGGCTGCCTTTAATTCTCATAGATTCAAGGAGGTGCTGGAAACGTTCCTCAGAGGTTTAGAATCACACAGTTGCTGCAGATTTGTTGGCTGCACATCCATGATACGAATCTCCTGTTCCACCACATCCCAAAGGTGATCTGGTGACTTTGGAGACCATTTGAGTAGTGAACTCATTGTCATGTTCAAGAAACTAGTTTGAGATGATTTGATCTTTGTGACATGGCGTGTTATCCTGCTGGAAGTAGCCATCAGAAGATGATGTACACTGGTCATAAATGGATGGACATGGTCAGCAACAATACTCGGGTAGGCTGTAGTGTTAAAAATATGCTAATTTTGTTACAAAGAGGCCCAAAGTGTGCCAAGAGAATATCCCCCACACCATTACACTACAAGCACCAGCCTGAACCGTTGATACAAGGCAGGATGGATCCATGCTTTCATATTGTTTACGCCAAATTCTGACCCTACCATCTGAATGTTGCAGAAATCCAGACTCATCAGACCAGGCAACATTTTTCCAATCTTTTATTGTCCAATTTTTGCTAAGCCCGTGTGAATTGTAGCTTCAGTTTCCTGTTCTCATCAGACAGGAGTGGCACCCGGTGTGTGTTCTGCTGCTGTCCATCTACTTCAAGGTTTGACATGTTGTGTGTTCAGAGATGCTCTTCTGCAGTCCTCGGTTGTAACAAGTGGTTATTAGAGTTACTGTTGTCTTTCTATCAGCTCGAACCAGTCTGGCCATTCTCCTCTGATCTCTGGCATCAGCAAAGCATTTTCACTCACAGAACTGGCGCTCACTGGATATTTTCTCTTTTTCAGACCATTCTCTGTAAACCCTAGAGATGGTTGTGTGTGAAAATCCCAGTAATCACCAGTTTCTGAAATACTCAGGCCAGCCCGTCTGGCAACAACAACCATGCCGCGTTCAAAGTCACTTAAATCCCCTTTCTTCTGATGCTCAGTTTGAACTTCAGCAGATTGTCTACTTGTTGCCTAAATGCATTGAGTATCTGCCATGTGATTGGCTGATTATTTGCATTAATGAGCAGTTGAACAGGTGTACCTAATAACGTGTCCGGGGAGCGTGTATAAGAAAGAAATTTATAATTTTATTCATCAAGGACAGTAAAGACAAGACATTTTATAATGTTACAAAAGATTTCTATTTTATACAATTCCTGTCCTTTTGAACTGTCTCATCAAAGAATCCTGAAAACGGCATCACTGTTTTCACAAACATATTAAGCAATACAACTGTTTTCAACATTGCTAATTATAAGAAATGTTTCTTTAGCACCAAATCAGCATATTAGAATGATTTCTATAGGACTCACAGTAATAAGTTTTGAATGGTAATGTATGTTGCCCTTTAATGCACCATTTTCCTAGGTCAAGTTCAACCAATCAAAACTATATTTGTTCAAATTCAAATGTCTGTTAAATTAATCAGGAGAGTAAAGTTACTAAAAATGAACCCATGCAGAATATCATTAAATATTTGCATAATTAGATCATTACTGGAGTCCTGTCCTATCATATTGTCCTCTCTTGCAAAGAGAGAAAATAAACTCAGTAGCACATTAAAGGACAGACAGTTGATATTCATTAGTTGAGCTGTCTCATATTCCACCACAACAGGCGCATGCTTATTAAGGTCAGACATAATAATCACAACAAAAAGAGCATAAATAATGTCTCTAAATTAAACCTGTCGAATAAATCACATAATCATGCTAAAGGGCAGAATGTAGAGGGAGATGCAATAAGCTTCTCATTATAAATAATGTATCCAGTTCACGTAATACATTGAGGAAAGGAATGCTGAACAGTCGTAGGAAAGTTAATAAGTAAACAGCTATCTAAATTTCCCCAAGTGAAAAACTACATATAAATGAACACTGAAGAGCCAGATCTCTGCTGAATATCTTGTCTACCTTGTTTCTGTGTTTTTAGTGTTGAATTCACAGTAGGGGACATCCCCATCAATAACTTCCGGATGATTGAGAGGCACTATTTCCGCGAGCAGCTGCTGAAGAGCTTCGACTTTGAGTTTGGCTTCTGCATCCCCAGCAGCAAGAACACCTGTGAGCACATCTACGAGTTCCCGCCGCTCTCAGAGGATCTCAGTAAGTGCCGTCAACATTTTCAACGGAGGTTGTTTTTTTAATAAAAGAAGTCCCTTATGCTCAAAGAGGCATATATATATATAGCTTCATAATTATCACATTATCTGCATATCTCAGTGGTGATTTGAGCTCTCTGACGTGTTTTCTTTTATTTCAGTACGTGAGATGGTCCTCCATCCTTACGAGACGCAGTCCGACAGCTTCTACTTTGTGGACAACAAGCTGGTCATGCACAACAAAGCAGATTACTCGTACAGCGGAGGCCCGTAAGACAGCGGTGGGACGGGACTGAGGCAGAGAGTTTGACTGACAGACCTAAGAACCAATCACATGTCTTTGTCCAGCAGTCACGCCCTCCTCGAATCAGTGTCATAGACGACTACCTGCACTGCAGGTCATGCCTGTTTTTGAGATCTAAAGTGTCGTATCATAAGGTCTTGTCCAATGCATACCCTATTGTGATTTCACACTGCCATTGTTCACATCAGCAAATATAGATATTATATTTTGTAACTTACCCCAAACATGAGCAAATTCACTCTAGTCCCATGTTTTTTATGGGCAAGGCACTGTAATGTGAATGGTACTTAGGTTTTACTATTCATTGTGCGCATGTGTGTGTATGAGTGGGGGTTTTGATTCAGAGTGTGTGTGTGTGTATGAGTGAGAGGGGGGCGTCTTAAGTGGGCTGTCCTCACAGTTTAACACAAATAAGTCTATATATTGTTGATGTTGAGTATTACTTTCCCTGTCAGAATAAGCTACATCAGAATTTCATACTTGTGAACTTTTCATCCTAAATAGAATATAATATGATTTTATGGTGAGACCTTGACTTAATTGATAGATTTGTGTTTAATTAGATATATTTTGATACGTGAACAAACTTGCTTAATTTTGAGATGTTGATTTATTTGTGTGGATAAAAACTAAAACCGAGCAAAAAATGAAGTCAAATCTATTCAAAAGGAGTTTATGGTGCACAGCCGTCATGAATATGTTGATACTAGGAACTTTTGCATCCAAAGTTCTGCGTAAAGTACATAATTCACACTGCGGACGAGAGGTTGTGTAGATAAAACAACGTTTGTGCAAAAAAAAAAAAAAAAACGTCTGCCGAAAAGGGAACACTGCACACGTTACAAGCCTTGACATTACAAACGTCTGGTTCGTGTGGTTTCTTTTTGTCTTTGTAAAAAACAATAGGAAAGAAATATCCGTTTTCAGCTGTCTAAAGAACAGTAGTTCAAAGAGATCAAGAGATGGCGTCTCTTCTCATCTCTCCATCACACATTCCAGTGAGCCAGAGCCCTCACAGCTGTTTAGTGCACATAGCAGAGGTTAGGTTTAAGTCTTATCCAAGGATCCTTGTATTCATAGTGCAAAAAGTGCATTTAGGAGGATGATTTAAAGAAACTGTTTTTGGTTTATGAATAAGGGGGAGGCTTTCAAGGACTTGTGTAGGTGTGTAAAATGGAGGAATAACTTGAAAAATGTTTCTAGTCAGACATGTAACAGCTTTATTTATAATTGTGATTTATTGTAAATGATTTTCAGAGGGGAGAAAATGAAACATGTTTTGGACCGTTCAAACGCCAGTGTGGAATAAAAGAGAAATAAATGTATATGTTGATTTTTTTTTTGTGGAAATTACTGAAGTTGTCTTTATTTTCTTATAGCCATTCGTTGTCTTATAAACAATTATTGTGGACATTTTTTGGGGGGTTTATTTATCAAGGAAAATAATTTGTGAACTATCAAAGCATCTTGGGGAAAAAAGTACCAGGGTTACAGCAAAAAATAAAAAATAAATAAATGAAGACCATTAGTAATGGCTGCTGAAATTTTAGCTTTGCCATCACAGAAATAAATTACATTTTAAAAGATATTCAAATAGAAAATATTTTCAATTGTAGTAAATGTTTTACAATATTGCTGTTTTTTTTCTGTATTTTTTATACCGCGAAATGCAGACTTAAGTGTCATCTTTAAAAAAAATTTTTTTTTAAACTTAAAAGAAAAGAGATAAAACCCTGTAAAACAAATGTAGGTCCCAAGATTTACCTTTAATTTGCAATTTATAGTACATCAGTACTTGAATATACTCCCATTTATCAACAATATTGTTACAGCAGGTGCTGTGAATGAAAGTTCTCACAAGTTTGCACAAAATTAGTTTTATTTGACAAAGCACATTCTAAAAAAAATGATGTGAAATTTACATTTAAGCATTTATAGTACGTCTAATTAAGGGGCATTTCTTTAACTGTGCTACCTCACAAATGAAGATTTATGATTCAAATGTGTAATTAAAATGTATTAAATAGACAAAGATCCAAAAAGGGATCTAAAATATAAAAGGTCTTATCCAGACCCTATAAATTAAATAAAATTTCGTGAACCAGCACAAATGGAAGAACAGAAAACCTACTTGTGAAAACCAAAGTCACAAAGTATGTAGAAAAAAAGGTTCTGCATAAACCTGAACTTGGATCAGATTTGAGCCACATTGGGGCAAAATGCGCTACATGGAGCCAACTCACATTTACAAAGTCCTCATACTTGAGTGACTTTAAATATGTAAATAAGGGATGCATAATTCTGAACACTAAATGGAGGCTGTAAATCCTTACTGGCCACTTCATTTAGGGCTTGAAAAGATCGTTTCAAGAGGTTTTGAGAAAAACTAAGCTTTTGCTCCATAGGGCTACACACTCTAATACTGCCATTTTTTGGATTAGCTTCCTTTCTCCCCTTTCTTTCCCTTCAGTATTCTCACTAAACCAAAGAATTCGATGTAAAGACGTTCATGGTGTATGTGTGGTGTTTGTGTTTGTGCCATTGGCCCATGTGGGAAAGGTTCCTAGGTTGAACATGGCCATTCCCCATGTGTTGATGCCGAGGTTGATGCACAGAATGCCAATGATGTTGAGAATGAAGCCCGCCTTTGCCTTCAGACAGAAGAAAAATACAATTATCCACTGATTTTTCCATATACAATGTCCCCAAAATTGTATTTTCACATTCAAATCCCACTTAAGCTTTATAAAATCCAATGGAACATCAAAACTCATATAAAATGTGGTTAACCATACCATGTCCAAGACTCTGAGGTTGCCATAAGAGAAAGCGATGGCGTTGGGAGGAGTAGCGACAGGAAGCATGAATGCCAACGAAGCGCTGATCGTGCAGGGCAGCATCACATAGAGCGGATGGAGCCCGATAGTTGTGGCCTGAGAACAGAGATGACGCATTATTACAACTTCCATACTTGTTGGCAAGTTAAACACTTCAGCTTCGAAATTCACTTTAAGGTCGAATGAATGTGTGTAATTTAAGCTGTAGAATGGGTTTGGTAGGTTTCTGTATGCTGTGTACTCACCATAGAGGCAAGAATGGGCAGGAATAGCGTGGTGGTGGCCGTGTTGCTGGAACACTCTGTGAACGTTCCCACCAGCAAACACAGGATCAGGGAGATGGCGAAGGGTGGGATGCTCTGCAGAGGGGCCAGGCTTTCACCCAACCACACCGATAGTCCAGATTCCTACAAAAACATCACATCACATCACTCCACATTTCTCCACATCACTTCACATCACATCGCTTCACTTCACATTCACTTCACATCACATCACATTATTCCACATCACTTCAGAACGCTTCACTTCACATCACATCACATCGCTCCACATCACTTCAGAACGCTTCACATCACATCACATCACATCACATCACTCCACATCGCTTCAGATCGCTTCACTTCACATCACTCCACATCACTTCAGATCGCTTCACATCACATCACTCCACATCACTTCAGATCGCTTCACTTCACATCACTCCACATCACTTCAGATCGCTTCACATCACATCACTCCACATCACTTTAGAACGCTTCACTTCACATCACTTCACATCACTCCACATCGCTTCAGATCGCTTCACTTCACATCACTCCACATCGCTTCACATCACATCACTTCACTTCACATCACTCCACATCGCTTCAGATCGCTTCACATCACATCACTCCACATCGCTTCACTTCACATCGCATCGCTCCACATCACTTTAGAACGCTTCACTTCACATCACATCACATCACTTCACTTCACTTCACATCAGTCCACATCGCTTCAGATCGCTTCACTTCACTTCACATCACTCCACATCACTTCAGATCGCTTCACTTCACTTCACATCACTCCACGTCACATCACATCACATCGCTCCACATCACGTTAGAACGCTTCACTTCACATCACATCACTTCACTTCACTTCACTTCACTTCACTTCACTTCACTTCACTTCACTCCACATCGCTTCAGATCGCTTCACTTCACTTCACTCCACATCACTTCAGATCGCTTCACTTCACTTCACTTCACATCACTCCACATCGCTTCAGATCGCTTCACTTCACTTCACATCACTCCACATCACTTCAGATTGCTTCACTTCACATCACTCCACGTCACATTACATCACATCACATCGCTCCACATCACTTTAGAACGCTTCACATCACATCACATCACTTCACTTCACTTCACTTCACTCCACATCGCTTCAGATCGCTTCACTTCACTCCACATCACTTCAGATCGCTTCACTTCACTTCACATCACTCCACATTGCTTCAGATCGCTTCACTTCACATCACTTCACTTCACATCACATCGCATCGCATCGCATCGCTCCACATAACTTCAGATCGCTTCACTCCACATCGCTTCACATCACATCACTTCACTTCACATCACATCGC
This sequence comes from Abramis brama, assembly GCF_963993115.1. NCBI lineage: Eukaryota > Metazoa > Chordata > Actinopteri > Cypriniformes > Leuciscidae > Abramis > Abramis brama. The sequence continues at coordinate 13,124,180 of NC_139977.1, forward strand.
TCCACATCACTTCAGATCACTTCACTCCACATCGCTTCACATCACATCGCATCACTCCATATCACTTCAGATCGCTTCACTTCACATCACTCCACATCGCTTCACATCACATCGCATCACTCCACATCACTCCACAAACATCACGAAACTCCACATCCACATATTACTAGTAGTGACACACACACACATATATATATATATATATATCACGGGCGGGGGTGTGGGGGCAGCTAAATGTCAACTAACTTTCACTAGAATATTAGTAGACTTAGGGTTTGGGTTAGTTGAATAAGTTGACATGTAGTTGCAAAGTTACTTATAGTCAGTAGAATGTCTGTTGGGGAGCATCGAATAAAGTGTTAGCAGATATCAGACAGTCTACTAATACTCTAATTGATGCTAGTTGACTTGTAGTTGCAAAGTTTCTTACAATTAATAGAATTTCTGAAGTGGATTATCGAAAGTGTTACCCATTATATTACATTACATGTATATTATTCAATTTCAGCACGTAACTTGTCTAACATTTACCATTTTACACATGATAAAACACATTACACTTTTTTTTTTCTCAATAAAAAGACCCTAGCAACCATCCAAATCTCCCAGCTTTGTCGGCATGTTTCGCATGGGTGAGCAGCACTTCACAGAACTTTCTCCTTTTCTTCAGAAAATGCAAAAAAAAATCTACTTGTAACTGTAATTCCATAAAAGACTAATGAATGTACATTTACTGCCATTTTAATGTGTCATTCTGTCATCCTCTTACCTCACTTCCTTTTGCCAAGGCAAATCCTCCCCCCAGGAGCAGGACTATGTTCCAGGGCATGCGATCATGCACCACCTTCCAGTTTAGTAGAGTGGGCGTACCCTTCAGTTTCTTCTTCTCTTCCTGTTTTGCTCCCTCTTTATAAAACAGATGGACCAGTAGCTCTGGTTTAAGACCTGGTTTAAACTGATAAATATTCTGTGCGGATACTCTGAAAGCAGAACCACTTTACCTTCCTGCTCATCTCCTTCAGCTTCTTCATCATGTTCATCCTGCGAATTGATCGAACAGAGAAAGTCTATCCGAGATGGAATGAGGAAGAACATGGTTGACATGAAAATGGCCACAGTGCCATCGGTGACATATCTTTACGGAGACAAAGAGAAAATTGGAGGAAATTCAAATGCAATGACCAAAACTTTTCATTTTTATTTGTTTAAAAGTAAATATTGCTATAAGTTTTGGGGTGAAGTGTACTCACTGTCCATTTTTGTTGAAGAGCTCGGTAGCCCAGCCTGGCATGAAGCCTGGTTCTCGTGTGAACCACAGGATCACCAGGATCACAAAGATGACAAGCACTCCGCCCTCAGCAAAAGATATCGAACCCAACTTCTCATATTCATTCTTCATCACTCTGTAAGCGTCTTTGTCTCCCTCATTCTTCGAACCGCAGCCAAAAGTTTTTTTAAAACTGGGGAGAAAAATTCACCAAACAATGAATGAAAGAATGCTTAAACCAACCTCTTATATATATATATATATATATATATATATATATATATATATATATATATATTTGTATATAAAGACGCGCACACACACACACACACACACACACACACACATATATATATATATATATATATATATATATATATATATATATTTGTATATGTATATAAAGACACGCACACACATATATATACACAATATATTAAAATAATAATATATACCGACGCATGTAAACAAAAACGTTTATGTTAGATGCAATTAATCACGATTAATTAATTTGACAGCACTAATGTATGCAAAAATCAACATGAAATCCTATTTCTTTTCCCCCAATATCTATCGAAGTAATATACAGAATCAGAATCTTGGTAATAAAAAGGTCTGAAATTAAGCAGCATTATCATAATTACAGCAGAAATGCCAGAAATACTTTTAGCCAAAATTGTTTTTTAACAATTGTATTGAATAATAGGAGCTCTTTGAGTCAAAAGAGTTGAGAACCAATGGTCTAGCTAAAAACACTCAATGTATGTCTAGGACACAACGTATTTAAAGCAAAGTTACTCACTTAAGACCCAAGTACATGAACTGCAGCCAAAGCCAAGACAGCACCAGCATCAGCAACATGTTAGGAAAGGCAAAACCGAACCAGCTGGCAAAGTTGATCACGCCATGGTTTTCTGGAAAAATCCTGTAAAAAAGGGCAAATGTGTGTGCAGTTTATAATTTGGCTGCAGTACTGTATGCACATTTTTATGTTGTAGGTCCAACAGATTGTGTGCACAACCATGCATAATCTTACAAATATTTTAATAATTTAATATTTATTACCAAAACAATGATGGGAATGATTTTATCATTTAAGAAATTAATTTATTTTTTATACAACACAGATCAGAGTCATAACAGGAAACTTGACAAACATACGCATCCATCTGGCCCTTGAGAATAAGATTTGGTGTGGTGCCCGTTAGGGTGGCAGTTCCTCCGATGCTGGCGGAGTAACACACGCATAGACTCATTCCTTTAAAGAGACGAATGTACTTCGCTTCACGTTCTTTCTTCCTGCATTCAGAGAGTGAATTGATTCTTGCCTCCAGATCTGGATTGACTGTCAAGATTAAGAACAGGTGGGATGTAAGTTTTAAGACTGTGTGTTATTACCACTGATTGGTTAATAGTGGAAATGCTGTATATTGTTCTGCTCATTCGTGTGACTTAAACCGGTGTTACACCAAATTCTGTGACCGTATTACACTGTAAATTTGATAAATAAGTTCTGACAACATATGTTTTTACATTGCTTTAACTCCTCAAAATAAGCAATTTTCAATTTATACAAGATTCAAGTTTTTTTACAGTGTAGGTGCTGTAGTAATGGTAGGGGTAAGGTTGGGTTAGGGTTACAACAGCCGTCTACGGTCACAGAATTTGATAGGTCACAGAATTTGGTGTAACAGCGGCTGTACTGTCATTTCTCTCAAATCACACTGAGTTGCTTTCTTTTGCATCTTAGTTATCGACTGTAGTCAAAATTAGCTTTTCGAAAACTCCAAATCAATTAAACCAAATTCTTTGCCAAATGATTTATTCTTTCGAAGTGTTCAAAGCACAGTAGGCTGGCAACTGCCGGTCAAAATTGTGTCAAGGCAATGAGAACACAGCCCAAACAATTGCAAATGTTTAAATAATTAAACAAACACTAAACCTACATTATAAAACTGGCCACATCATATATTTACAAGATCAACACCATTTAAACGGAAAAATGTTTCGAAACCTAAACAGCTTGACGTAACAAAGCTTCACATAATACATTCGTAAAAGTTTTGAAACCTTGTGAGATGTTTAAGATAATGTACAGGTTAACATTATAAGATAATAAAATAAGTTTAAAAGTGTCAACATGTCAGACATACCGTTGGGTTTGTCTCCAGTGACATTGTCCAAAGAATGTTTGATGTTGACCTCGGTCAATTCAAACGCTTGATTATCTTGGCCTTCCCTCAGCTCTTTCTCATCAGAGTCTGCTTCTGTGGCGCTGAGCTGTTCGAGAACGGCTTGAGAAATGGGCAACATCATGGCTGTGGTGGCCGTGTTGCTGATCCACATGGAGAGGAAGGCTGTTACGATCATGAACCCCAGCATCAGCCTGCAGAAGTGAGTGTGAAAAACAGGTGAGTGTGTGATCGAGACAGAAATGAAGCGTACGATTTCATCGTGTGTGATCTTACAAAGCAGGCCGAACTCCAACAACCAGGAGGACACTCAGAGCGATGCGCTTATGGAGATTCCAGTGTTCAACAGCTATAGCCACCAGCAGACCCCCTATAAACAGCATGTTGGTGTCCTTTAGGTACTGAACACACACCTGAAACACAAAGTAACACCCCTGATTTCACAAACAAGGCTTAAGTAGTCCCAGGTTAAAATGCATGTTTGAGCTGTTTTAACTGAAAGCAACTTGCACTGAGATAGATTAAAATATGTTTTTGTCTCAAGATGCACACTGGAAATGTTTTTTCTTTACATTTATAAAAACTACTTAAATGTCCTAAACTAAGGCCTAATCTTGGCTTAGTATGAGCCCTGTCTGTGAAACCGGGCCTTAATGTCATATTTAGTTCTGGTCAACATGGGTTGGATTACATATTTTTTTACTGTATACACAGTGTGTATGGAGCCACCAAGCTGACATGATAATAGGGAAAACATATATTTCAATGCTTGTGTTCTCATGCAAAACTTTTGCATTCACCCCAAAAAACTGTGTTCCCTCACAAAATCTTTGTGATGGAAATAATATGAAAATCTAGGTAATGCTATTTTGATGGTCCACTTTAGACATTCTACTAACTTTAAAGTCCCCCTGTAGTCAATAATTGTATCCCTTAAAACTCATCTTTGATCACCAAAATTACATATTTAAAAAAATGTTCCTTGAAAAATATTTCTTCATGTCTTAAAATAGCTTGAATGTAACTCTACACCCTTGCCTCATTTAGTATACGCGGTTCAATGGATATGCAAATTATCCCCGCGTCCACTCACTCACACCATCTCAGAGATCCACTCGTCATACGTTGACATGATTGGTTACAAGGTAGTTTGTGACGTCAGAAACACCAGCGATTTCAAACTGCATTTTTGAGACTGTCTTTGGTTCACTGCAGTTTTAATACTGTATAAACAACATTAAAAGCTTGATTTTTTACCACAGGGGGACTTTAAGTAACTGTAACTATGTCAGCTACCAGTCATTAGACAATTAGAAGTTATCTTACTGCGAGAGAACACAAAAGTTTTGTGAGTGAAGTGCCAAAAATAGTATGTGAAACTGTATGCATTACACAATGGTTAAACATTTCAAAAAATAGAATCAAGTAAACCTTTTAGAAATAAGCATTTTTAATCAAATTTTGTGTAAAATGTGTTGGCAATCTGAGAAAGAGAGTCAAGATGTTCAAACCCATTCATTTGGGAGATGGAAAGTCAAGTTGAGAGCATTGCATTGTGGGATAAGGAACAAAGCACGGTATGCTGTGGTTGCATTTCCTTATTGACAGACTCATTAGATTTTAGAGTGTCTAAAATCAGTCAAAGATGGAAAGATAAGGAAAATAAAGATATATTACAGTCTGGCTGGTGACATGTTCAAAGGTATTCATAAAAACTGCTTTTATGGCCCATAAAGTTCTCAAATCATTAGAGATAACGCTTGTACAAATAGTTCTCATGCTGATGAAGGTAAATCTCTCTGGTCATGTGATCAGTCATTACTTTAAAGTAGTTTTCCATGTTTTTTGTGCTTGCGACTACAGTAATAAAACTGATAATCTCTTATGATAACTATATAACAATTGTTATGTGAGTAGTTTGCTTGTTATGCCATTATGTTTAGTTATATACAGTTTTCTCAATCGCTTTGGGACATCTTTCGAAACAGTCTTAACATTCTCTAAAAAGTAAACTGTAAGCTTAATTGTCACAATTGTTTGTTGGAACATCAGAACTCTAATGCATGTCTGCAAAATGAAGTAACTCACCCAAACCATTTAATTCATGCTTCAAAATCTATTATTGTGTCAGTAAATTGGCCAATGGCACCAAAATAAAAGGTGTTTTTATCATCGAAATGTTTATATATATTTTTTCTCTATGGAAATATTTGTTATACACAAATTTTGTGTTTTTTGTTTATTTGTTTTTTACTTTTTTTGTTGACACTAACTGCTTTTATACTATACAAGAATGTCAGTTTTATCTGTGTATCACACTGAGCTTTTTAAATACAGATGTATTTAAATACAGTATGTAAATATTGACAGGGAAAAATCAATACTGTTGCACACTAAAAGTAAATGAACATTTGTATTTATACAGTACATTTATTTTTGCAGAAATGTGTTACATGTAAACTTAAAATTCACAGTTGCTTGTTCATTTTTACACACTGTATTATGTCTTTCTCTAGCTAGCGCATACATATCTTCCTATTCCTCTTCCATGACAATAATTTTCAGTTTACATATAACACATTTCTACAAAAATAAATGTAGGCCTACTGTATAAATACAAATACAGCATTGATGTAGCTGCTGCTGTTCAGAGATGTGATGTTCCTCTGTGCTCAAAAATGTTGGTGATAAGATTGTGATCCCTATTTCATTACATTATTTGCCAAATTACATTACAACATTACAAACATTCATGGAATATAACATGTCTGACAGATTTTGATCACTCAATTGATCATTTTGCATGTGATGGCTCACACGATGAAAGAATGTTTAGTTGTGAAGAGATTGACAGTTTAAAAGGGTGGTAAAATGCCCTTTTCACAAAATGTAAAATAAGTATTTGATGTCCCCAGAGTTTTAGCTCAAAATATCCCACAGATATTTTTATATAGCATGTTAAAATTGTTACTTTTTGAGGCTGAGCAAAAACGCACCGTTTAATTGTCTGTCCCTTTAAATGCAAATGAGCTGCTGCTCCCGGCACAGAGGGCGGAGCTTCAACAGCTTGTGTCATTTTACCTCACACAGACATGCACTGAAAATTTAAAAAACCTTTAGCGTCGGACAAATATGGGGAGACTGAAGAAGAAGTGACAACATGTAGACAACATTTCTGAATGGTTAGTTGATGAATTTATGTAGCTTATGTGTAGTTATCTTCTAGTCATTGATTAGCATATTCTGTCTTGATAATCTATAAATCGCGTTCTCGGGGGAGGGGTTTATGTACATTTTAGCGTTTGTGATGTCACTAACCCAGGAGGAAGCTCGTGTAGTCCCTTTGTTGTAGTCCTTAAAAAGCAACTTCTTTAAAATAAAATATCTCCCTTTGCTTTGAACTTTGAGCTTCGTAACTTTGCAGATGTTGTTTATGCTAAAACAGCAACATTACACACTAACTAAAGTTAGAAAAGTGAAATCATAATCAACCACCCCTTTAACTGAGAATCAACTCAGTTTTGATCAACAAGCCATGTGCATGGATAGATAGATGGATAGATAGATAGATAGATAGATAGATAGATAGATAGATAGATAGATAGATAGATAGATAGATAGATAGATAGATAGATAGATAGATAGATAGAAACTTCTTAAGTATTTAAAGATCTTTTTTTTAATACAAAATGCTAATCATGGAATATTTTTTTGAACAATACCTTTTCCGACTCCATGATGCCCATCATGGGAAAAAGGACGACGGGCAGCAGGGCAGTGATGGCGAGAGGCATACACTCTGTGCACCAGAACAGTGCCATCAGGATGATGACATAACCACATCTCGCCTCCTGGAGAAACACAATAGTCATACGTGTCAAAACGTAAGGGAATACATCACCTGTTCACGTAGCAGTAGGGCTCATTTCTGTAGAAGAGAATTATTGGATGTGAATAAGATGCATTGCACATCTAAGATGTGATCTCAGGTCTATGGCAATCCTCTCATCTTAGCTTGTCAAAGGGGAGGAAAGGGTGGGATTTGATTCTGTCTCTGACATCTAGTGCAGGTTCCAGGGGTCACTGTATCTCTTGAAGACCTATTTAGACACATCAATCATTCTCAGAATGCTGATAAAACTAACCCTTGAACATAAACGACTGTAAACTATTTTGAATTCATTTACTTTTATGGATGATTTTATTTTATGGAAGAATTTTATTACTTGAGAAAAGGCTGTATATGTTTAACCATGTAAAGCCTGAAAAATTAAATAAGTATTTTTTTAATGAAACAGAAGCTTTAGACAAATTTGGTGCAGTTTCTGATATTTATATGGCTAAAAAGTAAGATGAAATTCTGAAAGTTTGTAATGTGTGTGTGTGTGTGTGTGTGTGTGTGTATTTGGTGGACCTTTAAACATTGTAATATACGAGTATGAATGTGCTGTGGTGCATGATGGATTGTGTAGCTCAATTCTATCTAGTGTAGTTTAAAAAAAAAGAAGTAAATAACACTAATAGTAATAGTTTAGCCACTTTAGGGGGTCTTAAATTTCTGATCATTCTTTTTTTAATTAACCCTTAAATGCATGAATGTTTCGACAATCATTACATATTCGGGTCTTTAGCGACCCGGACCTATATCTAACACGGATGGATCTCTACCTGTCGCGATAATATAAAAACTCTCCTGATATTAGAGTAACAATTACAGAAGAATAAAATATAGCATATTTTGTTACCTTTTGTAGCTTGGAAGGTTTCAGATGTTTTATACCATCATCACTATCCTTGTCAGAGCTCATTTCCCAAATTCAGCATCTGGCTCATTTTTGCAATCTTAAACATATTCTCAAAACTATTCATCAAATCAATATTTTGATCGCTGACAGCTTCTTCACCAGATCCACCATAAAGTGACAGTGACACTAATATTTGACTGCGTTCAGTTTTTGCTCTGCAGTAAATCTCTGAGCCATTTCAAGTTTTGCTGATGATTCTTCCTATTCTTTTGTTTTCAGCCTGCGGTAACTATGAGTGAAACGTCACTTCATCATTGTGTCTCAGACATTGCCACCTTGTGGGATAAAGGTGAATTACACTTATTGTTGATTAAATTATTGTTGTGCGGAAAAATATATTTACACTGTTACACACGCCTCGGGTCGTTAGCGACCCTATACAATTTTTACAAAAAATGAATAGGAAAACAGGCATTCTTTTATAATTGTATTTTTTTCTTGTTATATTGTTTGTAATGAATTGATTGAGGAATACTAAGTCTAACTTAAAAAAATGGATGAGGAAGAGGGTAGTGAATGATGTCCCAGGTCACTAAAGAACCGATGTATGCGTTTAAGGGTTAACATTACCATTTCAATAATTGATTGAAATAGAGAGTAGAGTTTTGTGCATTATTTTTTCAGCTGATGTTCTTAAGGTCAGAGTAACCCGGTCTCAAGATGTTGAGTAACAGTGGGCCACATGGCTTCATTTTCTTTGTTTGTGACTTGAGGATGACCTCCGCAAGCTGTGTAAATATAGTGTTCCACAGATCATAAATAAGAGCTGTGAGGTTTTCAGCCATCATTCAGCTGATGATGAGATTTTATTTTTAAATGTTCCAATATCACATTGACATATTTCAGTCATTTGGCTATTAAAAATTCACATACACAAAATGTAGATGCATAAAGAAACTATTTTGGTTAACATGTTCAATGGCTTTGAATTGATTTTCCACAAAATACTCCTGCAGGAAGGCACTTACCGGAGTTGGGATGACAATCGGCAGGGGCAATATTAGTAAAGGGGTGATGAAGATGATCAGGTAGTTTCTGTGAAGCCATATCCAGCGTAGGATTAATGCAACATCTTCTGGAATCCCTGGAAGTCCCATGTCTTCTGGCCCTCAGCTGCAGATGTCAGGTGTGTGGTGGATGGATTGCTGATGAAGGTCGAGCTAGATCAATGTGTTTATAGGCATCGTCACATAAGAAAAATTAAACATTAACTGTGTGAACAAGGGGAGGGTAAATAGAGGAATGAAGGAGGGGAGGGTAAAAGAGACAGCAAACAAAAAAAAGATTAACCCATTTGTTATCTTTTTCTAAAGCCGCAATTCATTGTTTTGTTAAAACACTGACTAATGAATTTATTTATAGCACATCTGAACTTTTCACACTACTAATGTCATCAGAAGAGCTGGAGTCACCCTGATAAGTGTCTCTTTCACACTGGAGATATGCAAAGAATGTTTCTGACTGTTCTCTTCTAAATGTGCGGGAATAAATGAAAGATTAAGGAAATAATCAAGTAACAAAACACTTTACAGTAGGTTCATTTGATTAGCATTAGCATTAGTTCAACATCATGAAATAACAATAAACTATTTTTACTGCATTTATTATTCTGTTACTGTTAATTTATAAATAGATTTTATGCACTATTGTTAATTCATGTTCATTCATAATACATTAATGTAAATTTATACAAATGTTAATGTATTAGTATATGTAAAAATTAACATTAGCCTAAATGCTTTAAAAATGTATGTTAACGAATTGATTATTCTGAAGTGTTATGTTTCATAACTAGTGTTATTCATTTAATGTCAAACAAAATGAGAGATTGTCTATATCTATGGAATCCAAAGAATTTGTTTTTGCAGTTCCAAAGCGGTTTGTTATTTACAGTTTAAAAGAAGGACGTAGAGTGTAAATAGATATGAAAATAGTTCCAGGTCAGTACACCTTTTTTTTTTTTTTTTTTTTTTTAAGAAGAAATTAGTTCTGCGTTATGTGATGAAACTCCTTAATGCAAGTTGATGATATTTACAGTGTTAACTTCTTTGGCACCAGCTGATCAGTTCATGTTGAATCTGAAGCCAATAAGCTTGCAGCTCAACATTTAAATGGCTGGTTACCATTCACTATAGCCTCCACCTCCCCAGCTCCACCTGTATAGATCTGCTATGGGTAATTGATATATGCTATTTGTGCAGTAGCAGTATGTCTTACATACTCACAGCAGTGTATCGGCGTATGTATTGGCAGTAGCAAGTTCCTGTACATGCTCTGCAGCAGCAGCAGTAATAATCTACAACAATGGCAATAATCAACAGCAGCGGAGCAGACCTATCCCACCAAGACCAAATACAGTAACATTGTCATATCCATTACTATGCTAAAAATCTTCTGAGAGTTGTCATGATATAAATACTTTTATTGAGCAAAGATGCATTGAATTGATAAAAAATATAAGTAAAGACATTTTTAATGTTACAAAATGTTTCTAATTCAAATAAATGCTGCTCTTTTGAACTTTCTATTCATCAAAGAATCCTGACTTTTTTTTTTTTATCATTGTTTCCACTAAAATATTAAGCAGCACATTGATAATTGCCATGTTCTGTTTTGGGTTTGTTCTAGTTCCTTTACCTATTGCCTTTGTTCCCAGTGTTCCTGCTTTTCATTTGTTATCATAGTGATTCATTAGTTTATTGATTAGCCCCCAACTGTGCCTTGTGTTACCCCTCATTATTCTGTTTATATAGGGGCAGGAGTCCTCTCTGGACTCTGGTCAGGGGCAGGAGTCCTCTCTGGACTCTGGTCAGGGGCAGGAGTCCTCTCTGGACTCTGATCAGGGGCAGGAGTCCTCTCTGGACTCTGGTCAGGGGCAGGAGTCCTCTCTGGACTCTTATCAGGGGCAGGAGTCCTCTCTGGACTCTGATCAGGGGCAGAAGTCCTCTCTGGACTCTGGTCAGGGGCAGGAGTCCTCTCTGGACTCTGGTCAGGGGCAGAAGTCCTCTCTGGACTCTGGTCAGGGGCAGGAGTCCTCTCTGGACTCTGGTCAGGGGCAGGAGTCCTCTCTGGACTCTGGTCAGGGGCAAGAGTCCTGTCTGGACTCTGATCAGGGGCAGGAGTCCTCTCTGGACTCTGGTCAGGGGCAGAAGTCCTCTCTGGACTCTGGTCAGGGGCAGGAGTCCTCTCTGGACTCTGGTCAGGGGCAGGAGTCCTCTCTGGACTCTGGTCAGGGGCAAGAGTCCTGTCTGGACTCTGATCAGGGGCAGGAGTCCTCTCTGGACTCTGGTCAGGGGCAGAAGTCCTCTCTGGACTCTGGTCAGGGGCAGGAGTCCTCTCTGGACTCTGGTCAGGGGCTGGAGTCCTCTCTGGACTCTGGTCAGGGGCAAGAGTCCTGTCTGGACTCTGATCAGGGGCAGGAGTCCTCTCTGGACTCTGGTCAGGGGCAGAAGTCCTCTCTGGACTCTGATCAGGGGCAGGAGTCCTCTCTGGACTCTGGTCAGGGGCAGGAGTCCTCTCTGGACTCTGGTCAGGGGCTGGAGTCCTCTCTGGACTCTGGTCAGGGGCTGGAGTCCTCTCTGGACTCTGATCAGGGGCTGGAGTCCTCTCTGGACTCTGGTCAGGGGCTGGAGTCCTCTCTGGACTCTGATCAGGGGCTGGAGTCCTCTCTGGACTCTGATCAGGGGCTGGAGTCCTAGGCTGCATTTACACTAGCACAAAAAATCCGATCTTTTACTCACATCTGACACAGATCTGAATTTGTTGCACACATGTAAACACGAAAGATCCAATATTTTTGCATCAGATCTGAGCCACTTTTATAAAAATTATTTCCGGACTATGTAGGCAATCTGTTCCGTCATATTTTGCGCTGCAAAACATTCATGAGTCATGACAGCTGTCATTTTGTCCATGCTGGCAAATTAATCATGACCACCCGACATTAATTATATAAATAATTTTAATAGCACGGCCATTCAAAACCAGGGTCTACCATGTGCATAGTAAAACGATCACCGAAAATTTCTCATTTTGGGCGGGAATTAATGTAAACACAGATATCGGATACTGATCCTGTCTAAAGTGAATAAACAGGCGGGCCAAAAAATCAGATATGGTCAAAAGATCGGATCTGTGCATTAAGACTTGCAGACCATAATGAAAAGATGAGTAGGGTATGTGTATTTTGTACAACATTTTTCAACTGCTTTTTTATCATGTAATTAGAAGCAATACAATTTTAAAATGGTATCTTCTGTTAGTTACATAGCAGCCACTGAACAGACATTTATTTTATAATACAAAGTATTTTTGCAACACTATAAGTGTGTCCCATCAGATAATAAAATGTTCTATACACACTTGCAGTCTTCACGCATACTTGAACACTTGGGCCAAATACAGGAAATATGTCATGTAAGTAGAGTAGCAAGTGCAAAGACCGCAAGTATGGGTATTTGGACAGGGAAAAACTCTAATCGTGAACAAGCAAACCCAAACCATGACGCCATCTCCTTCCTTCATCACTATTCCTCTGATGTGACAATAATAATCAGAAATGTTCCTTTAGCATCAAATCAGCATACTATAATGATTTCTGAAGGATCATGTGACACTGAAGACTGGATCAATGATGCTGAAAATTTGACATTTTAAACTATATTAATATATAAAACAGTTTGTATTGTAATAAGTTTTCACAATACTACTGTTTTACATTATTTTGATTAAATAAATGCAGCCTTGGTGAACATAAAAGACTTATAAAAACATTTAAAAAAACTTGTTACAGTTCATTTTGATTGCCCACTTCAGACATTCTACTAACTGTGAGTTTCTTTACAACTAAAAGTCAACTAGCAGTCATTAGAGTATTAGTAAACTGTCTGCTTAATATCTGCCAACACTTTATTTTGATGCTCCCCAACAGACATTCTACTGACTATAAGTAACTTTGCAAGTATATGTCAACTTATTCTACTAACCCAAACCCTAACACCTAACTCTACAGTCTACTAATACTCTAATGAGAGTTAGTTGACATGTAGGTTTCAATAAATCAAGTTTATTGGAACAGTTTATTATTCTTTATGTAGCCACTTGTGCTCATTGGATAAACTAAAAGGGACGTGAAATTATGAAGACGAAATACTCCAAGACACTCACGTGGAGAAGTAAAAAGCCTTTAATTAGCTGGGCTAAATCATTAAAAACAATTAAAACTGTAGATATACGCGTTTCGGCTACACAGCTTTCTTCAGGATACTGAAGAAATGACTCTGGTCTGGCCTCCTCCACTAACAGAGGAAGAGCAATACAAAATATATGATTGTCATTGCATTCTGTAGGAGCCATTTGTTGTATGGCAAGGTTTTTGTTGTCTACTGAGTGGCTCTGTGACTGTGAGTATAATTAGAGCACCTGAGCAACAAGTGTGTGCGTTGGTAATTGGGAAGCACACAGTTTTTGAACGCACGGCAGGGTAGCGCACCGGTGGATTTTAATCTTATGCTGCCTATAAGGTATGGCCACAAGAAGTTTTGAGACCATGTTTAATGGTGCACAAGTAATAAAGACATTTGTTTGCATCTACATCCGTCGGACTCTGTTTGTACACGTTCTAAACTTGCTTACTCTTATTATCAACGGCATTGGAAAGCTATTACACATTCATTCAGCAAACATACAGTATACATCATAAAGTCTTTAGATTCATTTTGAAATCCTGAAGAAAGTTGTGTAGCTAAAACACGTAGATCTACATTTATAATTGTTTTTAATGATTTAGCCCAGTGAAAGTCATTTTTAGTTTACCATGTAATGAGTATTTCGTCTTCATATTTTTTGATGTTTGTTAGACTTTTCTTTTCCATATAAAATGTTTTGTACCTTTCCAGTTTGACTTTTACAGTTCTATAACTCCACTTTAAAAATGTTATAGTTTTATATAGCCTTATGCAAGAGCAATATGGCTTTTATTTTTCTGTTCACAAAACTAAGATAAGGGTTAATGAATGTTGAATACAAATTTCAGTCTTTTCCTGAAACCCGATTCATGCATAAACATGATGTGCTCAGCTGGGTTACTGAAATAAATTTAAGATCATTAGTGATCAACAGATCAGCCAAGCATGTGATACACCTGATAATCTTATAGACTGAGACTAGTGCCTTTACTTACACTTATCAACATGAATTAGTCATCTTTACAGACTTTGAACTCTCCGTTTGTAATTATTAAGGACTTAATGTGAAAATGAAATCAAGAATGACCAGTTTCATCTTTGAAGCCCATTGACCAATACAATGAAAATATTTCATCTATTATAACAGCCTGATATGTGCTAAAGGTCCAACATATACTTTTGTCCAAAGTTATGATCTTCTTTTAGCAATTCTGTTACTTAAAGATACAGCTCGTGTTACATAATCTCACTTACACAACCTTTGGAGTTAATGTGTGTGATGGGAGGACAGCTTCCAATAAAACCCAAATACTATCATTTCAAAGCCTTTTACACTGATAGTCAATGCAATGTATTGATAGTAAATGCAGTAAATGTAACATTTGCATGAAATATCTGTGTCTATGTTCCTTATAGGCACTGAGAATACATAGATACTGCTCTCAATTTACAAGGTCATAGTAACAGTAGCTTTATGGAGCTGTTCAGCATTATTATAGATTATCTTCTTTAGTACATTGAGCTTTGATGCTAGACCGTGGTTGCAGCAGGACATTGTAGTCATCTTTATGGCTGTCTAACAGACACTAAGTCTTCCAAAACAGTCTATTGGGAGATAATCTCAAGGTCTTGAAATATTGTTTCTGAACGCATACACCCCCCTTCAGGAATCCTTGTGGAATTTAGTATTTCTACACATGCTCTGGGTCATAATTCATGTCAAAGACAGCTGGGCATCTGCATTTGTCAAATGTCAGGGTTCTCCTGAGATTTTCTGATTATTACATGACATATCAATTAAACTCAATTGGACTTTAATTTGACAGTGGCCATATATGGTTTAAATCAAGATAATACCTTTAATTACAAACTTCCTTGTTCCTGAATATGAACTTTTATCTTTTTTTCAATGAACCACTTATGGAATTTGACCTCAATAAAAGACAAAGTCCATTCATTCTACATTATCATCTAGCTTACCCATAGTCATTTGTGCCATTTCTGAATAATAACATCTGGCAGGACATCAAGTTACAGCCTGAAAAGAAATAAACAAACGTCATACGACTTATTTGAGATTAAGTTTACTCCAGTACAAATTACTAAAATATCTAACCTAATCATGTTACTAAAAAGAACATGATTTGATTGTTTTAACCCTTAAATGCATGAATGTTTCGACAATCATTATTACATATTCGGGTCTTTAGCTACCCGGATCTATATCTAACACGGATGGATCTCTACCTGTCGCAATATAAAAACTCTCCTGATATTAGAGTAACAATTACAGAAGAATGAAAAAGCTTTTTTGTTACCTTTTGGAGCTTGGAAGAGTTCAGTTTAGGCAGATGTTTTATACCATCATCACTATCCTTGTCTGAGCTAATTTCCCACATTCAGCATCTGGCTCATATTCGCCATCTCAAACATTATCTTAAAACTATCTGTCACGGTGTGGTGCAGGCAGAAGACGAAGGAGAATCAAGTTCCATTGCAAACTTTTACTAACAATATAATATACAGGTACAGACAGGCAGAAGGTTCACACACACTTAGTAAGACGGAGATCGGAACATGAACAAGGCAAAACACAGGGCTTAAATACATGGGGAAACAGATCAGGGAAACGACACAGCTGACAAGACTAACGAGGTAACAGGTGTGACAGATGAGCTAATGAGGGTTACCAAGAAAACAAATGAGTAGCGGGAAAACAGAACAAAGGAAGACATGTGACTAATGAAAATACAAACACTGACACGTGACAGTCCTCCCCCCTCCCGGTAGGCGTGTCCTCGTGCCGTAGATAGACGAACTGCAGAGGGAGGGAGGGGACTCAGGAGGAGGACGAAGAGCAGGTGAAGGGCAGACAGAAGGCAGGAGGGACCAGGAGGCCAGGGCGGAGCCGACAGAGGGAGGAGCCATGGTGGAGGCAGGGCTGACAACTCCAGGGGGCCAACTGACGGGGTGAAGCAGGTGGGAGAGGAGACCAGGGTGGAGCCGGAGAGCTGACGAGCCCAGGTGATGCTGAGGATCCGACGGGACATGGCGAAGCTGCTGGCTCTGGCAACTGAGGTGCAGGTGGGGACACAGAAGGGCATGGTGGAGACAGAGGGAGAGAGGACCAAGGAGGAACAGAAGGGAGTGAGGAGTCCAATGGAGCCGGGGGGTGGCGAAGGGACGGGGCGTAGCCAGAGGAGTGCAGTCCAGAGACGAGAAACCAAGGTGGATCCGGGGGCACGAGGAAGCCTGGCGAAACTGGTGAACTGATGGGCCACGGTGGAGCTGAGGGAGGTAGGACCCAAGGTTGAGCTGATGGATCAACGGGCCAAGGTAGACTCTTGGTCGCGGAGGTTGGAGGCGGAGACAGGGGATCCACCGACCAGGCTGGAGCTGCAGGCTGGCAGACCCACAGTGAACCCACCTCTCTGAAGGTGGTTTGAGGAGCTGAGGGGCTGACAGGCAGTGGCAGAAGGGTTGAGAGGTGGTAGATGGGAAGAGGTAGGAGAGGAAGGCTGGGTGGGAGTTCAGGAACCGGCTCAGGCTGAGGTTCTGTAACAGATTCTGGCTTGGGAAGAGATTCAGGCTCAGGAACAGATTCAGGCTCGGGAACAGATTCAGGTTCGGGAACAGATTCAGATACAGGCTCGTAAACAGAAGACTCAGGAAGGTCGGTCTTGGCAGGACGAGACCCTGGACGGGCGGTCTCGGCAGGACGAGACTCTGGACGGGTGGTCTCGGCGGGACGAGACTCTGGAACGGGGACTGGAACAGGTCTGGGAATATGGACAGTCCTTGGGGAAGGAACAGGTCTAAGGACAGAAACAGGTCTGGGAACATGGACAGTCCTTGGGGCAGGAACAGGTCTAGGAACAGAACGGGGAACAAGATGGCGGCGGCCATCTTGGCTGAGGGCTCAGGCGGCGAGGCGGCGGCCATCTTGACTGAGGGCTCAAGCGGTGAGGCGGCAGCCATCTTGGCTGAGGGCTCAGGCTGGGCAGGCATGACGTGAAGCCTTGGGTCTGGCTGTGTTCTGGATCGGTGCACGACGCTCTCCAGACACCGGATGACAGTCTCCCTCCAGTCCAGTCCGGTGGTGTCAGGGAGGTCGATGGGATGGTTAAACGTGGCCCCGATCTGGAACAAGGTCCTCAGGCTCTCATCGTTGAGGGCGCTGGTGACGGCAAGGCGGCAAATGTCCTTGGTAAAGGAAAAAAAGTTTTGGCTCTCCTGAACCATGACAATAATTTTGACCCTATCGTCCATTTTGGGCGGTCCGATCTTCTGTCATGGTGTGGTGCAGGCCGAAGAAGACGAAGGAGAATCAAAAGTTCTAATGCAAACTTTTACTAACAATATAATATACAGGTACAGACAGGCAGAAGGTTCACACACACTTCGTAAGACAGAGATCAGAACATGAACCAGGCAAAACACAGGGCTTAAATACATAGGGAAACAGATCAGGGAAACAAGACACAGCTGACAAGACTAAAGAGGGAACAGGTGAGACAGATGAGCTAATGAGGGTTACCAAGGAAACAAATGAGTGACGGGAAAACAGAACAAAGGAAGACATGTGACTAATGAAAATACAAACAAACACTGACACATGACACTATCATTTTCAACATCTTCAAAATCAATATTTTGATCGCTGACAGCTTCTTCACCAGATCCACCATCAAGTGACAGAGACACTAATATTTGATTGCGTTCAGTACTTGCTCTGCAGTAAATCTCTGAGCCATTTCAAATTTTGCTGATGATTCTTCCCATTCAGTTTTCTGCCTGCGGTAACTATGAGTGAAACGTGTATCAGACATTGCCACCTTCTTGAATAAATGTGAATTGCATGGATTACATTAAGTGACTGCATGTATTGCTTTAATAGCTGAATTATCAATATCTTCACAGTAATGCAGTGCAAGCACAGTAAAAAATAAAGAAATTAAAAATGAAACGATATTTCAACAACAGAAATTATTGTGAGACCAATTTACAGACACTACATTCACAGCGACTATAGTAAGCAAAGTTATAGTTATTTCAGCACCTTGGTCAGCACACCTGTCATATGAATTGAACAGACTTTTTCTACATATTTTGATGCAAATATTTCTGTAATGGGGTTGAAGGCCTATAGCCCTATGCTCGTATATACAGTATATGAATGTTTAAAGTGGTAATAATCTCAAATTTTTCTCTTTAGAATGTTAAAGACTGAACTGAACATCAGCCGTTTCAATATAAACAGCTATAGCTTAGATGCTCAGACAGTGAAATCAATAGTAGCCAGCTCAATAGTAGTTCAATACTATATTTAGGCCACAGAAACAGTCCTGCTTATTACCATTCTGTAAGCCTTATACATTTCAGACCTCATTTGGTTACATCTTTGTTAAACTCTCTTAACTTTAAATCAGCTTATATAGGCTTTAATCGTAACATGCAGGCCTACATGTAACAGAGCAACTTTGTAGTTCTAATCATTGATTCTTTCAGACTAAACAAACAGGGTGACTTTTGGAACCATCGATCGGCACAGATGTCTGAACTGTCCTCTGTCGTTCTTTCACACTGGGGTTTCTAGAGCAGTTTAGGCACTCACTGCTGACAGATGTGGCATTAAAAATGAAATTTGTGATTTTATTATCCCTTGTTTTGGCGACTTGTTTCGCTGCGGAGGGTAAGTGCCTCAAAAACTGCTTTGTTATTATTAGACTGCTGGTTTATTCCCCTTGACTTTCAGAAAAATTCACATTTTATTGCATTTTCCACAGACACATGCACGGGACGCTGTCAGAGTGGCTTTGATCCTACAAAGAAATGCCAGTGTGACAGAATGTGCAAGTACTATGGAAGCTGCTGTGAGGATTTTGACAGCACTTGTCGGACAAAAGGTAAGAACTTGATGCACATTCAAATAGTAATTAATGTCAAACTTTTATTTTTGTATTTTAATGCACGCTAAGGTTCAAATGTTTGAAGTCTGTAAGATGTTTTAGAACGTACTCTCTCATGCTCAACAAGGCTGCATTTATTTTATTAAAAATAATAGTAAAAACAACAGTAACATGTTGAAATACAAAAAAAACGCTGTTTGGATTTAAATAAGCAAATGCTTAAGAGTCTATGATTGGATCATTATTGCAGTGATTATGATGTTTCTAGCATGTTATATGTATGGCAAAGGTTCTTCTAACCCTAATTGATGGAGTGTTTAGCTTTTCATTTCTTAAACAACCATGTAGAAAGACGTATCATGGCCATACGTATCAAACCAAACATTTATGAACTATTGAGCTTGTTAAAGCTGAAGTGTGTTTTACTATATCTAGTTTTTTTTCTATAGTTTATTATGCATAGGCAGCTATAAGTCCATAATTCATGGGATGATTTCCCTGAAAAGTGTAAACACTGTGGTGCTACATACATTGCTCTGTTTGTTTGAGCAGTTTGAGCAGTCCTCCTACACAGCAACACTGGCTAAACCATTGGTGTGAGATTGGGGAGGGGCTTTCTTTTATGACTGATCAATGGCAGATGAGGGGAGTGTGGTGTTTACAATAAGGTTTTGCAACAACTCTATGCACTTTTGGCCCTTTGTGGACTAATAAACTTTTAAAACACACTTTTCACAGTCCCAAAAATTATTTATTTCTCTACTAACAATTCAATATATACACGCATTACATGACAATTCTGTCTCTTTTTTGTCTTTTCCGAAACATCATAAACATTAAATCTTGAATTATGCATTGTTTAATGGCGTTCCTTGATGGAAATGAAAATTATAAACATTAATGTATCCTAAATACACTCAATTAAATAGCATTTTCAATCTTTTTGTCATTTAACTTTTCTTTTTTTTTAAGTTAACTAAATAACAATACAAATTCTAAACATAAGACATACAACATATACACAATAATAAAAGAGAGGAAAGAAAAAATTAAATACACACTAAGCAACCAGAATGACAGTGTGACAAACCATTTCTCCATTTGTTTTCAGAATAATCTAGAAACCACCCCATCTTTGATTAAAAATATTGGCCTAAAAATATTGGCCTGAAGAGTCATGAAGTTTCACCAGCATTTGTTCATTTGAGGAATTATTTTCACACATTTTACAAATTTACAGCTTGATTGGAAATTGGAAATAAAATATGCTGTTCACAAGTGATATATTTACAATGATTCCTTGATTTTGCTGTTTTCTTCACACATCACATGTCTCTTATCTCAAACTTGCACTTTACAAACACTAATTATGTTCTTAGTCAAGAACTAAACTTTGATAAAACTTTATTACTCACAAAATAGTTTGTTGTGGAAGAAGTGACGACTATGGTAGGGGTGAACGAGTGTAACACTCATGGTTTAAAACTTTCCACACATGCCTGCATGACAAAACTTTCTGTATTAGTTGCTATATCAACACTATAAAAATAAAAAACTGCGGCAAAAAATTTTTTCATCTCTGTTTTTTTTTTTTTTTAATTAGACAAATCTGATATTATTTAAATTTTAATAAATCTTTTATTTAACAGTTTAGAGTTCTTTAATGCTTCGCTAACCAGCACTACACAGGTTTAAATCCCAGTTGTGCAGATGGGGCATGTTGTAACATGTTGACAAAATATTTTAGTTTGTCTTGTATATATTTTTTGATTAGATCAGATAACATTTGAAGCTGTCATATGGTCATGTTACATTGTGCCCCACCTATGGGGCATGTTGTCACATTTCACTTCCATTCTTTCGGGCTAAATCAAGAAAAAAAAAAGTATACACTGAATTAATGAAAACAAAACCACATAATTGTACTAGACATGTGTGAAATGAATGCAGGAAAAAATAAATACTCAAATTACAAAAAATAAATTACTCAAACTGAGAAAGTCAAAAAGTGTTAGGTTATGCCCCGCTCTCCCCTACACTGAAAACTGAATGGTTATTTCACTGTAAATGCTAAATATTGAAATGATATTTTCTATCTTTGACTAGATCATAACAGGTAAAACATCAATTTATGTACATAAGACAGTAACAAAACATAACATGCTTTCAAGCACTTTTAAGACCCCAAGACGTTGTATTGTGCTCTTCACTAAAAAGTGTAATGCTGTTCCAAGGAAGACGAAGATGTGATTTATTTATTTAGATTTGAAAATTAAAATAAAAGATTTGTTAAATAACTCAGATAATGCAAACAACGATCCAACAATACAAAACAGTGTGCTGTGCACAAATACCAGACAAAGTGATTCAAAATGAAAGGCTTAAATACACAAATTGTGATGAACAATAACACAGCTGTGCTCATTAGATGAATAACCACGACAACAGATAGACTGGCAGGAAACTGAACACAAGGAACACATGTGACTGAAAATAAACTAAAAGTCCATGATAATGAGACAGAACATAAACGAGACATAACGCCCCCTCCTGGGAAGGCACAACCTCGTGCCAAAACAGAAGAGATGAGGGAGGGATCGAGGGGGCTTTAGAGGTGGAGGTGGGTGAGGAGAAGGCGAAGGGCTGGTGAAAGGGGCAGGCAGACGAAGACCAGAGAGGAGCAGGTGGTAATGACGGGAGGAGTGACCAGATAGTGCAGACCCAGAGCGCAGCCTGGATGAAAGCCCACGGCGGAGTCAATGGAGGGAGGAGCCAAGGTGTAGGATGGGCCGACGACATCCGTGGGATGACCGACAGAGACAGAGCTAATGTTAGGGAATCCCAGGGGGCAGACGGAGAGCTGATGGGTGATACCCCTAGCTCTGGAGACCAAGGCGAGGGTGCGGCGATGAGTGCTCAAGGTGGAGCCAGAGTGCCTGAGGGCTTAGGCGGAGTAGATGCACTTGAGGACCAAGATGGATACGGAGAGAGTGCGGCGCCTGCTGGAGCCGAAGGGGTGGAGAGACAGAGTGGCGCGAATGGCTCGCAAGTCCATAGCGCAGGCAAGTGGAGCCAGAGGGATGAGGGTCTCTGGTGGAGCTGAAGGTGGGAGGAGCCATGGAGGCACCGATAGGTCGACGGGCTGAGGTGGAGAGAAGGGATCAGCAGCCGGAGCAGCAGTCACGTTGGGGCTTCGGCTCCAGGGCGATAGTTGGCGCTGTCATCACAGGCTCTGTCCTTGCGGCGGATGGAAGCTCTCCGTCTACGGGGAGCTCTGGCGTTGTCGTCTCCGTGGTTAGGGGTGGTGGTGTGCTGGGCTCTGGGTCCGGATCGGGGGTAGACTCTCTCCAGACAGCCTCCTTCCAGTCAAGTTCTGTGGTTTAAAGTCTCATTGAGGGCTGTCTTTAAAGAAAGCTGACTGACAAGTCCATTATAGGAAGTCCTTCACGGGCTAGGGTGGCGAACTTCGCTGCATAATACATTTTTGTTCCGGTATTCTAACGCTTTTCCAAGGAAGATGAAGGTGATTTCA